>NW_027185761.1:52447325-52468032 GCF_028583685.1 Petaurus breviceps papuanus
CTGAAGCTAACAGAAGTTGAACTTAACCCCTTTAGGTAGAGAACAGTGGACAGAGAAAGGAATGTTCAATTTGCCATCAGAATACCTGGATTTGAATGCCAGCTCAGCAAAATTCCAGCATGACCTTGGGCAAGACATTTCAACTCTGCAGCTCATTTTTCTCTTGAACTAGATGCCACTGCATTGTCTTCCAGTTCAAAATCTGTGATGTTTACAATTCAGTCAATCAACAAGCGCTCACGAGTGCTTAATATAAACCATCATGGGGTTAGCATGTGCCTATGTCAGTAAATAGAGACTATGCTTAAAATGTATCCACAGTAGTTTGGAGGAGTGTTGGTGAATGGAGAAGCTAAGACTTGAACACAGGTCACAAGCAGAGTTTTTAACTGCCAGACCCCATGTTCATAATCACGTTGGCTTCCCACAATACCAAAAGGAAACTGAAACACAGAGTGCATCAATAGCTTGTGTAATGTCACCCAGAAATCAGTGATGGAACAAGCACTAGAATCATTGTTTCCTGATCCCACACCAAATAATCTCTATCCCATGGCCCCACTCCAACTGCCTGATTCTTCATCTCATTAATACTGTATAGCCAATTTAGGAAATTTTTTAAAAAATTTATTTCTGCATTCAGCTGTTTCCTTTTTCAGTGTTACCGGAATTCAATTTGCAAATATTTATTAAGCACCTACTACATGCTATCCACTGGAGCAGGCACTGAAAATACAAATTAAAAAATTAAACACTCCCTGACCCTAAGAAGTTTATATTCTACTGGGAATCGACTGATGAGTTAATAAAAAGTAGTTTGAAGAGTGAGTATCAATAATGTGAGCCTTGAGACAAGCTGGTAATTCAAAGTGGGCAGAGGTGAAGAAAAAATTCATTCTAGGCTTAGGGGAGCAGAGTGGGGGGAGGCGTGAAGGCAAGAAATGACTTTCTGAGTTTGTGGAACAGCCAGTAGGTGAATTTGACTGAAACATCAACATGAAGGGGATTAATAGGAAGTATGCCTGGAAAGGTAGGTTGGACCCAGGCTGTGGAGGACTTGAAATGCCAGGGTGAAATAGGGAGCCACCAAAGACTGCAGAATAGGAGAGTGATGTGGTCAGACTTGTGCCTTAGGGATTTCGAAGACTGATTGTCCTAAAAGATCAGTCAGTTGCTAGGTACCATTAGTAGAGAGATTGAGATAGTGTTTGATGTTGATGGAGACTTAATGGAACTGAGCCGTTTAGCCTGGAGAAGATTTAAAGGGGATAGGGAAGTGGATTTCAAGTAACTGAAGTGCCGCATGTGGAAGACGGTTAGATTGGCTCTACTTGGCCCCAGAGGGGCAGAATTAGAAGCAATGGATAGAATTTGCAAAGAGACAAATTTGTGTGAGGAAACATGGACTGAGCCCCCTGTTTGGTAGTGAGCTTTCCCTCCTTAGAGGTATGTAAGCAGAGGCTTTCTCTTTCAAGTAAGATTCAGACTATCCTGGGCATTTCTGCCTTTAATGCCAGTGGTTCTTTAGTTTCCACATCTCTCCCAGGAGAGGGCTTTGGAAATTGGAGGCTGTTCTTGAGATCCCAGTACCCCATATGTGAAATATGCATCTGCCTTTCATCACAGCTACAAAAAGAGGGAGGCCAGGAGGAGTCACATCCTCCTGCATATCTCAGCTTTGGGGTGCTGCAGGAATCCCGATAGTGTCGGGGGTCTGCTGCTTCCAGCATCGTGTTTTTCTCCATCCCTTCAAAAAGGGTTGAGAAGGGATAGCACTGTAATTGTCACTTGAACCCAAGCAGTTGCCACTGGGTTTGCTCAACTGCTCAACCGCACACACAGTCCCAGTACATCCGCCCACACACACATTCTGTCTCACCCAAGCATTCGGTCCCTCACTTGGCACTGGAAATGTATTCATCTTCCCAAGATGCACTTGAGTATCCCTGATTATATATCTGGGGCTGTGGGTTGGGATTTTTTTTTTTAATCCAAAGTAAAAGAAATATTTCAGAATGGGAAATGTCAGTCCCAAAGCATTCTGAGAAGGTCCCCTTGGGATGTGAATTACTACCTCTTCTTCATGGGGGGTGGGGGGGAGAGAGAAGGAGGGAATCTTCTCCATCTAGATGGAGTCCCAGCATGAAAATGTTCTCTCTTCATTTTATGCTTCAATCAAGAAATTGTTAATATGCCTGGTCAGTCTCATAAAAATGCACTACTTGTGAGGGCACCAAGAAAGAAGCAACTTTTGGGTTTTTTGTTTTGATTTAGCTTTTTGGAGCAGGGAGGGTAGGGCAATTGGGGTTAAGTGACTTGCCCAAGGTCACACAGCTAGTTTTTGTGTTAAGTGCCTGAGGTCAAATTTGAACTCAGGTCCTCCTGACTCCAGGGCCGGAGCTCTGTTCACTGCGCCACCTAGTCTCCCCCAAAAGAAGCAACTTTGACCTGTAAGAACTTAGGAGCTAAGTCTACTACAGTGTAGCTTAGTGAAATATAAGGGCATTTTGGTTTGCCCCCAAATCCTCATTAGATGTTCTGTTCCTCTCATCAAGCAGGCAGCCATTGCAGTCACCTCACCCACATGAAGTGACCATTTCCATGAGCCCATATATGCAGCCAAAGTTCAAGGGGCCGTTCACTGTTAAGTTCAGTGAGCACTATCCCTCTGTGTTCTCTTGCACATCATTTAAATTCCACAAATATTGTTCGAGGCACTGAGCTAGGCTTATGGGTTCATGGAGAAAGAGCTGAAAGGAAGCTCAAAGAGTACATAATGTAACCTCTTCATTTTACAGAGGGGGTAACTGAGGGGAAGTGACTTGGTCATGGTCACACAAAACTTCAAGCCATGCCTTCCATGCATTTTTAGACAATGAACAATAAGGAAATTTGTTTTGCTGGAATCTTCATATTTGTTGTAAGCATTTGTTTTTCTTTTCTTCTTTTAAATGGAGTGAAGAAAGAAAATAAATGCTTGTTCATTGATAAGTAAAATAAGATTTTAGAAACCTTCTACAAAAGGATCTAGTCCTTTTATTCTCTGTAGAGACAGGGCTCATCCCCCTGAACCATGCTGCCTCTGCATCAATTTTAGAACTAAAAGGGACCTTAGCAGTCATCTGGTCAAACCCCTAATTTGTATACATAAGGGTCTCGAAGGTTAAGGGACTTGTCCAAGGTCACAAACATAGACAGCAGCAATAGCAGGACCCTATTCCTCTTACTACAAAGCCAGCACTTTTCCCACCGTAACAAAACTTAGAACTGAAATAGACCAATAGCAGAAATGTCTTAAACCTCCCTTTGTATATCTGTACCTAGACCAGTGGGAGAAAGGTGCTCACCTCTCCTAGACAGCATTTTCCTTTGCCATGGTGTCTATGACCCCTTAACCTTGTCCTCCAGACTTTGGACCACCAACCTGAGGGACCCATTTCTGGGGCCCCAAATCCAGCAAGTACAAGGCTAGATTCTCTCTCTCTCTCCTGGCACAACATCAGCCATTAGACTGTTTCCTATACAGCTGTCCCCCAGTCTCCCCAACTTGGTACCATCTTCTGACCTCCATTTCCTGCTCCCTAGTGTATTTAAGCCAGGCACAGCTTCATCTCTGGCCTTTTTATGTCACCAAGCCCCCACCTCTAGTCAACCAGTCAGTCAGTATTTATGATATTTATTATTTTTATATTTATATTATATTAATTAAGCACCTATAATGGGTCCAGCAATATGCTAAGCCACGAGGATACAAAAAGAGACAAAAGATAGTTCCTGACCTCTGGGAGCTTACCATCCAATAGGGACAAAAATCTGCCCTTTCCATTTACTTGGCACCAGCGCTGGGTTTGTCTCAATCCAACATTTCTATGCCGTTATGTCCAATAATATCATCTCTCTCCTTTTGTGTCTTCTCCTCTTCCCATTTTCCCTTATGCTCTATGTGTCCCTTGTACTATAAGCACAGTCCCTCAGTCTGGGGTGGGTGGTTTGTATTTCTCTAACCTCTCTGTCTCATTGCCTGTCCCATTTATGTATGTGTCCATATGGTTTTACCTTCACTCTTGCCATACTCATGTGGGTGGCCCTTGTTTAACTTTCTCTCTTATTTTTTCATTCCTTGAAGGTATTTGTTGGTTTTTTTCTCAGACCTCCTATTTAAGAGTTCAGATTTACAGGCTTAACTAACATTGTCCAGCTGTAGTCATCATAAAAACCATTCATTACCTCATTCCTAAAGTTGCTGGTGTCCTATGGAGATTCCTGTCTTCTCTTCTATTTCACATATAGTCTAAGATTGGACCTTAGTGTGGGATGGAGAGAAAAGGGTGCACTCCATCTATAAAAACAGGGTATGGAGAGTCTATGAAGTCTATTTTGGTTCTATAGCTATAATCCCATGACTTTGGTGATGTAGTATCATACTTTATGTAGTATGGTGCTTGTTTATTAACGTCCTACAACACTGTGATCCCCTGAGAGTTGGAAGACATAGGGCTGTGTTTATGAGATAGCCAAAAAGCACTTAGCACAGTCCTTGGCACATAAAGTACTATATATGTCATTTGTCATCATTATCACCACCATCATTGTTATTATTACTGTGTCTATGAAATCATATTTGTAAGGCTTAGTAAAGTACCTGGCACATAGTAGGCACTTAATACTTGTTCCCTTCACTTCCCCTCCCCAACCATGTGAAGTTGTTACCCAAAGAAATAATCAGAGAAGGCTGAGCAAGAATTCAATATGTGAAGAGGAGGAAAGAGAACAGTATGGAGCAAAGGAATGGTCAGAACAACATCATGGAAGGAACACAGCACAGGGCCTAAGGAATTAGTGTGATTTAATGAAAATAGAACTGACTCGAGTCAGAAGATCCAGGTTCAAACTCAGCCTTTAATGTCTACTACCTATGTGACCACAATCAAGTCACATAACTTCTTTGGGCCTCAGTCTCCTCATCTGTAAAAATGAAGGTGTTGGAGTAGGTGATCTCGAGGGTCCTCTTCTACTCTAATGTTCTGGCTCTTGTCTTTACATTCCATGTTCTAAGGTTCCTTCCAGCTGTGACATTCTATGAATCTACAGTTATATTTTCCAGACTGTATAGTAATTATCACCCAATCATGGTCTCCCCAAAGTTGACTAAATAATTCAATTCAACAACTATTTATGAAATATCTACTTTGTACGAGGAACTGGACCAGAGACTGGGGATTCAAAGACAAAAACATTCTTGACCCTCAAAGGAATTTCATTCTGGGAGGGGTGAGTGGAATCAAGAAAAGCATCTTATTCCTGAGAATAAGGAAGAAGGAAGGAAGCTAAATCTGTTAAGAGGCAGGACTGAGCAGGACGTGCATTTAAGACACTGGGAACAACCGGTACAAAGAAAAGGAGATAAGAAATATATCTTCCCAAACATGTCAAGTTTGGGAAGAGTTAGTAGGCCAGTTTGGTTAGTAAGGAGAGTTTCTGAAGGGGAGTACGAATTACGAATGGAAAGTTAAGTGGGAGACAGATGATGGAGGTTGTTGATGCCAAGTTGAAGAGTTTGTGTTTTATCCTAGTGGTAATAGGGAACTACAGCAAATTTTTCAGCAGGGAAGTGAGGCCATCAGATATGTTCCTTAGGAATATTAATGCAGCCACTGTGTGGAAAAAGGAGTAGGAAGAGAAGAGACTGAAATCAACAAAACCAATAAAGAGGCTGAGAGGAAATGAGAGCCTGAAGCAGGGGAATGGTCATATAAATAGGGCTAGATATAAGAGGTATTGCAAAGTTAGAATTGACAAGACTTGGCAAATGATTGGATGTAGAAAGAGAGAGCTAGAGAAGAACTGAGAATGACTTGGGAGTTCTGAACCTGGATTTAGAGGAAGAAGATAATGATGTTTTTGAACCTGTTAAATTTGAGATGCGTGTGGAACATTCAGGTAGAGATGACAATTGAAAACGTAGGACTAAAGCTCAGGAGAGAGATGAAGACTCGATATAGCTATCTGGGAGTCCAGTTGCATAGTAATGATAACCTATGGGAGCTAATAAAATCAAGAAGGGAGAGAAGATTGGAGAGCCTTAGTTAAAGCTTTTGGGTGGGAGGTGGGAGACCTACGCTCAGCAGGTAAGAAGTGGATGTGAGGGGGCAGCTAAGTGGTGCAGTGAATAGAGCACTGGCCCTGGAGTCAGGAGGACCTGAGTTCAAATCCAACCTCAGACACTTAACATAAAAAACTAGCCGTGTGACCTTGGGCAAGTCACTTAATCCCAATTGCCCTACCTTCCCCCCCCCCCAAAAAAAAAAAAAAAAAAAAAAGAAATGGATGTGAGGACTGAGCAAAGAGGACTGAGAAAAACCAGGAAAGTAAGAGACTAAGCAAGGGAAGAGAGAATATCTTAGGGAAGGGGGTGGCTGACAGTGTTGAAAACTACCAGAAGATCAAATAGAATAAGGGCTGAAAAAAGGCCACTGGGTCTAGCAGTTAAGAGATCCTTGGTAACCTTGGAGAGAGCAATTACAGTTGAATTGTGGGATTGGAAGCCAGATTGGCTTCCTCTATCCAGTCAAATCCCAGTCTGCCAACGGGGAAATGAGCTGAAAACCAGCCCAGAGGAGGTGAGTGTTTGGATGCCTTCCTCGGATTTCATTCCAAAACCAAGTATAGATGGTTTTGAGCTATATCCATTGTTTTCCAGTACCTAGACTTCTTTTCCCTTCTAATGAACAGAGTCAAAAGTTAACTCTCTTGTCCTATACCATACCTTCAGCTTCACAGATGTTATTTTTTAAACCCACCTATTGTTACAAAAATATTTACAGCAGCTCTTTTTGTGGGGGCTAAGAATTAGACATCAAAGGGATGCCCATCAATTGGGGAATGGCTAAACAAGCTGTGGGATATGATTGTCTTGGAATATTATTGTGCTATAAGAAATGATAAGCAGGAGGATTTCAAAAAACCTGGAAAGACTTACATAAGCTGATACATAGTGACGTGAGCAGAACCAGGAGAACATTGTACACAGTAACAGCAACATTGTTTGATGAAGAACTGTGAGTGACTTAGCTATTCTCAGCAATACAATGATCCAAGATAATCCCAAAGGACTAATGATGAAGCATATTTTCCACCTCCAGAGAGAGAGCTGATATTGATTGAATACAGACTGAAGCATGCTATTTTTCACTTTCTTTTTTTGCCTTTATCCGAGTCTTCTTGTACAAAATGACTAATATGGAAATGTTTTACATAATTGCCCATGTATAACCTATATCTGATTGCTTACCATCTCAGGAAAGGAGGTGGGGGAAGAAGAGATAGAATTTGGAACTCAAAACTTTAAATAAAAATGTTTTTTTATTTAAAACCCTCATACCATCCTCTAGTATTCTAAGATTTCCATAAATTTTGATCTCATCAATGTGGGTACTCCTAGATCAACAATCTAGATTGCAACCCATCCATGTATGGCTATCCCTGTGTGAATGCTGTCTTTGTCCTGGGCTCAGGGCCTGTTTCTAATACATACTGGCTTTATGACCTAAGGAAGAGAAATTTTAGCTTCTCCAGACTAACTTTATAATGCTGTAAACTGCCAGTCAGATATGATCTGCATTGGCAGTGGGAGCTTGCAAAACCAGTGAAATAAAATATAAGTGTGTATGTGTGTGTGTGTGTGAGAGAGAGAGAGACAGAGAGAGAGAGAGACAGAGAGACAGAGACAGAGACAGAGAGAGAGAAAGACAGAGAGACAGAGAGAAGGAGAGAGGGAGAGGGAGAGAGGGAAAGAGAGAGGGGGGAATGTTTTGTAAGGGGCAAAGAAGCTCAGCTGCTTAGCTCAGTTCACCTTAGAACATTGGAGCTGAAAGAGATTTTTGGGATCAAGTCCATCTCCCCATTTTACAGATAACTAAACTGAAGCAGCAACAACAAAACTGAGGCTTAAACAGATTAAGTGTCTCTACCCTAGTTCTTATAGTTAAGCTGTGGCAGATCTTCTAAATAGTCCTAAGCTCTTTCATTCTAAAGTTCTCATTCCATGAAGCTACCCCTCTATGGTCTTGGCTTAATCAGGTAGAGGGAGAAGGAAGGAAGGGTACAGCAGTGGGGGACAGGAACTAAGGAATAATGTCCATTTCCTCTTTCAAAAATACTTTAGAAGAGTTGCCCTATATATTGCAGTCATTTTTAAGTCATATCAGGTATCTGTTTAGTGGCCTGACCCCACCTGGGATTTATTCAGCAGATTCTGGAGTGGTCTGCCATTTCCTTCTCCAGCTCATTTTACAGATGAGGAAACAGGATTAAGTGACTTGCCCAGGGTCACATAGCTAGTAAGTATCTGAGGCCAGATTTGAACTCAGGAAAATGAATCTTCCTAACTCCCAAATTGTATCCACTGCACCACCTAGCTGGTACCTGCCACTGGCACATACTACATGTGTAACCTTGGGCATGTCACAACATCCTTGGTCCTTGGCTTCCTCATCTGTAAAAATGATGGGATTAGGGGAGGCCAAGTAGCACAGCGAGTAAGAGCACCGGCCCCAGAGTCGGGATGACCTGGATCAAATCCGGGCTCAGACACTTAGCACCCACCCAGAAACACCTGGCCGTGTAACCTTGAGCAAGTTACTTAACCCCAGTTGCTTAAAAAAAAATGATGGGATTAGAACAGATGGCCTCTGAGGCCACCTCCAATGCTACAATGGACAGGAATTGGACTAGGAAGTAAGAAACCTGGCTCCTGAAGCCAGCTCTGCCACTAACCAGATGCCTGATGATACTTCCCTCCATTTTTTCTCTTGTGAAACAAAAGGCTTAATAGAGCTGTTGACAAGAATATTGCTGCTCAAATGTATGTTAACAATTTAATCATCACAACTGCCCTGTGAAGTAGGTGCCATTACTATCACCCCCATTTTACAAATGAGGAAACTGAGAATCAGAGAAGTTCACTGACTTCCCTAGTGGCACACAGACAGTAAGCCTCTGGGCCAGGCAGGATTCAAACCCAGATCCAGAAGCAATGTATGTAGAAAAGCCAGGAAATAAGATAACGTCAATAAAAGTTACTCTGTCAGCAAGAAAGCTGTGATCAAAGCATTATTAAGAGGGTAGGAAAATTGGAGAGCTGAGTCAGTCATTAATGCAGAAATATAGTTGTTTTATGCTTTAAAAATAAAATAAAATTGAAAGAAAAGAAAAGAAAAATTTAAAAGTAAAAGAAAATCCTGCAACATCACTTTTCTGGGTTTTGTTGCAAAAGAGCCTAATCCATTTTTTAAGTGTGCATTGATTTCATAGTATCAAGGCCTGCAGTCCTGGACTGCACCTGGGCTGCTTTTTCCCCCTAATGAATTGGAAGAAGTGGTTTAAAGCCCCACCGGGCTTCCTATCAAAGCTACACAATGATTGGCCTGGATTCCCTTTTTAGAACTGGGCAGAAGGAAAGCCCTCAATCGCCCACATTGTGCCAAGCCTGGCGTCGCATACATTTGATGAAAAGGTTGCATTAGGCACCTGAAAAATAATTTAATAACTCACTGTAAAGGCCATTAAGTTTGTGTCTACACAAGCAAAGTCAGGTGGAGAGCTGAAGTAATGAGCTCGGCCTTTCTGCAACTGACTAAATTGGCCAACAATTGCTCAGCTCTCCCTCAGCAGCCTCGGAGCCTACAGAAGCCGATCTAGGCTGTAGCTCTTGCGAATAGCATGATGGATTTGGAGGAAAGGAAGCGAAAATTGATCCAGTCAACTAATAGATATAACTGCTTGGTTTTTCTACCTGAATGGAATTGCCCTTTGACTGAACTGATCAGTAAATTCATTGAGAGTGATCTAATTGTGATTTAGACACGGGCAAAGAATTCAATTCAATCCAATCCAATAATTAATCAACTGGTATTTATTGATTAGCCTGCTGCTCCTTGAGAGCAGAGATATCTCTTGGCTTTCTCCAATGGTTTAACACAGTGCCTACACATAGTAGGTGTTTAAATGTTTGTTGACATGATTTATGTGGGGAAGCTATGTGGCACAGTGAATAGAGCACCAGCCCTGGAGTCAGGAGGGCCTGAGTTCAAATTCAGCCTCAGACACTTAACACTTACTAGCCATGTGACCTTGGGCAAGTCACTTAACCAAACCCCAATTGTCCTGCCTTCCCCCTACAAAATGCCCCCCCCAAAAAATTAAATACTTATTATGTGCCAAACACTTTCCTAACTGTTGAAGACACAAAGACATAAATAAAATATTCCTTCCCCTCTAGAAGATAACATTCTATAGGGAGAGAAACTATGTATGGGTGTGTATATATATATGTATGTGTATGTATGTATATGCATACATGTATATAAATAAATGAGTGTATATGTATAGAGACTATAGCTGTGATTTCATTGGTACAAGGAATTCCCATTTGAGGAAACTCCCTCTACCAAAGAAGGTTAAAATCTTTGCAACCTATAGTTTCAGAGAGTTAACCAGAGCACTGAGGAATTAAAACAACTGAGTATGTATCAGAGATGAGACTTGAACTCATGTATTCCTGGTTTTAGGATCAGTCTCTACCCACCATGCATTGCTGCATATAAGTATTGACCTGAGTTGCCTTATTAGAACTTTGAAGAAAACTAGGAGTCTTAAGAGGTATGGAGGAGAAGTAATTGCATTCCTGAAATGATAAATAGATAATGCAAACTTTTCCCAGTATGAAAATAGTTGAAGGGAATAGAAATATATATATATATATATGTCTATATCAGAAGGTATATAGGCGTATGAATACATAGGTGAATGTGTATATATGTATACAGGTATACATAGATAGAAGGCACAGGACCAATTTAATAGGAAGGGATGATACTTAAAAGGTAAAATTAAGAGGTGAGAGAGGAATATAATGAGAGGAGATGAGGAGAGACAGAATGGGATAAATTATCTCATATAGAAGAGGCAAGGGAAAATGGCTACAATGGAGGGGAAGAATAGGAAGAAGGCAAAAGGGAATGGGTCAACCTTATTCTCATTGAATTTGGCTCAGGGAGGGAATGACATACACACTAAATAGGGTATCTCACCCTCCAGGAGAGTAGGGGGGAAGGGGATGAAAGGGGGGATGATGGAAGGGAGGGCAGGCTTGGTGGGGAGGGAAGTTGGAAGCACCCACTTTTGAAAAGGGAAGGGATCAAAGTAGAGAAGAATAGAACAAGTGGGAGGTGGGATAGGAGGGAGGGAAATATAGTCAGTCTTTTACAATATATCTACTATGGTAATGTTTTGCATTAGCTACACATGTACAACCTATAATGAATTGCTTATCTTCCCAGTAAGGGTGGGTGACAAGGGAGGAAGGGAATGAATCTGGAATTCAAAGTTTTAAAATCAAATGTTTAATATATATATATATGTATGTATATAAATACATATATATATATACTATTATTAATACTATTTTACATGTAATTGGGAAATAAGTTATACAGGCACTAGGGCATAGAGATCCACCATGCCCTACTGGAAAAGTCGAAGGGGGTATGGGAGAAGATTTGGGAGAGAGCAGATTGGAGGAGGGGATATCCTGTAGGACTGCTATTTTGGGGCAGTGGGTAGGGGGAAAACAGGGACAAAATTTGTAATTCAAAATCTGGCAGAAATGAATTATGTAAATCAAAAGCTAATAAAACATTTGAAAAATGAAAAAAAAATAGATAATGCAAAGACATGGAGATGGGAACTGGAGTGTCCAATGTGAGAAATAGCAAGATAAGTTTGGCTAGATGGCAGAATGAATAAAGGGGAGTCATGCATATAATAATGGTAGAGTAGTTCCAAGCCAGGATGTGAAGGGTTTTAAATGTAAGGCAGCAAAGAGGGACACCTCTAGTATTGAAAGATTTCTTGACATCAAGCTGGTCATAAACTGGCCTCTGCAATTTCTCCCAGTGTTCTTGGGTCTACCCTCTGGGGCCAAGTAGAATACATATAATCTTTTTTCTTCCTTTTTTCTTTTTTCAGTGGCAAAATATTTACTCAAAAATTTTTTTTTGCCTTTTGGAGGGCAATTGGGGTTAAGTAACTTGCCCAAGGTTACACAGCTAGTTTTTTTGTGTGGGTGTTAAGTGTCTGGGGCTGCAACCAACTCAGGTCCTCCTGACTCCAGGGCCAATGCTTTACTCACTGCGTCACCTAACCACCCCTTATTTACTCAAATTTTATATATTTTATTCTGAATAAATATAATCTGTCTTCCATGCAAATACTTGAAGACAGCTATCATTTACTCCCTGAGTTTTCTCTTCTCCAGGTTTAACAGGTAAAATTCCTTCAGTCGTTCTCACATAACATGAATTCATGCTCCTTCTCTATCCTGGCTTCCCTCCTCTAACAATATATCAATGTCCATAAATTCTTAAATTATGGCACTCAGGGCTAAACACAAGACCCCAGAGTTCTAACCAGAGCAAAGTGTAGCATGCCTATAACCTGGCCATTCCTGAAAGTCGTGCCTCACTTGCTGTAGCCCCCCCATTACCTTTTATGGTCACCATACTACTAAATTTATTCTATAAATCTAATATTAAAACTTTACATATATCCCTATTAAATTTTCATCTAATTAGATTCAGCAGAATGCTCTAGTCTTGTCAAAAATCTTTGGGTATCCTGACTTTGTCATCTTCTAGCTTCATTATGCATTTCCTCTGGCTTTGTGTCATCTCCAAAATGGGTGAGCATGACATCTTTGCCTATATTGAAATAATTAATAAAAATTTTAAACAGCACACAACCAGATTCCCTAGTGTATTCCAGAGGAGACTTCCTGCAATATTGACATTTAACCTGTCAGAGTCTCAGTTTCCTCATCTGTGAAATGGTCATATTTATTCTAACCTATGTTGTGTGAGAAAAGTACATCAAAAAACTTCAAAGTACTAGATGATTGTGAGTTATTTTTAGTGCTATTTCCCTGAGACATGTGTATATGAAAGAGAGTAGCATGACAAGATTGTTAAAGAAGAGAGGCTTCAGATTGTGGATGGCTGGTCTTGAATGCCACGTAAAAACTTGAATTTTGTTTATCGGGCAATAGGTTGTTGTTGTTCAGTCATTTCAGTCATATCCGGATCTTCATAATATCATTTGGGGTTTTCTTGGTAAAGATGCTGGAGTAGTTTGACATTTCCTTCTATAGCTCATTTTACAGGTGAGGAAACTGAGGCAGACAAGGTTAAGTGACTTGCCCAGGCTCCCACAGTTAATAAGTGTTTGAGGCAATAGGTAGACAATGATCATTTTTTTTCAGAAAAGGGGTGATATGCCTGGATTTATGCAGATTATTCTAGTGGTATTATATGAAGAATATGTTGGGGGTGAAGATATTGGAGATGAGAAGTATGCTGCAATAATCCAAAAAGAAACATGTGTTACATGCCTTCCCCCTTATTTCCACCCTAATCCCCTTCTCCAATCTTAGGCTATCCCAGAATCCATTCAGGACAAGCAGATGGCAGGAAGAACGACCACCATTGGGAACCATCCTCTCCTTCACCCTGGCAGCTTCACTATTTATGGGGCTTGGGTATTATGGGAGTTAACAACTCCATTGCTTCTGATGAAAGAGAGACCCACCTGGCCTTGCCATCTGGCCACCTAAAACCCTCTGGGCTTTACCTCCTGTCCTGTCCCTTTGCCCTGCACTACCCCAGAACTATCATCTTAAATCCCTAAGTAAGTAACCCAACGATCTCTGGGCCTCACCATCTGCCAGATTACCGTATACCTGGCACTCTTGGGACTTTCTACCAGCCCAGCAGTTGAACCTTTTTTCCTGAATTGTCTCCCTTAGAGTGTGAAGTCCTTGAAAGCTGGGTCTGTCTCACTTCTTCTGTTTTCATCCCCAGTGCTAAGCACAGTCTTTGGCACAACATATGTACTTAATAAATGCTTTTTAGTTCATTCACTAAGTTACTAGGGATGCAAAGACAGGAATGAAATCATCCCTCTTCTCAGAGTTTACATTCTATTGGTAGTCATATATCATATGAGTCTACTGTCTTACTGATTAATAAACTGATTTATATCTTATATACATTTTACATAAATATGTATGTATACATAAACATATATGTGTGTATATACATATATGACTATATGTATATACATGTGTGTATTGTATTCCTATGATAAGGATACAGATATCTAATAATATATGTATGTGCAGATTTTACATGTATAATAAGCATGTACTTTATTTATATATATCTGCACCTATATATAGTCTAGCTAGAGAAGGCAACATATATTTTGTATTTAATTTACATATGTATGTATTTATATACATACATACGTGTATATTGTATATAATTATATGTGTAAATTATATATAAATATATGTTGCCTTCCCTAGCTAGACTGTATATATGTATATACAAATTATATATGTACATATGAATGTATGTATGTATAGTCCAGTTAGACTAGAAGTTCCTTGAGGGCAGGTACTATTTTCACTTTTATCTTTGTATCTTCATTGCCTAGCACAGTGCCTAGTACCTAGTCGGCACTTAGTAAAGCCCTGCTAAATTGAATTGAACTGAGTTAAATACTTTGTAAATACTATGATCCCTGAAAGAAAAGGTCAATTGATATATTTACTGAGAGACAAAAATGAAACAGTCCTCACCTTCAAAGAGTTTAGTTTCCTGAGAGAATGTCAAAAAGCCTTAGAGTCGGATGAGACCTTTGGGGTCATCTAGTGAAATTCCCATGCAGTGCATGGATCTTGGCTACAACTGCATGGACAGATGGACGTTCAGGCTCTGTGTGAACATTCCCAGGGTTGGGGAACACGTTACTTTGTGGGGGCAGCCCATTCCCACGTCACACAGGTCTAGTCTTATCCTAGGCTGAGATCTGGCCCATGGTGATCTCCCCCAGCTGGTCATAACGCTGCTCTCTGGTGCCACAGGATAAAACCAAATCTTTCTGCTGCGGGACTGTCCCCTTATCAGTCATTTAAAGGGAACTTCATGCTCCTTTCCCTTATTCTGTAGCTCCTCCCTCTTTGGCCTTCTCTTCTTCAAGGTAATCATCCCAGTTCCTTCAACAGTTCCGCAGGTGACACGTTCTCTAGACCCCTTAGCATCCTGGTCCTGCTTCTTGGGCTCTCTCTGGTTTTTCACTGTTATTCTTAAAGGGTGGTCTTTGCATGAGACCCAGTATTCTAGGTGAGGTCTGACTAAAGCAGACAGCTATTTTTCCCTTTCCCTTCTCCTTGCCACTAGAATTCTTACTGATACAGGAAGGGATGAACTGAGGCTGGATCCACATCCCAACACTACCTCTTACTACCTGTGTGACCTTAGTCAGTTTCCCCATCCATAAAATGAGGAAGTTGAACTACATGACCTAAATTCTCTTCTGGCTCTAAATTCTTGATCCAATGAGCTACAAAATGAAGACATAGTACCAGTACCTTCCAAGATAACTTTCACTGCTAAAAACATGATCTTATTAAAGATAGACTGAAAAATAGAAATCCATTTATGTTCTTGATGTAAAGGAGACAAAACTACCAGATGAGTGATCAGACCATTAGGTCGGGAATCGAAACATGAAAGTGATTGTTGGTAGATAATAGTAGTGGCTGGACCTAAGCCATGAGGTCCATCAGGCTGTCCCAGCTGCTGAGAGAGGGTTAAGAATCTGACTCCTCTCTTGAGTGGAACGGAATGTGAGCTGGGAAGGAAGAGTAGGCGTGTTTAAAGGTTGATCATTTCAGTAGCCACAAAACTACCAACTGCTATAAATCAGCCTCTCCAGAGCAAAGGAGACATCTAGCTATGGAAGAAAAAAGGCTGCCAGTGTCTCTCCTCTATATGTTGCCTTCTCTAGCTAGACTGTATATATGTGCTTCTTTCCTTCAACTAGGCATTCGAGGCCCTCCATAATCAGACCCTTTATAGCCTGATCTAGCTTCCCTTCCACCTGTGTTCTTCCCAAAGTGAACCACCCTCTGTCCCTTAGAGGAGAGCCTTAGTAACCTACCCCTATACCTTTATGTCTGTCATGTCCTATAGCTAGAATGCCCTCCCCTCCCTGATCTTCCTCCATCCCCTATTCCACCCCACCGCCAATATCTCAACCTACTACAACCCTAACCAGTCTCTAATACTCGATTCAAGTCCAGTCTTTCTCAGGGAGACTTCCTTGATACTCCTAATCAGAAACAATCCTCCTCCACTCAGACTTCATGTAACACTGTCTTATGCTCTAATCTTGTATTATTTTGTTATCTGTGTGTATGGATAGTTTATTTATTTTGTGCCATGACACTGTGAGCATCATTAGGAAAGAGACTGGGTTTTATGTGGCTCGTGGAATCTCTAGTTTCCTTCTAGGCTCAACTCAAACACCAGAGCCTGCATGAAACCTTACCTGATTCCCTGTTGCCCCCCTTCCCTAGTTGCTACCAACTCCCCCATCCCTATACCTCATTTTTATATGCCCATATATTTGCAAGCCAGCTCATCTGACTGGATCATATGTTCCCCAAAGGCAAAGACTAATTTCACTTTTGTCTCTGAATCATCAATGCCTGACACATAGTAGGTGTTTAGTAGATGCTTATCGACTGATTTATATATTATTTGTGTCTACCAGAACACATATCACATGCACTTTTTTGTTCTGCCCTTTTTTATATAACAGAAAGGAGAGTAGGAATGGACTTGTGATTCCATCAATATAGGGAACATATATATGTGTGTATATATTTGTATGTACGCACACATACACACACAGAGACACACACACTGAGAGGAGAGAGAGAGAGAGACAGAGACAGAGAGAGAGAATTTTTATGGAAATTCCTTCTACTAATTCAGTTCTGGCAATACAGCAGCAATATGCATAGAAATTGCCATGGGCACTGATGGCCTGCCCTGCTCATACAGGTAATACATGTCAGACATACCATATTCTAAAGGGGTTCAGTTAGATGGTTCAGTGGATGGAGTGCTGAACTCAGAATCAGGTGTATGACCCTAAGCAAGTCACTTAACTTCTGCCTACCTCCAGGTCCTCATCTGTAAAATGGGGACAGTAATACAATCTACCTCCCAGAACTGTTGTGAGGATCAAATGAGATAATATTTGTAAGAAACTTTGCAAACGTTAGAGTGCTACAGAAATGCTAGCTGTTGTATTTGTTATTTCTTATTCCCATATACATGTGCCATCTAACTATACATGCGATCCAAAGGTCAGACTGCTCAGTCCTATTTGAACCTGAATTTTAGAAATTAAATACTCTATGCATTATCAGGGTTTTTTTCTAATTCACCCTAGATTCTTTTTTTTATTTTATTTTTAATTTATGGAACAAAACAAGCATTTCCATAATATAGTATAATAAAAAAAAAAAGATGATTGCACATGCAGCTGACCAACTCAGAGCTTATTGGCAGACCCTTGTAAATGCTTGTTGGCTGGTTGACTACTTAAACCTGGGATTTGCTTCCTAGTGTTTTTGTTTTATTTCTAAATAAAACAAATGACCCCTTTCTGGTCCCCACCATTCCCATCTCCCCTTCAGTGTAATTTTACCAAACGTTTAAGTATCCAAAAACATAATCCATGTAAGACTCAAAGATAGGCTTAGGTCAGGTTGGAAATCTCTCTAAATAGGGAGAGAGGGAAAGGGGGAGAGAAGCAAATAAGCAAATGGTCTTAGTCATATATATCCCTGTGCCCTCTGAAAAATCCATTTCTGCTCTACCACAGTCCCTTCTCCTGCTTTCAAAAGAAGGAAAAAATTCAGGACTCCTACAGTAGCATCTGCTGTTATTAAAGACTGGGAGTCAATAGAACTGGTTTTGTTCTCACTTATCTTCTCTCTCTTTATTTCTGTCTCTATTTCTCTCTGTCTCCCTGTCTATCTCTCTGTGTCTGTCTCTGGCTCTCTGGATCTCTGGCTCTCTGTCTCTCTCTCTGTCTCTCTGTCTCTGTCTGTCTGTCTGTCTCTCTCTCTCTCTGTGCCTCTCTCAGCCTCTCTCCTTCTCCCCATCTCAACAGAGTTAAAAGCTTTCATTCCAAATAACAAACAGATTATTTTTAGTACCTTTTTTTGCTTTGTTTTCCTGGTCAGCATTGTGGTACAGCATACTGTTTTAACTTTCATTGCGCTACTGCACTAAGCTGTGAATAGTTGAATATAAAAACATGTCTCACATCCCTCTTCTTTCCTCCTAAGGTGAAGGCAGCTTCCAAGTATGTGGACGTCCCTGTGAGTATCACTCAAAATGTTTGTTGCTTTCTACACAATTGGGATGGCACTGTTCTTAATGATTTGGTGCTGAATTTTTAGTCATTAGAGCGAGAGAAGCACAGAATATTTCCGAGTAATTTTTTTCCCCACATGGGAAATCGATGATGATGATTTCTTTCAGCCAGAAGAGCTTGAGGCAGAAACAAAAGCAGCCTCATAGTACAAGCTAAAGGACAATTCACTTTCATTTCATTTATATTTGGTTTTTCTAGTGAATTTCATTCTAATATCAACCCCTCTTGCTTAAATCGCTTGGGGATTCTACTGTGAGCTAGAAATTTGTATTAGGGAGACAATATTTTGACGAAAACAAATAGAGTCTGAACTTGTTCATTTTTTGGTGTGTTCTGCAATTGTTTTAAAACAATCTTGCAAAACCCCTTATAATTAGAGGAGGCCTCGTTAATGAAGAGAGCCCTTAAAGCTCACTTAAAGTTGCCCAAAATTTACATTTAAATTGAGGTTAAGTACAACATATGAATGCTGGAGTGTGGGATTACCTGCGATAAACCAGGATACATTCTCAGATAAACCTTGCCCTGCAGATTAGCAAACTAAAAATGAAGCGATTTAAATATATTGTATGAGAGGAGATAAGGAAATGATTGTGCTTCCATTTGGAATAAAAGAGATGTAAGTCTGTTGCAAAATATTAAATTTGGAGAGCTTATCTCAACAGCTACCAAGGGTCTTGTACTGAATGTTTCTGGCCCTGAACGTGGTTAAGTGTCTTCGTTGTTCAAATACTTATTAGTTAAGATATGTCAGTTTCCAAGGGGATTTATATTAACATTTAAATTCATTTCCCTTGAAAGTGTGTTACAGTTTATTGGCTTACTTCTAAAAGGACAATAAATTATCAGAAATTGGACTGAATTTAGCATTAGCATACATTTTGTTTGTTTAATGAAAGAATGTGGAGTCTATAATTATACTTTGAATTTATATAATGCTTTCCATCTAGGGAGCTCAAACTCCTTCACCTTGATCAGCCTTGTAACATCTCTGTAATTGAGAGTGGAGAAAGGTATGATAACTTCAGAGAAGTGGGTTGACTTGCCAAGACATAGGCTGAGCCAAACTTGAATGCCAGGCTGCCTACATGTTTCCACCTGGTTGCCTGGCACAGCATAACCCTAGTGCCAAGCTGAACATCCTCATCCAAGCCCAACAATCTAGATGGGCCATTCTAACTCAAGTGAGAATGCTTACTAGGCCACACCTAGTACTTTCCTCAGTTCAAATCAGAGACATCCATGAATGGAATCCCCTTCCCGAGCCTTTGAAGATTCCAGCATAGATCTGGTGGGGTACCTGGGGTCTAGGAAAGTTGCTAAAAGTTCCCTCTTTGTCCTCAGAAATTTAAAGGTTTAAGGCTGCTCTGGAAACCTGTCTTGGAGAGAAAGCTCAGAGAAATTTATTGCCAGGCCTCTGCCAAAGCAACTGTCTCTCAGGTTATAGATTGAATGAAGGCATGGAGCCCCATAAGTACAATTATCCCATAGTTGAGATGACTCACCTTTGCCAATCATCTTCTAGTCTTTAGTATATGCCACTGTGTACATTTGATGGCTAGGCTCCCAAACCAAAAATTCAATGGAGGGAGGCCAGGCTTTTCATGGGCCTCTGACACTTGGAAATAGCAGCCCTGAGCCAGCCTCTTCTTCTGTGGTGCTGGTCACTGCTGAGTTGGCTATATCATAAGCCATGATTAACAGGTTAAAGATCACCAGTTTGCTTTCATCCACCTTTAGCACCAGCTTCCCGGTCATCCATGGTCAAGTTTGGCTTGAATTATAAAAATGGACTAGATTCCTATGTTAATGCAAAGAGCTTATTATCCTCATGTCTGATCTTAAAAGAGGTTTGAGTTTTTCTGGAAGTTGGGGTTTTACTCCTGTTGGCAGCTAAATGGGCCCAGATTTCAAGACGGAGCTAGCAATGCTGTTCCTCCACAAAAAGGGCTATGTTAAAAAGGAGCACATGTCAGATTTCTAACCTGAGTGCATGTGAACTGGAGTTAGGATTCAAATGCTGCCTCACACATGCATTACCTCCACAACCTTTATCTGTAAAATGAGAGGGTAGGACTAGGTGATCCCTGAGGTCTTTTCCAGCTCTGATGGTCTATGAAATTCTATGGCTATTGTATAGGATTCAAGGTGCTTAACTTTAAGCGGATGGAGTTGGATGAAAGAGAGGGGGAGGGGAGACAGAGAGAGGGAGAGAGAGAGAGACAGAGGGGGGGCGGGAGGAAGGGAGAGAGAGAGAGGGAGAGAGAGACAGAGAGACAGAGAAAGAGACAGAGAAAGAGAGGGAGAGGGAGAGAGAGAGAGAGAGAGAGAGAGAGAGAGAGAGAGAGAGAGA
>NW_027185761.1:52468132-52485430 GCF_028583685.1 Petaurus breviceps papuanus
GAGAGAAGGAGGGAGGGAGAGAGAGATCAGATGTAATGGTCCTGGGGTTGGTAGTTGTAGTAGTAGCAGCAGCAGCAGCAGCAGCAAGGGGTACAGGGCCTCATTACCCAGCATTATTCAGGAATAAGCTGCTCTACACTATGTGTCTTTCTTAAATTGATATTCATCCCTTTAAGTGAAAAAATATATAATGTTTTAAAGGTGAATCTCTCCCTAAAATCCATCATGCTTCCTGCCTTCATAAAGAGTATGCTAATCACAATTTATCCTCTTCTGGATAACATTGGATTGTGCTGGGATGCCCATGTCTCCAGGGCTACTGAAGTGTGATCTCTTTGTCTCTAGAGTTTGGTGCTTCTTGTGTTCTTGGTTTATGCATATGCTTTTGTCTTTTTCATAGATTTTCTTTTTCCTCCTTTTCTTCCACCATTACTGCTATCAAGCTCTCTGCCTTTAACAGCCCAAAGTTTATTTTTATAAAGGCTTCTAATCTAATGTGTTTAAAAGAGCTGATGACCAGAGTTATTAGAATTGTTTCCAAAATAAGTCATTGGGCTCTAAATGATATCCTGAGGACCTCTATTTGTGAAAGTCATGAGAGGCAACAGGGTGTATTGAATATAGAGCCTGTCTTGCAGCCAAGAAATCCAGGTTCAAGGCTGACACACTTTGGCTGTGTGATCGTAGGCAAATCATTTAACATCTCTGAGCTCTGGGCAGCTAAGACTAGACATTGCTGACCTGTGTTGGCAGATAGAGTTTCCTCCCATGAGCTTTGACTATGCCAGTGAAGTCACAAATCCAGTCCCTCTCCCTCATGGCCACTAAGCAGCCCTGCCCCTTTTGTCATTCTACTTATTTGGATAGTTGCAGTTGTCAGATAACTGAGGTGCTGCTGTGGTAAGAAACAGAAAAAAATCAGTAAAGTTAATGGAGCGGGGCAGCTAGGTGGCACAGTGAATAGAGCACCAGCCCTGGAGTCAGGAGGACCTGATTTCAAATTTGGTCCCAGACACTTAACACTAGCTGTGTGACCTTGGGCAAGTCACTTAACCCCAATTGCCCCTCAAAAAAAAAGCAAATAAAATTAATGGAGCCAATTGCTGTAGGTGGGTTTGAGTTTCTGAAATATGCAACAAGATGAAAGGTGTGTTTAAAAAAGCTCTCTAAACCAAAACATGGAAAGGACAGTTAGCCTTAAAAGTGTGGCTGGATGCTTGTAAAGGTGAATCTGAGACTCCCAGCAGAATTTCATTCCAAAGCCTCAGTCCTCATAATGACCTTGCTTTGAGAGGTACCAGAGAGACCACAAGCATTTGTTTGGGTCTAGATGCATGGGATTATAATAGGGAACTGATGGATGTGAAAAACTCCCTCCACAATACAGATGGGCAACTCTTGGGTGAATTGAGCACTTCAAGAATTGCCACAGGCACTGAGAGTTAAGGGGACTTGCCCAGGGTCACACAAGTGGTACATGTCAGAGGTAGAAATTAAACCCAGATTTGTAAGGTCACAGATTTGAAGCTGAAAGAGACTTTAGAGGTCAAAAAGGCTAACCCTCTCATTTTACAAATGAGGAGACTGAGACTTAACCTGGTGAAATGATTTGTCCAGAGTCACACAGTTAGTAAGTTTTCAAGGTAGAATCGAAACCCAGGTCTGCTGATTCCCAGGATCTATGCCCTGTACCACGATGAGTTTCAGCAGAAACACTATCAAGGAATGAGCGCCCATAATATGAAGGCATTGAGTATTTACAAAGTCCTTAAAGGTAACAGCGCCCATTTATAGAGCATGCAAAGGTTTAGAGAACACTATTCCCACAATGACACCTATTATCCCACCTCCCCCTTAGAGATGATGGGGAAATTGAGGCTCAGGAAGATGATGGTCACCCAGCTAGTAAGCATTAGACTTGGAATGTGAACCTCAAATCCCATCTCTTCTCAAGGGGTATGAGTCCCCACCTCCTACTGAAAATGACATTGGCTACTCAGGTCTCAGTAGCAAGATCTGACAGCTATCATTTACATCTCCTTCCAGAAATGCTATTGTTTCATATCACAAAACTCCAACAATTATAGGACCATCACAGCCCTGGCACATTCCTGTCTGCAGAAAATTGTTGAAAGTGTAACACTTGACTACAGCCCCATTGGTTTGTCCTCATTGTTTTTCAAATTAATACCTTGTCATTGTTTCAGCAGGTGTTAAGAAATGTTACTGGCAACCCAGGGGCCTAGCATTGGCCCTTTGCTTGATAATTGTTTGCTTTGTATCAGGGAAAAAAATACAGTCCTACTGTTTCCAAACCTTCCTCATTTTCACCCTGGAAATTACACAGAAGTGTTAACTAACTTCAATTTGCAGTGGCTGACAGTCATGTCTGGTAGGGAAATGATACTTTGTGATCTAAGGTAAATCACAGTAATGAAAACTAATCTTATTAGTTATTAGCAAACGTATATATGTGCTGCAGAGGAAACTTCGGGAGCTTTGCTGGTGGCTCTCCAATGACCCACATTACAGTATTTTAATGGGTTTCTTTGGAGCAAACTTGGATTGCAGCATCTTAAATTGGGTTATCTCCAGGTTTGGACTGGGGCAGTCCCCACCTCACAAGAAATTGTTGACCAATTGCTCCATCCCCCTCCCCCTACCTTTCCACAAAATCTCATTTATGTAAAAGGCATATTTATGGTAAAGAGTATCAGTATCATTATTACTCAAACTATAAGAATGGGTTGAGAGGCAAAGACAGCAAGCTGATCGAGGGGGAGATGTAAGCAAATTGGAGAAATGAAGACCTTAATTTTAACAACAAAGAATATTGTTCTAATTTTGACTGCATCTGTGGTTTTATCAGTATTGGGAGCACGTGCTGAGAAATTCCCTTGACCAGCACAAGCTGGCATTCTCTGTGATTTGTAGTCTTAGAGTGCTGTTGGGGCACTGAGAAGTTAAATGACTTGTCCATGGATATAAGACCAGTATGTCTCAGAGGAAGGACTTGAATCTAGGTCTTTCCAATTTCAAGGTCAACCCCTCTGTCCCTTTCACCATGCTTTTTTGTTTTTGTAAAGGCTGAAATCTGCATTTTATACACACATTTTTGTTTGGGAGAAAGGGTGTTCAGTTTTTAATGACATAAGATGGACCCTGGAACATCAGTGGACTTTGAAGCTCCTTTAATTGGGTCTGCAGTCCCAAACCTAGCCTGACTACTGTTCATCGATAGCAAGTGAAAATGTTTTTATCAGTGATTTTGCTAAAGACAGAAACAAAAAGGGAGGGCTGTGAAAATTTCCCTGAGACTCTGACACACCAATCCACTGGTTTTGTGCTTCATTTGTGTCTGGCTTTTCCTGACCCCATTTGAGGTTTTCTGGCAAAGATACAGGAGTGGTTTGCCATTTCCTTCTCCAGCTCCATTTATAGATGAGGAAACTAAGATAAATGGGGTTAAGTGACTTCCCTGGGGTCCCCAGCTAGTCAGTGTCTGAAGTTATATTTGAACTCGGGTCTTCCTGATTCTAGCCCCAGCTTAGCTGCCCAATTTCCTGCTTGGTTGCAGTTTTATTTGAGGAAGGGAAGCCTGAGGCAAGAGAACATTTTAGCCTTTATTGATGTAGTAGATTGTGTGTGGGAATTAGGATCAGAAGACCTGGGTTCAGATCTTAGCTTTGTCATTCAACTTTTCTGGGTCTCCGTTTTCTCCTCTATAGAATTAGATAATTGGACTAGATCTGAGGTCCCTTCTGGCTCTAACACTGTAAGGCTAAGCATTTGAAGTGCTGTCATGTGGAAAGATTTGCTCTGCTTGGACCCAGAGGGCAGAACTAAAAGCAGTTAGGTATAAGTTGTAAAGAGTTCAGTTTAGGCTTGATGTCAGGAAAATCTTCCTAAGGACCTGGACTATCCCAGAGTAGAACAGGCTGTCTTGGGAGACACTGGGTTTCCTGTCAACGAAGGTCTTCCACTCAAAACTGACTGACCACCTGTCAGGTATGTTATCAAGGGGATCTTTGGTCAGGGCAAGATTAAACAGGGGTCATTCCAGATCTGTAATCCCACAGTCCCTGTCCAGCTGATCTAGTATATACCATGAATGGCACTGTGGGAAATAACCTTGAATAATGGATGGCAGAATTTGGCCAGGAAAGGGATCCTAGAAAAGTCAACAGCAGGTGTTCCCGGAAGGGGATGGGAGAAGGAAAGAGAGTGCAGGACATGAAGATGATGCCATTTTCACATTTCTGTGTTTCTTTGCAGAAGCCTGGGATGGACGTTGCCGATGCCTACGTGACATTTGTTCGCCACTCTCAGGATGTCCTCCGTGATAAGGTCAATGAGGAGATGTATATAGAAAGGTTATTTGATGTAAGTAAATGCCTTCTCCTCCTTGCAGACCAAGGAGGAGACTCTCCAAAATGTGACAAAATAAGAGACAGGAGGATAAGTCACATTTTGAGAAAAAAAATCAAACAACCAATTGGTTATTAAATCCAACCAAATCTTTCCCTTTCCTCTGACTCAGGCTCTTGTCTCTGTTGTCTCTCTGTTCTGAATCTCTCTCCTCTGGTCTTACTATGTCCTGGTCTTTATTTGTGTGATCCATAGGGGAACAGTGTCTTTTTATTAAGCTGACACATTCCCGCCCCAAGCTTGTGAGGAAGCTTTCTCAGACTGGGCAGAGATCTCTCTCGGTCATTGTTCTCGCCATTGGAATCCAGTCCCCTTTTTTAGGGAGCCGTCTTCCAGTCCGGGTGGCAATTCACTGCCTACGTACCTCTCTGCTACCCTGCTGCTCGTCTGTCTCAGCCTGACAGCTGTGACGTGCAGACGAGTTGTAGGTGCTGTATTGTTATCTGCTCGAGAATGACTAAGTTTCTGGGGGGTATAAAAAAAAAGGAAGAAAAATCTTCAACCGATGGGCTTCTGAACAGACCACTCTGTGGCCATGCAGTCTCCCTGAAAACCTATACAAATTAACATCTAAAAAAAAAAAAAGGGAAGCTGCACATGACTGGAAGACCCTGGATTTAAAAAAAAAAAACTTTTAGAGAACACTGACTTGGATGTCTTGAGAATTAATCGTTTTCTGCCCCTCCCCCTTTCTGTTTTTGACAGTCGCCATGTCTGCACTGCCAAAGTAGATAACCAGTCCCATGCCCCACTTTGGCCCTTCCTTTCTATTTCAGGCCAAAGTGCTTGGGACAGGAGAGGTGTGGGGGGGGGGAGCGAGGGGAGAATTGTTGGAATGATGCCAAGAATGGTCTCTGGTTCCAAGTCATTTGCCAGTGTAGACCCGGCCTGAGTGCATGGGAACTGATTTCTCCGTCTCTGTGTTTGCTACCATTGTGTGTGGTGCACCCCTTGTCCTTGTAAATTTTGTGAAGAGTCAGTCGGCTTCTCCCTTTAAGGTTTTATGTCTCGAGTGCCAAGGCAGTGTTAGTGTTTTGGTCTACTTTGGGATTCTTGTTTCTATATGATTTCTTTAATTGTGTACAGCAGTTTACATTGGATTTTTTTTTTCAATCCCTTGTTGTTGGTTCATCTTAGTGATCTCATTGCCTGGCACAGCTTTCCGATTTCGATGCTTCCGACTTTTGACGCTTTGTCTTGCAGCTCATTTGTTTCCATAATGTGTTCAAAAGCCCTTTCTTTCCCCCACCCCCAAATCATTTTCTTTTTGTACATGATATTCCACTCTTCTGCATTACTTTTATTTAAGAATACTCTCTATCGTTCTCATTCTCTCTCTCTCTGTCTCTCTCTCTCTCTCTCTCTCTCTCTCTCTCTCTCTCTCTCTCTCTCTCTCTCTCTCTCTCACTGGTGACCTCCCAGATGAAAATGGAACTTATCTCTCATGTCAAATGTTTTATCACATTATCTCAAGTGGCATGAATTAAAGTCAAATAATCTTCCTGTGTACATCTTCTAGCATGACCCACCTCCACTGAGAATGCCTCATACATGCCGTAAAACACACCTAATGCCTCCTCGCTCCTCTGCATGCGTGCCTCTTTGAGAGTATGGAGCCTCGAATGCCTGACACACTGAATCACCCATCTAGTAGGCATTGAAAAAAGGGACAGCCGATGCCACCCTGTAGCAGGGCTTCTAATCATGCCCTGACTGCCTGGCTCTGTTGAACCAATTCCATAAAAGGCAAATTTTTGAGGAGCCTGTGGATTGCTCTTTTCAATGCCTAAGCTGCCTTTTTCTTTGATCCGTATCTCCCAAAGCACAGTTTGGTGTGGTCCATACGTGGTGTGCGTATGTGCAGGAGTGTATGTGTGTGTGTGTGTGTGTGTGTGCGCGCGCGCGTGCACTCTTACCCTCGTGCTAGCCAATCTTGAAAACATTCACTACTGAATTTGTGGTTTGATCTGCATTCCAGCCTGTCATATTGTTTGCAAACAACTCCCTCCAACCTTTTTTTTCCTAATTAGCATGGGGAGGGGGATCTCTCAGACATTATGGTACTAACTAAAGCCAGGAAATGACCTTTGTCCTCTTCCAAGTTTCTAAGAGCAAAGTGCCTTCAAATCCATACTTTAAAACAAAGGTCCCTTTGTAGAGTAGCCATTCCTAAAATACATAAAGGTTTCTGCATGTTTATTGAATGATGCGGGTCAATGAGAAATTATTTCAATTATGTTATAGATTTCCCCAACCTATCTACCCCACCCCTGTCCCAGAGTCAAATCACTTTGCTCTCCCACCACCAATATTTTCCTACTAAGACCCATGTTCCCTTGACATGGCCACCTGCCAGACTTTAGAAGTTTTAACCAAGTTACTCCAAGACTAAGCAAAGTTTCCTCTGTAGCAGCTTAGGTCAGTGCAAAGGAATGCATTGCTTTTGCCTGAATTTCCCTTCCAAATCACCTCTTCCCCCAACATATAGAATGTTGGTGCTAGGCAACCTAGCTGAGAGAGTAGCAAGGAACGTTCCTGAATCTGTCATTGATTTAAAACATTTGTCATCTGAAAGACCCAGATCTTCTCAAAAAACTTCATTACCATGCTGACTGAGTAATGTCATTCAGTAATTACTGTTTTTCTATAATCTAGCTACACAACATGAGATTACCAACATGTTTGGTTATTTGCGGCTTCTGTCTTCCTCCAGCATGGTGTTTATTTCTTTGTAAGGAGAGCTCTCTGTGTTTGAATCCTGTGAGCCACTCGTGTCCTGAGCTCCCGTGGAAGGGGCTCATAGAGAGCATTCAGCTGGGCAGTAATTAAACACCACTGCCCCTTTTTTTTTTTCTGAGGACAGGAGCTCCAGGGTGCAGAGAGAAACAATTGCCAGAAATACTTCAGAAGACACTCGTAGAGCTAAAGATTTCTTTTCCAAGTTGTTTCATTTTTTTAAATGGCAAAAATGAATAATAGACAATGAGCATTTGGAAGAGAAGAAAAAGATTTCTATTTCAATATTTTATGTTTTGTTTGGAGGGTGGCAAGTTTCTGTGTCATTTTCTGTGTCTGAATTTTGTGTATCTGTTCCTTTTGCCAATAATAACTAGCTTTTATGTAAAGCTTTAAGGTCTACAAAGGCATAATTTCATTTGACATGCTCAACAACCGTGCAAGGTAGGTGCTGTTCTTATCCCTATTTTCCATTTTAGGAAACTGAGTTTCAGAGTGGTTAAGTGACTTACCAAGGTCACCCAGCAATTAAGTGTCCTAGGCAGAATTCAAACCCAGGCCTTCTTGAATCCAAGTCCAAGCACTGTTTTTATTACCTCTTGTGATTCAAGATTTTGATCCCAGCGCTACTGCTATATGTTTGTGGTTATGGGCCATTTCTTGACTCCGTTTTCATGGCTCTCCTTTCAGATCTTCCCTTGAAGTATTGGTGTCCGTTTGGCTTTTGTTCTTTAAAAAAAAAAAAAGGCAGATATTAGATTGTGAAGTGGGAATACTTGGGCTAAACTCTCTAAGCACTTTCAAAGTTCTCCTGGCATCTGAGCCAACCACTCCATTGCACCTCAGACTCCTTTCATGAACTAAACCATTACTGTCTTTTTGACTGGAAGCTAGAGCTTCTGGGAAATTGTTAGGATAGTATTAGTTTAATTGTTACCTATTTCCGCATGTGAATCGAGCAGACTTTCTCAACTTCACTGAATTTATTTTTAATCAATTTCCCTTTTTGTTGTTCATTTGTTTTTCAGTCATGTCTGACTTTGTAACCCTATTTGGGGTTTTCTTGGCCAAGATACTGGAGCAGTTTGCCATTTCTTTCTCCAGGTCATTTTACAAATGAGGAACTGAGGCAAACAGGGTTAAGTGACTTGCCCAGGGTCACACAGATAGTGTCTGAGGCTGGGTTTGAAATCACCAAGATGAGTCATCTGATTCCAGGGCAGGCACTCTATCTACTTTGCCACCTAGCTGCCCCCTTCAGTTTCCTCTAGGTTGATAGAAGGTAGTGATGAAGTTGCTTTAGTAATCTAAATTTAACCAGATCTTGGAGGAAAGTGAAAATTTCTGTCTGTGATTAGACTAATGGAATAGCATTATAAGCTCATCCTAGTCCATGGTTTGTTTGTTGTTGTTTTTTTTTGAGCAAGGGATTCTGTGATATGTTTTTATAAAGCAGAGAAATGTGGTGAAAATTATTATCTGATTTGAATAAATGCAAACATATCAATTTAAAATTATATTTCAAAATGTGAGTTTTAAGCATCAGATGCAAAGGAATAGTCTAGTTCCTTTGAGGAAACAAAGGGTGACCTTTCCTCTAATATAAGACAATCATGGGGGATTGTGTATAAAGCTATTCTCCATCTTCCTAGCAATGCCATTTAAGAGCAAAAAAAAAAAAAAAAAGCCCTCCCAATTCAAGGAACAAAGATACAAAATTCAAATGTCCATAAATAATGTGGTTGACTTCCCACCCCTTCTCTGATGTTGAATTCAACATCTTTCCCAAAATAAAAACATGCATTTGATATTAGAGATCAGCTCATCAAGAGATGTGCCTAAGATTTCAGTGACTGAACAAAAATTAATTTATTTTTTTCTCCTTGTACTTCTTGAAGAGACAGCCTGAGTGGAAGATCAGGATTAAAACAGATGTGCTTAGGGTTAGCTCATCTGCTTAAACCTCGAAGGCTCAGAGATCAGTGATTAAAAAGCCATCTCCAACGCTGATGAAATCCCAGTGGGAGGAAATATCCTGTCTTTCATGGTTAGTTTTCTGAGTCCTGTGTCAGTGTAAACGGGACTTGGAAAACATTGGATTGGAGAGGATGTATGGTTTATGTGGGTCAATTATATACTTAAATCTGACTTCTCAGGGATTAGGCTGGCAGAGATTGACTCCGAATTTGGCTTCTCCATAGCAGTTACCAGATCAGAAAATACTAAAAATGCCCAGTAAGAACTTAATCGTTCAGTGATAGGTCAATGATAACAGTGGAATGATGCTGTCTGGCCTAAGTGTTCAATGTTCAATGGTGGTCTTGATTCACCATTTCACTGCCAAATTATACAAATATCTACTTTTAGAATAAACTGAATGCATTTTCTCTAAAAAGGTGATTTAGAAAATGATAGCCTCTCTGATTCTCAAAGGATTTGTGATTTCAGCATAGAGGGACTTCCAATATGGGAACTCCACCTACCCACCCAAGACACCACCCACCTATGACTTGTAGATATTATCATTAAAAAAAAAAAACCATGGACCTTTAGAGCTAGAAGAACCCTACTGGTCATCTAGTCCAGTTTCTTCATTTTATAGAGAAGGAAACTGAGACCCTAAGAAGGGGGGAAATTTACCCAGGCTCGCACAGCTAGGAAATGATTCAAATCCAGGTCTTCTGATTCTTCCAATCTCCCTTCATAACTTCCCTTAATAAATCCTCAGAAGTTGCCTGAGGGATTCTTGGTAAATAGATCTAAAATTGACCCATCAGCATGGCTGATGACACCAAATCTACATTTTGATCTATGGATTCAATTAAATGTTATTCGCATCAGTCATATTTTTACACAAGCAGCAAAGTAGTTGGGGAGGGAGATTATTCTGTTGTAGAATAGCCAGTTGTCTGCCAACTCAACTGGAGAGTATTCTGATGACTTGAACTTGGGTAAGTCACTTTACTCCCTCTGAGATTCATCTGAAAAAATGGGGGATTGGATTAGGTGGCTTCTAAGGCCCCTTCAGCTGAGTATCAATGATACTATGAATTCAGCTAGAGTTTGCCAGATGATCTGACCATCAGACAAATCATTACCTTTGAGCCTCTGCAGAATGGGAGGATTGGCCTCCTATTGGGGGAAAATGGGAAAAAATTATGTCTAAGGTATATTTTAGCTGTAAATCAACGATTTTATGATACAGATTCTACTGGAAAGTTTTTCAGATGGTGTAACTTTGAGCAAATTAATTAACCTCCCTGTGCCTTAAAATGAAGGTGTCTGAGGTCCCTTCCCACTCTGAATCTGTAATCTTAAAACAAAGGAGGAATAGTCAGAACTTTGGGGCCTCACTGAGAAGGTGCTGAGCCCAAAACAACCTGTCCACCCCAAGATGTATATACATTGAGCATGTGCAGCAGTATGAGAAACAGCCACTCTCATTGCTTAGTATTAGGACCCCAACATGTTTCTTAGAAATCTAGCTTCAGTAGCATTTTTGTTTGTTTTGTCCACTGGCACTGGAAATGACTTAATGAACCCGATAGAGCTTGCATTTCTATAGTGCTTTATGTTATATGTTTACCATCAAACATATATTGTTTGATCCCCACAACAACCTTGGGATATAGGTGGTCTTGTTATCCCCATGACCCAAATGAAGAAAATGAGGCAAACAGGGTTAAGTGACCTGCCCGCCCGGGGTCTCACAGCTAGTTAGTGTCTGCAGTCACATTTGCAGTCAGAGTGTTCTCTGCCCACTTTGCCACCCACTGAGCTGCCCCATCCACTGTGCCACTGAGCTAACCAGAAACTTCAAAATCTAGATCCCTCGACCTAAAAATATAACTGAGTTTCTTGATGGGTCTCACAAGCTTTTTCCTTGAAGATGTCCAAACTGAAGGCCAATGTATCAAACCAGTTTAAAATGTGGTTTTTATCAGTCAATCAATAAGAGCTTATTAAGTACCTACTATGTAACAGGCACTGTCCTATGTACTAGCCATAAAAAGAAAGGCAAAAACAACCCCTGCTCTCAAGGAACTTACATTCTAAGGGAAGGAGAAATCTTGTACAAAATTTGCTACGCACAAGATATATACAGAATCGATGGAAGATTATCTCAAAGAGCAAGGCTCTGGCTTCTGAAAGGACTAGAAAAGCCCCCCTGCAGAAGGTGGGATCTGAACTGCATCTTGAAGGGAGTGGGAGAAGCTAGGAAGCCACAGTGAGAAGGGAGAGCATTCCAAGCATGACAGACAGGAAATACTAAAGCACAGAGACAGAAGATGGAAGGTGTGAGGAAAAGCCGGGAGACCAGTGTAACTGAATCATAAAGTACAAACAGTGGAATATAGCATAAGAAGATTGTCAAGGTCTGAAGGGGCCAGGGGATAAAGAGTTGCAAAAGCTCAACAAAGGCTTGATTTGACCTTGGAGGTAATAGGGAATTACTAGAGTTTGTTGGGAAGGGACATGACATGATCAGACCTATGCTTTAAGAAAATCACTTTGGCAGCTAAGTGAGACATGAATTGGAGTGAAGAGAGACTTGAGGCAGTCAGATCAATTAGAAATTTATAACAATAGTCCAGGGGCAGCTAGGTGGCACAGTGAATAGAGTACCGGCCCTGGAGTCAGGAGGACCTGAGTTCAAATCTGGCCTCAGACACTTAACACCTACTAGCATATGACCTTGAGCAAGTCACTTACCCCAATTGTCCTGCCTTCCCCCCTCCAAAAAGCAAAAAACAAAACCAAAAACCAATAGTCCAGGTGAGGGATAATTAAGATTGATACCAGAGTTGTAGCTGTGTGAGTAAAGAAAAAGGAATATATGTGAGAGATGTTCATAAGGTAGAAACTATAATATTTTCAAATAGGTTTGCATGTGTAGGGTGAGTGAGAGTGAGTCAAGGTGAAGAACACAGTTGTGAGCCTGGGTGATGGGGATGATGGCAGTACTCTAAACCAGTGGTGTCAAACTAAAAAAACAAAGAGACATCTACTAAGCCATATGTGTTGACTTAATTTTAAATGTAATACTAGCTATATTTTATTGTATTTTTAAAATTTTTATTCAATATTTCCCAAATGCATTGTAATCCAAGTTCAAGCTATACTCAGTAGTGTCCTGCCATATCCAACCCATGGGCCCTGTGTACTCCAGACAGAAGTAGGGAAATTTGGATGGGAAGAGGGTTTGAGAGAAAAGATAAGTTCTATTTCAGACATGTTGAGCTTAAAATGCTCACAAGACATCAGTTTCAAAATTTACATTAAGTTGTTGTTGACCCAGAGGCCAATGGGGATATATAAAACTGAGATCATCTGCAAAGATATGGAAAATATAACTGAAGACAGAGACAGACAAAGAGAGAAAAACAGAGACAGAAAAGGACACAGATGCAGGTTCACCAAAGGAAACTGAGGAGTGGCCAAATCCATTTTTAGGTGTCCTAGGAATAGGGATATGAACTCCTGGAGGAGAGTCTTCCTTACTCCAGACCCAGCACTCTTATCCACTGTACCACCTAACTGTCCACCTAAGATTGTTCCAGAGCAAAATTATGAAACAGATGAAATTTCTTTGCTTTGCCCAGGCTTTATTTCCATCTATCTATCCACCATTCTATCAGGTGTATACAATCCTCGCATTTCTCCATGTCCCTCCCTCCTTTATAAACTTTTTTTAGGGAAGGCTTTTATGAACTCTTTCATACGGAAGTGTAAATGTCTGATAAGTTTCAAAGCATTGCTCCTCCTGTTACATTTGCATTTTAATTTGATTATGTTTAAGCTAAAAGAATTAATTTCTAGCCATTGAATTTCTGGCATCAGTGACTCAATGGCAATGGTACTGAGAGGAGGGGAAGAGTTGAATTTGATTCACCAAGTATGTATTAAACACCTACTATATCCAAGCTAAATGTGCCAACTATACTAGAAAGTCCAAAATACTTATAGTCCCTGTAGTTTACATTCTACTGAGGGGTAGAGTTGGGGATTGGGTTGGGGGGTGGGATCTTTCTTTTGGACTCTGTGATTTCATCAATGCAGGGAACTCTGTATGTGGCTTGGCAATTTAGACAGTTGCATGGGGTAGTGAGAAGTTATAACTTGCCCAGCTGGTATATATTAGAGGCAGAACTTGAACCCAGGTCTTGCTGACTCCAAGGCTATACCTTTGTCCATGGTACCATTTAGATAATGAGGGAGTCCCTCAGTCTTTTGGAGACCCCAGTTTCTATTTTTTGGAAAGGGAAGGGAGAGTTTTTTCCCTTTCGTAGGTTTTGACTGTGACTGCCCTGGGTCCAAGGAAGATGGAGGAGAGGAGGGGAACTGGCAGTGATCAGGAGGATCTGTGCTGGCAACGGAGCTCTGCTAACCCAAAGGAGTCACCATTTGGCTCTGACCGATGGGCACCTCACCAAGCACCAGCTTTGTGACATACCCCACCCTCAAATTTGATTCTGCCCCATCATATGCCTTCCAAACCCAATACTGTCCATTGGGTCCACTCATTTCAGGGACAATCTTGGGCAAAACAGGCTGGACTTTGTCCCTGGAGTTTTCCAAAGGATTTTTTTTTCTGAACAGCTTTTCCTGGTCTAGGAGACATTTGGTGCTGGGAGTTCATTTGTTTTCTTCTCCAGAGGGGATTGTTCTATTAATCGTACTAAGAAGTCATCCGATTGCTGTGACTTTAGGGTCACACTCATCTGGCTAACATGAGCCACACAAGACTTGGAAATCTTGGAGAAGGGGAATTTTTGTTCCCTCTGCATAGCAGTCTGAAACATGTAGGCAGTAAGCGACAGACTTACTTTTGCCACACACACACACACATACACAAAAGTAGCCAAGGCACATTTTGTGGAACAAATACTGTCACATTGCATCGCAGAAGACGAGATGTACTCAATTCTCAAACACATCCCATTAATTAACAGAGGGGCGGCTTCCCTCCTTGCCAGTCTCTGCGCTGACTCTTGTCAGCTTCTACTGGCACTGGCCCACACTTGCTCCCCTAGAAAAAGAATTGATCTTCTTGAAAAGAAAAAGCCATTGACTAATTTTAAAACATTGACTGGCATGGAGAGAGTCAACGTGGCCTAGTGAACAGAAAGTTGTCCTCAAAGTCAGGAAGACCTAGGTTCAAATCCTCTGCATGTGAAGGCACTTAACCTCAGCTTCCTCCTGAAGCAATTATACCTGATGACCTCTTCCAACCCCTTCCAGCTCTAAAATCTAGGATCCTGAGATGTTTTATAGAGAAGGTGTCACCCCAAATTAGTAGAAGGTGTTTCTTCACCCAAAGTGCAGCACTTCATCGGAATCCCAGTCCCAGCCCAAAAATCAGACAAAGAAGGGAGTTTATGTTTGTTTTATACAACAGTATACATGAATCCATGAGAGACAGGATGACCTGGAAGAAAGAAAATGTTGGAGTCAGAAAGATCCTTCCTTTTACATGTACTTTCTGGTTAACCCTGGGCAAGATGGTGAATTTCAGCGCCCAGGGTCACCCAGTCACTACATACCCAAACCCTGGTCAAAATGATGGACCTCAGTGCCCCAGGCAACACTCTAAGGTGGCAATCTACCACTTGGTCTCCTTAATATTAGCCTAGAAAAGAGAGGGCTAGAAGAGGCATGATAACTTAACTTATCTGAGCCTCAGTTTACTTATCTATAAAATGAAGGGTTTGGACTAAATGGCCTCTAATGTTAAGTTTATTATCTCTATGAATGATCTGCTTCTCTCTCTTGCTCTGATTTTACAGATGTGTTGCTGGCCTATATCAGTGGAATGAGGTTCCACATTGAAATGTACCTGAAATAAAATCATAGGTCCAGAACAAAACAAAACAACATCCTCTTCCACCCTTCTCATGGACTTCCCCACCCCCTCAAAAAAAAAAAGTATGACCCCCTCCCTGCACTTACTCTTTTACCTCTCCAACACATGCCTCCTTCCAAAGGTAATCTGTAATCAAATTGCCAATAAAATATTGGGACCAAGATTTAATTTGATCAACTGACACTAATTAATTCATGCTAATGAATTAATCAAGGAGTATTTCTTAAGCATCTACTATGTGCCAGGCACTAAGAATACAAAGACAAAAAAAGAAATATTCCATTTCTAATCTCTAGCTTTCCCTTTGGAGTCTGTTACAGTTATTGTAGGTAATAGGGAAGGGGAAGGGGAGGATTTCATGCAATGACAGGAAGGGATCATCTGATTCTGATTGTGTCTTCATTCTTCTCTGGCTTTTCCCACAAAGCATTTCAACCCAGTGGCCTGGCCCTTCCTAATATATTAGCAGGTCTAAGGAACACATTGGTCTTCCCCTGACATACATTCTACTCTTTCCTCCTTATCTATTAGCAAGGGCTAACTGTTAGAATAAGCTGTTGCTTTCACTGGGTGGCAACTTCCTTTATTTTTATGTGTCCAGAAAGACAATCTGAACTGAAAAATAAAAGGGCTCAGCTTCAATGTTTCATTCATTCCAAATTCCCTGTTTAGAGGGAAACTTTTTATAGCTCTCAGTTCTCCAACTAAACTCCCACCGAGTTGACTAGAATCCCATTGATGAAGCCCTGTGACCCTATTCTAGCAAGCATACTCTTTTTTCCTCCCAAAGTAACACACAATGCTGGTGTCACTTAACATATTGTATTACCTTTAACTTCCTTAAACAGCATTATTTTCTAGGTCCCTCCTTGGACTTGAAACCACTTGCATTCACAAAGAGTCTGAGTCCCACTCAGGATGTTGGGAATTATTCCCTCTAGCATCTACATGTTAAGCAGGGGATGAAACACCATTCTCTTTGTTAATGGGGGGAAACATTCACAAAAGAACAAATAATTGGGAAACACCCTATGTGTGGTCAACAAAATTTAATTCATAAGCCAGAGGCATAGCTAGCAATTTATGTGCCCAAGAGAAGGTGCATGAAACAACTCAACTTTTTATTTTTTTAATTTATTTATTTTAAATTTTCAACCCTCACTTTTATAAGATTTTGAGTTCTAAATTCCCCCCCCCTTCCCTTTTCCCCTCCCCACGATGGCGTGCAATCTGATACAGGCAATCCATGTATGATCATATTAAACATGTTTCCACGTTAGTCACAAACAACTCAACTTTTAAAGACAAATTCATTTAAGCAGAATGGCAGGTGGGGAAAGGAGACCATGGGACACCACAAGGCGGCTGCTTGGGGAGTAGGGCCGCGTGGAGCCAAGAGGAGCTCAAATGAGGTGCAGCTGCCCTTGGGGGAAGAAGCGCTACCATCTGGTAGCTTTCTATTTTAACAAATTATCTTTACTAACTAGATACTAAACTCAGTTGTTTCTTTGCTGCTGATAGGCTCGAAGCTCTGTCAGCACCTTGTAAGTTTTGGCACACTGGGACAAAGCCACATTAACCCTACCTTGGTTCCAGTGCTTTTGTTGGATTCAGTCCCTGTAAAAAATGCCAAGTCTGCAAGAGTGCTGGAGAATTTCCCCTACTTTCCCCCATCATTCTGAAAAGTTCATTCCTGCTCCCAGGAAACTTAAGAAATTGGACAGGTGTTGTCAAAGAGCCCTCATGATTTAGAGACAAGGAGACTTTCACACCACATTTTCAGATGAGCAAAACGAGGCCCACAGAGGTGCTGACTTGCCAAGGTCACCCGGAGAGTAAGGAATAAAACAGGCTCAAACCCAGTTGCTCTAAAGCCACATCTCCTGTTTCTGTCAGTCCCAACCACAGGACAGTGTTAGCACTGCCTGACATACAGTAAGTGTTTCACATGTAATAATACGCAGGATGTGCCTCGCAAACCTTACAGCTCTCTATAGATGTTAGCTATTGTTATTAAACTTTGACTCTGACAAAGAAAGCTGGATTTAGAAGCTGGGGGGAATACACTATATTTCTGCATATGTGGCACCTCCATTGATTGGCCTACCCCAAAAGCAACTCTCAGTTTCAGTATCAGCCCAAGTACTAGTGATGGGTGTGGTTCTTTGTGTAGCATGATGGGAGCTTGGTGATCATATTTATGCTTCCCTTAAGACAAAAGGAAGGAAGGAAGGAAGGAAGGAAGGAAGGAAGGAAGGAAGGAAGGAAGG
>NW_027185761.1:52485440-52532672 GCF_028583685.1 Petaurus breviceps papuanus
AGGAAGGAAGGAAGGAAGGAAGGAAGGAAGGAAGGAAGGAAGGAAGGGAGGGAGGGAGGGAGAAAGGGAAGGAGGAAGGGAGGGAGGAAGGAAGGGAGGGAGGGAAAGAGGAAGGGAAGGAGGAAGGGAGAAAGGAAGGAAAGCATGAAGGAAGGAAGGAAAGAAGGAAGGGAGGGAGGGAGGGAAGGAGGAAGGGAGGGAGGAAGGAAAGGAAGGAAGGAAGGAAGGGAGGGAGGGAGGGAGGGAAGGAAGGAAAGCATGAAGGAAGGAAGGAAGGAAGGAAGGAAGGGAGGGAGGAAGGAAGGAAGGGAGAGAAGGAGGAAGGGAGGGAGGAAGGGAAGAAGGAAGGGAGGGAGGGAAGGAAGGAGGAAGGGAAAGAGGAAAGGAGGGAAGAAGGGAAGGAGGAAGGGAGGGAGGAAGGAAGGAAAGCATGAAGGAAGGAAGGAAGGAAAGAAGGAAGGGAGGGAGGGAGGAAGGGAGGAAGGAAGGAAGGAAGGAAGGAAGGAAGGAAGGAAGGAAGGAAGGAAGGAAGGAAGGAAGGAAGGAAGGGAGGGAGGAAAGAAGGAAGGAAGGGAGGGAGGAAGAAAATGCCTTTTACCTACCAGGAGTCTTAATATATTACTCCTTAAATGTGTTAGTCAAGTTTACATCAAAAACAAATTCTCATTTCTCAAAAGCAAATACCAGCCTAGTTATGGTTCTACAAAAACATACCCAGGGTAATAATAATGCCTTGCCAGGTCACATTGTGCAGATCATATATTGTTTACCCATTGGTAGCTCAAATTAAGTAACTTTCATTCTGTAAATATCATTAATTTATTAGGAAACCATTCCATAAATGGCTTTTCCCTCCCAACATATTTGGGGCATTCTTCCTTTCTAATCATTCAACAAGTGTTCATTGTGTGTTAAGTTCAATGTGAGTCGGCATTGTGATGGTAGTCAGACAAAGAGCTAACCCAAACCTTTGGCTGATAGCAGAGAAGTACAGTACCCAGAATGAAGGCAGTGATGAACCTGCTAAACTTGGCCTTGATCAGGAGCCATAGGGAGGAGCAGGAAATGGCTTAGCCAAGAGAAGCCTTGAAGGAGATAGGGTCATTAAGTTCAGGAATGTGATGAGGAAACCACTTAGGCTGTATCAAGGGAGACATGAGGCTGAGACGATGATAACACTGCTCTACTGTCCTGGTCAGCCCATGACTCAGGCACCTCAGCTAAATGGTGAGATGGACAGAGTATAAGAATTGGAGATTAGGAAGACCTGAGTTCCAATCTATCCTCAGATCCTCATTGACCGTGTGATCCTGGGAAAAATCACTTAACCTCTCTCAAGCCTCAGTTTCCTCATCTGTAAATTGGGGAAAATAAGAGCACCTACTTCACTTAGTTGTTGTGAGGACCTCAAGAGTTAGCATTCTGCAAATGTTAAAGCATTATATAAATACTAACTAGAGTGGCTGTTGCTGTTAGAAATTGATAAACTGGAGAAAATCTAGAGGATGGTGAAAAAGATGGTGAAGGACCTTGAGATAATATCATAAGATAAAGTCCATAGAACTGGCAGAGCTTAGCTTGGAGGAGAGAAAACAGGCAGAGCATGAGAACAGTTTTCAAATGTTGAAAGGACATTCTGAGGAAAAGGGATCAGTGTTGTCCTGGGTGGGCCCAGAGGGAAGAATTAGGAGCAGTGAGTAGACACTGCAAAGAGAGAAATTTCAACTCGACGTCAGGAAAAATTGTCGATAACTAGGGTCATTCCAAAAAGCACTTGGGCTGCCTCCGGAAGAAATGAATGCCCCTCACTGAATGGCTTCAAGTCAAGGCTGGACAACCTCTTAGTGGTCATGTGTCACAGAGGGAATTGTTTTGAGATCTCTGGGTTAGGTGGTACAGCTGCCAAGGTTCCTTAAGATGTGGATTGAAGTATTTGATTTAAGTATTTGAAAGGCCTTCATGTGGAAGAGGAATTTACCTTGGACTGGTTGACCCCAGAAGGCAGAATTCACAACAGTGGGAAGAAATAACAGAAAGGAATATATAGGACACTCTCTGAGGCTTTGTGCTGCTTTGGGAGATAGCAGGTTCTATTAAGTGGAGGATTTCAGACTAAAGGCTTATTTCTGCTTGGGTTCCAGTTGAACTGTATACTCTCTGAGATTCTGATTCTAACTGCACACCTTCCCTTCTGTGCTTACTGCCATGCTCAGAGCTGCAGAAGACTCACGAATGAGCGTATGTGAATGAAAAGGGATTTATTAAGCATTTACCATGTGGCAGGAACCGTGCCAAGCTCTGGAGATACAAATACCTGCATGTAAGCCAGTCTCTCCCCTATAGGAGCTTACATTCTAATAGGGGAAGGCAACATTTATAGGGAACAATAGTTGGGTAGGGATGATTTGGACAGGGAAGTTACAGAGTCATAGGTCGAGATATGATGCCTGCCACAAGGGGCTTACATGCCTACGGATCTCTGCAGGCCACATATTGACTTAGAAAAGCACATATTATCATGAACTATGTTCTATTATATTTTAATTTATTTTACTAAATATTTCCTAATTGCATATTAATCTGGTTTGGGTCACATTTGGGAAGCCACGGGCAACCCTAGAGTGTCTGACATCTGTGTATGACACATACTGCCACATACAAGTCAAGACATCACCCCCTCATGTCACTGATTCTCTTCAAAAACAAAGGACCTACAACAGCCACAAAATACTTCCTCTAAACACAAAATAATTCTGGTAGGCATGGAAGGGGAGCTTACTAACCATTGGGAAAATCAGGCAAGATTTCCAGTAGCGCCATTTGAGACTAGCCTTGAAAGGAGCGAAGCATGCCAAGAGGGGGAGGTGAAGGAGAGAAAGACCATTGTGGGCTGGATCCCATCAACAGACATTTTCTCTTACAGATGCTCTATCAGAAAAATCACAGACTCATGACCTCACTTAATTCATGATCAGTACCCTACTGACTGCTTCTTGAAATCTAAGTATCTTATTTTAAGAAACCTGGTTCTCCGTTCTATCTAGATCTGAATTCTGGAATCCACAGTACTAACCACCATATTGCAAACCCTTTTATATTCATAAAGCACTTATATTTTTCAAAGTCCTTTGAAATGCATTGTCTCATCTAGGTCTTGAAGAGCCCAGGGAGATAAGTGCAGTGGTTTTGTTCCCATTTTATGGATGGAGAAATGAAGGCCCAAGAAAGCTAAATGATCTCCCTAGACAGCAAGGACACAGATTAGTGACTTATATCCAGTACCAGAAACCAAACTTAACTCCTAATTAGGGGATGAGAAATAGGAGAGAGGAGGGTGCCCAGAAATCAGGTTAATTAATATTATTCCATATTTAACAGGGGGAAAAAAACAGCCATGCTATGTTAATATGTGCCTGCTAAAAATGGACAAAGCAAAAATAGGAATGGGGGTGCTGAGAAAGAGGATTCAGGCTCATGAAGGTATCCCACAGGAGGTGACAATGATAGCAAGCTCACCACAAATCTGGGGTGCTTCACAAGGGGCAGTGTGGTATAATGGGTGGAAGACTGGACTTGCCCTCAGAATTAGGCTGCCAATCTCCCCCCTCCATTTCCTCATGAGGGAGTTAAATGATGAATTGGTTAGAGCTCTGGGCTTGTACTGAAGAAGATCTGAGTTCGGATCTGGTCTCAGATGTTAGCTAGCCATGTGACCTTGGGCAAGTCATTTAAAAAAAAAAAAACCTCCATCTGCCTCATTTTCATAATAGCATCTACTTCCCAGGTTGTTATGAGGATCAGATGAGTTAATATTTGTAAAGGACTGAGCATGGTGTCTGTTATTTAACATCTGCTGTATAAATGCTAGTATTATTATTTCAAATGGAAATAGCGATACTTGAATCACCTACCTCACAAGGCTGTTGTAAGGAAAGTGCTTTGTAATCTTCAAAGGGCTATAGAAATGTGGTCTATTATTATAAGTGTGTGATGTGCCAAAGAAAAAAAATCCCTGATAAACTAACCTTTGGGGGCATATTCTATAGTGCAGAACATGTTCAATTAGTCATGCCTTTCCTGCTAACAATGATGCAGGCTGCATGTCTAATCCCAGAGACGTGGCACCGACAATTTATACCCACAAGGTTCATTCTCTTGTGGAACAGTAAGGGAGTTGGTTGCCTTGAAGCCAGACTTCTGTGCTGGAGGCCCCAAGCCAGTCTCCAGCACAGGGACAGAAGATCCCACCTTAAATCCAACTTCCACCCAATTATGGGTGGGACTCCATCGTCGCCCCAGCTAAACACCACAAAACAGTGGGTGATCTTGAATGCCATATGGGCCACAGAAGGCTGCTATACCTAGGCACAACTGAGGGAGGGCTGGGTTTTGGCTTTCCGTCTGCATCTCCCTCTGCGTTTTGTCTGGGAGCTTTTATCCCCCTGGAACAAAGTTTGCAGGGTTTATTTTGAAAAGGGGAAGGTAATCCAATAGCACTTACATCCTAGACAGTTGATAAATAGTTTAGGGTCTCGGCTTAAGTCCTTTCTATAAGACTCAGCCCTGCATTCTTACTCAGCAACAATGTGGTTGATTGGCATATCGGGCCCTATTGACTTTATAACCTACCAGCATAGCTAAGTCTTCTGTGCTGTTCTGAGGTTTCATCATCCAGGAACATTATACAGGAAAAGGGAATTTGAGATTACAGAAGGACATGGTTACACAATCTGCAAGTAATACAGATGGATTTGCAACTACAGGAATGCCTTAGCCAATTGTGCCTAGAGGAGCCGTACAACTTTGGTGACTGGAGACCTGGTCATCCTTCTGGGGATATAGTAAGCAACCTAGCAAGAGGGGAAATGAAGAAAGGGGCTGGGAAGAATGAGGCAGGGAAAACAGACTTCAGCATTAGTGCCTTCAAAGAGTTTAAGGGATCTTTAAACTGGCTGTCAGTCCTTGAAAATGACAAATCCCTTGTCCGGTGGCAAGTTCTCCATAGACATTGTTTCTAAAGAGTTTGTTTAATGAAAATATGTCTGGTTTTGGCATTGAGTTCTCAGAGTGAGTGGGGACTCTCAGAGAGGATCTGAGCCAGCATGGGGCACCCTTTCATGATGTCTCACGTCCTCATGAGTCCTCCTTACAGAGAAGTGAGGGAAGGGGAGGTAGATGAGTTACCAGAAAAGACCCTTATCAGTTGGCCTAGGGTTCCAGGGAGCCAGAGGCTAAGAAGTCCCTTAATTTTGCCTCAAGATCCCTGGTGTTAGTGGGGGCTTGGGAAGGAAATTTAGGTACATGGGTAAAAGGGTACCAACCTACAAGGTGCACTAAGGAATGCTATTCTGAATCACAGGAAGCCTTTCTCGATGCAGTCAGGTTTCACAAAGGAGACAAGTAAATAACCAGTGAGGGATACAAAATGTTTTTAAAAGAGAAAGGGTAGAAGCAAATGGATCTAAGACATCCATGGAGTAATAATGTTTTCTGCCCGCAGGATTGGGGTTTTTTTTTCTATCCTAGCCTGTGGCATTCAGCCTAATAGCATAAACCCCATGTGGGTCTAATGTGGCCCCAAGTCCTTTAAATCACTAAATAGCTTCAAACCTGACTGTGTGATGTATTATTGTTCATTTTTAATGCCATCGTGGCTGGCCAAATTGTAAGCTTAGGCAAAGTTTTCTTTTTCTCCCCCCCCTTTTGGGGAGAAGGGGGAAAGCTGAGTGGGGGTGGGGGCCTGGAGGGGTGGGAAAGCAAGCCAGTCAAAGTTAAAATAAAGTCTCTTTCTAGCAAGAGTACTGTCTATAACATGTTGTTCCTTATAGAAAGTGGGATATGGTGGCATTTGCCTGATTAACTTGCTCGACAAAAGTGACAGCTGCTGGGGGTGCATGAAGAGAAGCTTCATGGAGTAGTTCCGCCTTTGTACATCTGTCAGCAAAAAAGGAAGAATAGAGAGTGAAAAGAGACAAATTGGTCCCCAAAGGCACTCCATTCAACTTGGAGGTTTGCTCTATTCAAGTACTCCCCGCACATCTCAAGTACTAGGTAGCTTATTCAATTTCACTCACTCTTTAGAATGAACCCACAAGTGTTTAATTTCGTATTCTGTAGACTAAAAAGGGTAAAAAAAAAAGTGGGGTGGGGAAAGGGTTTTTTGTTTTGTTTTGTCTTTTTTTTTTTATGGGGAGGCCTTAATCGGCACTCAGGGTGATCAATTCTGGACATATTAACTCATCGCTAATTTACTATTTAACTCTCTGCTCGTGGGCCTAGTACCAATCATTCCCAATACCTCCGAAATAGCAACTTTTTTTACCAGTGGACTCTTTCATGGTGCCCCTGACTCCCCCAAACTGTTTGCAGACAATGAAAGAGACTCATACTTCTGGACTGAGTACAATGAGCTTCAAGACTTTAACTGATCAGGTGGGCTCTTTCCCCAAGTATGTGGTTTGGGGACATGATCTGACAAATGGCTTTTTAGACATCTCTGAGGGAAGAGGAGAAAAATTAGAATAACACAGTAAAAAATAATAAAAAGCAGAGAATGGTTCACAGAGATTAAATTAAAGCAAAGAGAGGGAAAGGGCATTAATCAGACAGCAGAACCCAGCTGTAGACAGAGAATGACTTTCATTTTGACAAACATTTCATAGTTTGAACTATTTTGGAGTGAAGAGGGAAAGGGTGGGAAGCATTTACATAGCACTACTATGTGCCAAGCAATATACTAAGGGCTTTTAAAAAATATTATCTCATTTGATCTTCACAACAACCCTAGGTGCTATTATTATCCCCATTTTACGGTTGAGGAAACTGAGGAAAACAAACTAAGTAACTTGCCCAGGGTCACCCAGTGTCTGAGGCCGATTTAAACTCAGGTCTTCCTGACTCTAGGCCCATCACTCTATCCACTTTACCATCAGCTATATCAACAGATACTAGGCACCAAAATCTAGTCTCTGTCCCCCACTAAGCAAATGCATGTTGTGTCCATCAAAATGTCTCCTCCTAGGACAAGTGGCACTGTATTATTGTAAATAGTTGTCCGAAGGTTTCCATTCCCCATTCTGATTGTCTTCAGCCTTTTCTTTCTGCTATTAGCTGTCCAGAATTCCTTTTGTCAATAGTTCCCCAAAACTGGACCCCTTTATCCTTCTCTTAAAGACCTAACCAACACATTCCCAGTTCACTTAATCCAACTTCTTGACCAGGTTCTGAGCAATACCCAGTTTCCATATTGACTGGTATTTGGAAATTTCCCAGCTATAGCCCTGGCTTTTCTGTTCCCACAGACAGTATCCAAAAAGCACCCCAAAAGGAATCCAACTTTCTCATTTGGTTGACATATAGCATAAAAGCTGTTCATAAGGAGAAAAGAGAGGGGGGAGGACCTTGAGAACATATCTGAAATCTGATCACAGTTGTTAGGTTTTGTTTTCTTTCAATTTTAGGGTTTTGGACAATACTTCCCAGTAGAGTTCTTTGTGTTAATGCCACCACTTGCTTGGCCAATAGCTGGCTAGTTTTACCAGGGAAAGAATTCCCTTGAGCTCTTGGCCTCTGTGTATTTTTTATCGGGGGTGTGTGGAAATTTTTAGAGTATGCTGTATTCACATTTGAAAGTACAGATCATGATAATCTTAGCCTAGCCAAAAGCTCACTGATTTAGGGGAAATTTGTTAGTTTTAATTTTAACTCTTTGGGCTATAATTATTATACGTATTATATATAGCATGTGTTATATATACACAATTATATAATCTAGTTCTATAAAAAGTTTACAACTATGGAATTCATCTGAACATAAGATCGTCTGAGAGGAAGAACTTCAATCACTCAATTCAAGCATTTATTAAGTGCTAGTGCTGACAATGTGCTACACATTGTATGGGGGCTCTGAGGATACAAAAAAACAAGTTGAAATAGCCCCTATCCTACTACCAGGGGGAGATGATGTGGATACCAATCAGTCTTGAGGATGCATTCTTCCCCATCTGTCTTGATCTCAGTGCCATACCATAAGTTGTGATCATTGCCACACTTTCTGCAATTACATCTGTACGGTACACAACTTGCCCAATTATTCATCATTCATTAAAATCTGGTTGCAGTCTAATAGGTTTAGCTTCAAATCCACTTCTGGTGCCCAAGGAAGTATTTAGGAGTTGGGTACATTTTTCTGATAGGAGAATAAGCTCCTTTTAAATGGTGGCTCTTGTTATTACATCTTACGGGTGCTGTCCATGCAATGCATTTAGAGGTCTAAACGCACCATTTTCTCATCTAAATGAATGAACAATTAAGCATTTGGTAAACACTGTACTAAGTGCTGGGAAAGCAGATGCAAGCTAGCAAGATGAGACAGTTCCTCTTCTTAAGGAGGTTACATTTTGATGAGGGAAGAAAACACATAAAGCAGAAGGGGTCTGTAGATCCAGCTCTGGATCTATGGTCCCTTGATGTGCCAAAATGGAATCTAGTACTAAATATAATTGAATTGCTAAGAATTATGGTAACTCATATCTTGGGACTAATACCATAGCCATGCTTTGCCATCAAATAATCAGTTGTCTAGAGGGCAAAGGGGTCTTTTTCTCTCTTAGGTGGGATAGTGGATTGTAGCAGAGTTTCAATCAGTAAGAATAGAGGTTAAATCGTCTAAACCATTACTAACTGTGTGATCCTGGGGAAATCATTTCATGACTCTCAGACTCAGTTTCCTCATCTGAATACAGGAATAACAATAGCACCAACCTCACAGACTTGTAGCAAAGATCAAAAGAGATAATGTACATAAAGCAAGCTTAAAGCTCATTATGTAAACAGTTGGCTATTATTATATTTTTTTATTCTCTCAGGGAATAAGGAAGCCTGTCTCCAAATCCCTAATACATCTAAAGGAAAATAGGCTTCAGAAATTATCCTTGTTCCTAATGGTCATCATGTTGGTACTAATGATGTAGCTGCCCAGGGAAGAACAAGGGCCAGCATGAGTTCTCTGGGGCTTGAGTCACATTTGATTCCTTACTGATGGCCTTTGAAAAAAGACATTCTCCCTAATGAGGGTCCAATTCTACAAGCATCAGAAACAGAACCATTCTCTTGATTCTTCATACCATAGTTAGTAAATCTGTAATGGGGAAAGATATCAATTAACATTTAGTCATTTAAGATATATATTTGTGTGTGTGTGTGTGTGTTGCTTTGATTTGTCTATAATGTGGCTATAATGAGTTTGGAGTATTGGCCATGTGTTATTATTACAGTGACCCCATTTTTCTATTGGCCATTAAGGCCTTGATCATTAATAGGTTTCTCATTTAAGTGTTTGGAATCCCAGCAGCCCGGTGGTCATGTTGTGTACAACAATCACAGATCCGGCCTGAATGCCTAAATTTGGTCTTGCTTTCAGCCAAAGAGGGCTTTGGGATAATAAGAAAGAATCCCTGCACCTAGATAAGGAAGGCAAATCTGCTTCACTAGACCCTGATGTTGATAAAAATGTTCAGGGATTCCTGAGTAAGCGGGACCCAATTGTTCTTATGGTGGGCACAATCAGGGAACTTACAGTGTTTGTTTTTGAGTGTGTTCCCTTTGATGTGACAGGATTCATGAAAGATCTAACAATGATGTACATTTTAGTCCCAACTGTACCACTAATTAGGGTGACTGGGCAATCACTTCACCTTTTCTGGGCCTGTTTCATCATCTGTAAAATGAGGATGTTGGGCTAGAGGTGGAGTCTACCTGAGCTCAGCAACCCCCATTTCTGAAGCCGTGAATCACTATGATTGAATAACCACTGAAATCAACCCAGCTCCAAATCTTAGGATTCCTATGGTTAGATCCCCACTAAGGTCCCTTCCATAGCTAAGCTTTGATTATTTTATGAACAACAGCACCAACAAAACCAAATTATGATATGTGGGCTCATATTTTTCTTCTATGTACATAAGGAACAGAGAACTAGATTTGGTACCAGAAGACCTAGGTTCACATCCCAGTAACTCTGTCACTTCCTCTCTGGGTGACCTTGGGTGAGTGCCCTCATCCCTCTGGGTCTCAGCTTGTAAAATCACTAGGTCCCTTCTAAAGTTATGAACCTACAAAAATGATAGATACTCTATGCATTGTCATAGGAATTGAGGACAAATAATTCTTTTTTTTTTTTAACTTCGTACCCTCAGTTCTTAGTCCAGTGTGCTGCCCTTGGTATGGGGTTTGATAGGTGCTTCCTAACCGGTTGATTTAGCATAGGCAATCAATCCATCAAAAAACAAGCCTTACCACATTTAGGCACCATGATAAAAAGAAAAAAGAAACAGCCCCTGCCTTTAAGGAGCTTACATTGTAAGGGGAGAGACATGTCATGCACATACACATACACGTTTGTTGTTGCATATTATAATTAGAGATGTTCATACTGCCACTAGTATCAAAGGACCACAACTCCGAAGCCTGGAGAGGTTACTTGTTCAAATAGTAAGTCTCCAGGGTGGGGTTTGAACTGACTTCAGAGCCAGCACTCCCTTAAGAAAATGTGAAAATGAGAAAGTTAGCATCTAGAGTCACCGCCATTTAGTTCTAATGAGTGCTTCTTCAATCCCTTTTTGAGGTTAGTGCCCCACCCCCGTTACATTATGTCTGTATTATGCAGAAAATAGTCCCTGGTTTTCTTCTTGCCTAACTTTGGAGGAGAAAGCCTGCGGACAAGTGAAAACAGTCATGGATCTTGGGGCAGCTGGAGGGCTCCTGGTCTCCTGTGAACCCAAGCTCATTCTTTTCTTCTCCCCGGGCATTGTCCTGGGTTTCCACAATGTCATGGGAGGGAGTCCTCCAATCAAGGAGCCTTGGAACACCTTTGATTGGAAAGGCTAACCTGAAGGCCTGAGCTCAACATTTCCAAATAAATTCAGGTCCCAAGACAACACCCCGCCCCCGCCCCCAAAATAAAGAGGAGCCCGCCTGCATTCGGGGCTCTCCTGAGCTCTCCGAGTCACCATTTTAAATAGATGCGAACAGCCCGGATTGGTCCAAGTAGGGAAGCAAACGCTGAAATAAGAGGTCACGGGTGTGAGTTACTATGGTAATTGAGCAGTATCACCAATAGTTCTGCTCTCATGAGCATTAAAGCATAACAATAGACAAACCACCGGGGCTGAAGGAAGCAGGTAGGATTGCTATGTTCTTTTGTCAGAAGTATATAATGTCTCGTAGTCAGTTTTAAAGACTTCTCAACCCCCAAATCTCCCCAGAAGTCGCCCGCTGAGTAATTTTGTATGCTTAATCTCTTGCCTCTAACTACAAGCTTTCTGCTAATTTGAGGCAAATGGGTATTTGGGGACCTTAAATAGGGAAGTAAGGAAGCTCTGACCTAGAAAACCCCATTCTGAAGAGCCGAGAGGAATGAAAAAAATATATTCTTTCAACGACTCTGTAAGGCTCTTTTGAGTGATAGAGGGAAAGGAGCTTTCACTAGACTAGGTTGCAACCTCCCAAAGACGGGTTTTTCAGGGGGGGGGGGGGGGATGGAAAGAGAGAAAGAAAGAAAGAAAAAGAGGGGGAAAAACTTGCCGCACACCCATCCCCACTGCTCCTAACTTCCCCCCATAAAACTTGTCACTTTGCATTGCCATCAGCTACCACAACAATGATCATCCCATGCCTATCGCTAATTGCGAGCACAGCTGAAGCTCAGTGGGGTTCCTTTGCACAGTCTCAGGCCTTTATACCAGGCTCAATCTGTTGGATGGTTCTTGTTCACACACAAAAAAAACTACCAGCAAAGGCAGAAAGAGGCAGAGTCACAGGTTCCTTGTAATCCCCCTGCTTCCCTGCTGACAGCCCAGCCCTAGAAGCATTCCTGGTTTTGTCCTCCTCTTCAGAGGAGCCCGAGTGACCTGTAGCGACTGGTCGGGGACCTGCTTTTGAATAGGGACCGAATACTCCTTCAGGTGCCTGGAGAGGCAGGGCTGCATCTGGCTTCTGAGATTCTGTGTGCAGCACCCCTGGGGCGAGCTGTAGCTTCCTGTAACATGCAAAATATGAGTGTGAACTCCAGGTTCATGGCAAGGAACAGGAGGTCAGGCCTCCATTCAGTTCTAACGAAAGGAGCCCGGAGTTTGCAGATGTTCTTGGGGATGTGTAATAACACCACCTCCCCGAAAGAGGAACCCAGAGCGGGTTTGGAAGGGGAAAAAAAAAGTGCCACAATCAGTGCGTTACTTGCAGATTTATTCATATCAATTTTTGCAATTTATATATTCAGAGACAAGATTGCTATTTCGGCGACTTTATGTTGGATGGCGTACGTTTTGCGTGTTTTCGGTGAAGGGTAGGAGAGAAAGAGAAGGAAAAGAAAGAAAATTAAGCTTGTTCCTTTGGCGGACTTGGATTGGGGGGGGGGGGTTGTCAAGGCAACAAAGCCATCAGGGTCAGAGATGGAGCTCCCCCCTCAAAGTATCCTCTTTCCCACCCCACCCCCAGGTGGTCACTTCCTGACAAGGCCTAGAGCTTCCTAGTCTGTCTACTGCCTTTGGTCCATTCCTGAACACTAAGAGCTTGGAGGATGAGGTTGGAGAATGAAAGATTAATAACAGTTACTAAGATCTCTATAGCACTTATATGTGCCAGGCACTGAAGAGAGAGTTAAGCAGGTGCCCTAGGAAAGGAAGGGGGGTGCCATCTGTAGGAACTCAGGCCTTCACGTCCTAAGTTTGAAGATCTGCCAGAAGGAAAGGGACCAAGACCTACCCTTGGCACCAGCTACTCTCCACACCCCATGAGGAGGCCAGGTATTCTCTTTCTACCTAACCACCCTGCAAGATGAGAGGGAAATTAAATCTCATGTGAAAGCTCTTACGTGCAGGGCATTTGCCTCCAAATCAAATTCCTTCTAATGTATTTTCATTGAAGGAAGACCTTGCTGGAGCTAATACGGAGATTAATCCCCCTTAGCCTGGGGAATAAGCACTCCTCAGTAGGCCTGTGTTAATTGCCAAGCCTTGGTGCTCAGATCATTTTAATGCATTTAAGAAATACATGATTTTTATGAGTATAACTGTTCCATGCAGGAGTCGTTACTCTGTGAAGGGCAAAAGCTGCCCTGCCTCGTATTATTAGACTAATTCCCTTTAATTGTTTCCTACAATAAGGACTGCCTGAGTGTACATTCCAAACCTTAATAAATCTGTGGTAGTGTGAGCAACATTGGAGAAAGAGAAACTGCTGTCTTTTTAGAAAAGCAGGCTTTCATGGAAAGAAAAGGGCTGAACAGGCAGAAGGGAAGGATTTCTGCAGTTTAGCGAGTATCACTTCATTACAATTGTGCTGGGAGAGGAAAGGGTCTCGTTAAAAATATTTTAGCTGCTGTGTCACGAAATACCAAAAACTCTCTCTCTCTCTCTCTCTCTCTCTCTCTCTCTCTCTCTCTGTCCCTCTCCCTCTCTCTCTGTTTCTGTGTGTGTGTCTCTCTCCTTCCTCTTTTTCTCTTCCCTCCTCTCTAGTTTTTTTTTTTTTGCTTGAATCTCTGCATTCTCTAGAATAATTACATTCTTAATGAAATGTTCCTATTCTTGGTCTCTGGATTTTATTGAATTCTGGTACAGAGATTTAGACACTTTTTTTCTGTGGGCAAGGAAGGAAGGAAGGAAGGAAGGAAGGAAGGAAGGAAAGGAGGGAGGGAGGGAGGGAGAAAGGAAAATATAGAAGGAAGGAAAATAGAATGGAAGGAAGGAGAAAGGGATGAAAGGGAAGAAAGGAAGAGAAAAAAGGAGAGAAGAGGGAAAGGAAAAGAAAGGAGAGAAGAGGGGAATGGAGAAGAGAGGAGAGGAGAAGAGAGGAAAGGAGAGGAGAGGAGAGGAGAAGAGAGGAGAAGAGAGAGAGGGGGGGGGGGGGGGGGGGGGAGAAGGGGGAGGGGGGGGGGGGGGGAGGGGAGGGGAGGAGGGGAGAGGAAAATTAATAGACAAGACAGAGAGAATGGATGTGTCAATATCCCAGTATCATCAAATCTATTCTTTGTTCTTTTCATAGCCAAAGCCCAGTCTGGAGATAGTGACATAATTCTTGATGTAAACTAACTCCCCCCAAATCTTATATTAAAAATGCTGAGATTTGCATTCTTTTCCATCTTCCCTTTAAGGGCTGATGGTTGGTTTTTCTCCTCCATGTGCCCCTTAAGTTGTTTCAGCACTGCCCCCTCAAAGATCATTTGTTGCTACTGTTCAGTCATGTCTGAATCTTCGTGATCCCATTTGGGATCTTCTTGGCAAAAGTACTGAGAGTGGTTTGCCATTTCCTTCTCCAGATCATTTTATAGATGAGGAAACTGAGGCAAACAGTTAAATGACTTGGCCAGGGTCACACAGCTAGGAAGCATGTGAGGCAGGATTTGAACTCTTTTCCTGACCCCAGGCCCAGTGCCTTTTCCACTGCCCCACACAGAGAGACATCATGACATTGTACCTAAAGGGACATCCTTGAAACTAGGAAGACCTGAGATCATGTCCTGCTGCATGACCATAGGCAATCAAACTATACCAGGATTGGGTCACCATGTCTATATTGTCCTTTCTGTCTGCAAAGGACCAAGAATGGACCTGATGACATCAACACATTCATTATTTGTTTCTCTTTCTCTCTTTTTCCTTGCCTCTCTTCTTCCTTCTCTCTCTTCTCTTCCCCCAGCCCCTCCCTCTTCCCCTCTCTCCCTGTTTCTCACCCATCACCTCTCACCTCACCCCCAAGTCCCATAGACAGGTCACTTAACCTTTCCCTGTCCCAAGTACTGAAAGGCTCCCTTCTCTGTGGCAACTCAGAAAGGACTTCTCCTTAGCCCAAGTTGTTGAACTGCCCTGGAGCCTTGACTAAGCTGATTAAATAAGACAGATGAAGGCTTTTGGTTATAGCATTGCACCACCTAGGAGAAGGGAAGTCTTATTCCAGACAGTGGGGCGGCATCATGCATTGAGTACTGGACCTGGGAATCAGGAAAACCTGAGTTCACATCCTGACAATTACTGGTTGTGTGTCCCTGAGTTAGTCACTTCAATCTCAGTTTCCCCATCTATAAAAATGGGGATAATAATAGCAGGGTTGTTGTGGGTATCAAATGAGATATTTGTAAAATGCTTTGCAAATGCTAAGGTGCTAGCTAGCTATTAAGTCTTAAAATAAATGTATTCTGCTAGATTTGCATTCAAAAGGGCTCCTGTAGGGACGCTTGTCAATAAGATAGGCCTGACTTCAGGTTAGGAAGTCATGTTATCTTTTGTTTCTTCTGCTAAGAGAATAGGTCCTATGATGGGTTTGCAATTCACATCATCAAAGTTTTCTGATTGTCAGACTCTTTTTCATATGTCAGGATTTGAGGCAATTGAGGGATGATCATAAATTTCCTTTGAGTAAATAGTTACTTTTTTGAATATGGGTACAGCCTTTGTACCTTTCCTAAGAGGTATAAATAATATCTTCTAGAAATGCTTTGACTTTCAGAGAGAGAGAGGAATCTGAGAATCCTTTTTAAAAAAAGTCAAAAATGTCAAGTAAGCAGCTGCTTGGAACACAATTCTTCCCTTCTTACTAATATACCTTCTCTATCTCCACAAGGTTCTTGCTTCTTTACAATAGGAACTGTTAGATGAGAGAGCTTCACAATTGAAACAGGCGTTTGAGAGGGTTACAGCTACTGTGGCCAGCTCCTCAGTCAGATAATGGGAGCAGGAGTTCTTCACCCGGAGGGTTCAATAGAGAAATTTCAGGGGGTCTGAGAACTTGTATGGGAAAAATTGTGTTTTTATTTTCATTAAGTTTTCATTGAAATTTGTCATTTCTTTTGATTATTTAAAAAACCTTCTTCTGAGAAGGGGTACCTCGTTGTCACCAGCAGGCCAGAGGGATCCATGACAAACAAAATGTTAAGAGACAACCCAAGGCCACACTTAATCCTTGGCACTCTTTTTGACCTAATGAAGATCCTTTTTGAGAGAGCTGGACCCAAGTTGTTGGGGTGTGCCTACCATAATTACAGAAGCCAAAAATGAAAAAAAAAAAATTCACCCTGACTAGAGACTTCAAAGCCTACTTCATTGGGCCCTCTGGCTGGGGTAGACAAGGGAGGTCCTAAACTTTGGAGTCTCAGGTGGAGTCCCTGCAGTCTCTCTGAAGAACTAGTGTTCTTTGCCTGTGCCTAGGAAATGATCATTCCTAGTAAACTCTAATAACGGATGAAATTCTAAAAGACTGGGGCCCTTGGCAAAGGGATGCACCCCTGCCACTGTCTCCATTTGTAAAAACAGAACAAAGACTAGTCCTCTTCAGGGGCTGGTTTTTGTTTCCTAGAGAATTCCACCCAAAAGCCAGAGGCCTGCTACAAGTTGACCCAATGGGTGAATCGGGGCCTTGGCCTTAGGCCTGGAGGGTTGCACTGAAGTTACATAGGAAATCATGTTTCCCCTCTGAAAGAGAGAACTGGACACAGGACTCATGTTCAGGAAAACTTGGGTTCAAATCCACTATACCCCCCCAGCTGCCTTCGATTATTGTCATTTGACCAGTTCCCTCATGGTTTCTATTCAAGAAGAACCCACATTCATGCTTAGATTTAACCAAGCTAAGGCTGCTTTGGAAAAGCTGCAAAGACAAGCCCCATGTCTTTTTTCTCTGGATGAGGTCTTTCACATGCTCTTAAGTTACCCAAGATATAAGAAAGAAATATATCTCTTGAAAGTCCAAAAAATAAAAGATTTCATGATAGTATTTCAGTTTAGTGATTCAAGCAGGCTTAGAAGGGCCAGGAGAGGAGGAGGAGTGGAATAAATAACCATCTTTAGTCATTGAAAAGTAAAACCAAGGGCCTGGTCAAGTGGCTGTAGTTACAGTATTATTATGATTGTTGTCCTTGCTATTCTGTCCATGCCAACAATGTTTCACAGCCCAGGCTCTGAAAGGGTTTTCTCCCTGGTTGGCCCTCTGAGCTTATCAAGGTAGTGAGCCAGAAACACTATTGTTGAGTTAGGTTCCAAAGAAAAACTCTCTCACACTTCTTCACCTACAGAGCTCCCTTTTGATGTCTTCCTCCAGCTCTTTGGCTAAATGACTCAACTTTGCAAAATTTACTAGGCTGCTATTTTTTAAAAATCACCCTTAAGATGGGTTGAATTCAATTAATAGCCCACATTGCCTCTTCTCATTTCTGATATTTATGCCATCTCCCCCTCTAAATAAATAAATTATAGAAAGATGGATAGATAGGTAGATGATAAATAGGATAGAGAGAGAGAGAGAGACAGAGACAGAGACAGAGAGACAGAGAGAGAGAGAGAGAGAAAACTTAACCGGATTTGGGATTTATTTTTTGTTTGATTTGAAGAGATGGGAAGGAGAAGTGTGTAAACACAATCTCATGTGTCCAATTGGGATACTAAATTAAATTTCAGTTATGTATATTGAAATATAAATTGAAATTTAAATGAATTTGGTTTTCTTGAAATAATAGGAATCATTCAATTTGATTATGTTTCTAACTTTTCAAAGCATTCCAAACTGGGAAGTATAGACCTGAAGTTGTTGAGAGAGAATTAAAACCCAAGGCAATAAGATTTTCCATTTTAAAATTCTGGAAGATTTTCTCTAGGTAGTTTAAATGAATAAATGAATGAAAAAACATAGTACTTACCAAGTGCCAAGCACTGTACTAAGCACTAGGAATAAAAATAGAAAAGGAAGACATTTTCTGCCCTCAAGGAGCTTACTTTAGAACTGGAGGAAACAATGCATATAAGGGAGTGATGGCTAACGAGGAGTATTTGCATCCAGAAGTCTCAAGGATGATGACCAGAGCGACAGGACATTGATTGACAAGCCCTTTGCTCTGGGACTCCAACATCATAATTTCTAGTTGCTAACTTGGAATCCTTTTAACACAAATGTGTCATGAACTAAGGTGAGGACTGTTCCACACAAAGTCAGAGGGAGAAGGAGGTAGTGGAAAGAATGCTAGATTTGGAATAAAAAGACTTGGGTTCAAATCCCAATTCTGCCATTTCTTTCTGATTTGACCTTGTTCAAATCACCGAATGTCTCTGGGCCTCACTTTTCCTCACCAGTAAAATGAGGAGATTGGGCTAAATAGTCCCTAAGGACCTATGCTCCTATGTACTCTGGGTTTTGGTTTCTCCATTTATTTGAGTTAAATGACCCCTAAGGTCCCTTCCAACTGTGTCTCTGGAAGGATGAGCTGGAGACATATTATGAATATCTTCTAGTGAGAAAGACTGGGAACGTCATGATCATCATGATCAAGACCTGGCTTTGAAGTCAGAGAGATCTGGGTTCAAGTCCTGGATCTTCTGCTTCCGACCTTAGATATGTGACGTCTATGATCCTATGTGATATCCCATGATGAAATTTTTACTTTCTGCCATTGTCATGTTTGGGGCCATGACCAGTGTTATAGCTAAATACATGTCACAATCATCTTTAAATCGTTATAATGGAATTCTCCAGAAGAATCAGCATCATCACTAATTTCCTTTGCATAACACTTGAAGTTTTGCAAAGCAGCTTACATATATTTTCTCACTGTAGCCTCAATAATATCCTTGTGGGGCAGAGGTTGAAATTAATGCTATCCCTGTTTACAGTTTAGGAGACTGAGGCCCAGAGAAGGAGAGGAGCTCTCCCACTGTGACACAGCTAGTGAGTGTCAGAGGCGGGACTGCCAATTCCAAATTTAGTGCTCCTGGTTTTAGAACCAGAAGGAACCTCAGAGGTCATCGAGCCTGATCCCCTTGTATAGCTTGGGAAACTGAGGCCCCCAACAGCTAACAGATCAGAGACCAGATTTTCCAAGTCACTCTTTCTGCTACATGTATAATAATGTCCTCTTCCTCTCTGGGCAGTCATGTCATTGCTAGTACAGTGAGCCTCATAGCATCTGGACGACAAATCACTCAATCATTCAATCACCATTTATTAAACACCTACTTTATACAGATCCCTAATATTCCAACATGAACTCAAGAGTAATTTTAAGATGGTTCGATAAAGGGCTCAAGAGAGTTTGCCCAGAAACTGTATTTTCTAAATTGAATGTGTGTATGATAACTAACCGGCAGCTGGCAACTTTGCAACTGAACTGATTAGGCCAAAGAAAAAGTGACGAGCCACTTCTTTGGATATGAAACTCAGTCTACTCCCAGAGAGAACAGTGTTGTTACCTTCTTTTCCTCGGGGAAATTGTATGCTTCCCACCTTGTCTTCAGTGGGTAATCTCCCCAGCAAGGAAGGAGAGAAGAAGAGGGGAGGAGACTGAACCACTCTAGGCTTGGGTCAAACTCCCCAGGCTTGAAGAAAAAATCATAGCTTGGATTGAATGGAGCAGAAGCACCATTTTTTGACTCTCTGTGGCCATTGAAAGATCCAAGTCAATAGTTGTGAAGGGATGCCTCAGAGAAGCCCAGCATTACACTGTCTTCCCTCATTTCTCCATGGCTCTTTGTACACAGAACCTAGGAGGCCAGAGGCTTGCTTTCTTAGGAGCTATTTTTATTTCTAAATTTAAAAGACAATGGAAGAGGTTGCTAGTTAATACTCCTGAGCTCCAATATGTTCCTGAGTAGCAAAGGATGCTAGCAGTGAGAATTGCTTCCAACAGAAAAGATTATTGATACGGAAACATGCAAAATTAGACTTTCTCTTCAAAACCAGTACATTGTTTTCCTTCCTATCCTGTTGAAGTTTGTCCTTTATACTTATCAAGGTTTTTAAGGTTTAATACTCACTTCTTTTCAGGGAACAGCTGTGAAGTAGCCTGACCTGGCATCAGGAAGACCTGGGTTCAAATCTGGCCTTAGACACATACTAGTCGTGTGACCCTGGACAAGTCACTTTGCCCTTGTTTGCCTCAGTCTCCTCATCTGTGAAATGAGGATTATAATAGTATCTACCTCCCAGGGTTGTTGCAAGGGTCAAATGAGATAATATTTGTAAAGAGCTTAGAATAATACCTGGCATGTAATAGATAGTAAATAAATGTTGGCTAGGTTCTTTTTTCTTCTTTTTTGGTCCATACTTTTGAAATTTCCAGAGCCTAACAAAACATTTAATAAATGCTTATTGATTAGTCCAGTGTTTCATCGGGGTAGGGAAACTCCTGGTATGTGAAAATCCCTCCACCAGAACAAATCAGTAACTCATCTATCATTTGTAGTCCTGGAGATTTTTCTGGAACATTAAGAGAGCAAGTGAAGGACATATCCAGTATGCATCAGAGAAAAGCTCAGAGGAGCCAAACTCTTCATCTCACAGTTGAGAAAACTGAGGCCCAGAGACCTCAGAGTGCATAAAGTCTCCCAGGTAGGAAACAGAAGAGCCAGGACTTGAACCCAGATCTCTCTGACTCCAAAGCCATGCCCCAATCATGATGCTTCCACTCTTTCTCACTAGAAGACACTTAAAAGATGTCTTCAGTTCATCCTTCTAAGGCCTGTGAATTTAGAGAAAGTTCTGTCTATGAAATGAAAGTATTTCAAGAGAGACCAATGTTTTGGTGCTTAAATGTGCTGTAGTGTAGTGAAAAGCCTCACCTGGCATCAGAAAACCTCAGCTCTACTGTGTGACTCCAGAAAAATCACATCACCTATGCAAACCTCAGTCTTCATCCATAAAATGGGGGAGGATCATGTCTGCATTCAAGCATCTTGCAAACTTTAAGGCATTGTTTAGGTATTCATATCATAATTATTGTTATTTTTCAAATTCTTCTCCTATGATTTTGATGATTACTATTATTATCTAGAGGGGGCAGCTAGATGGCTCAGTGTCTAGGGTATTGGGTCTGGAGTCAGGAAGACCTGAGTTCAAATCCACCCTCAGACACTTACAACTGTGTGGCCCTGGGCAAGTCACTTAACTCTATTTTCCTTAAACCACTAGAGAAGGAAATGGTGAACCACTCCAGTATCTTGGCCAAGAAAATCCCATGGACAGGACAGGATAGTCCATGGGGTCACAAAGAGTTAAATGCAGCTTAATGGTGGTTATTACCTGCATTATTGAGTTTGTTTTTATCTTGGACCATTGTGAGCATCAAATACAGAAATACAAATGAGAGTAACAGTAAAGAGTTATGTAAATAATAACAGTCAGCACTCACTTGGTGCATTAAAATTCGTGAAGCACTTTACCCTGTGAGGTAGGAGCTATGATTATCCCCATTTTACAGATAAGGAAACTGAGGCTGGGGAGGCTCAATGAGTGGACCAAAGTCACACATATGAGTAAGTACATGAGGCAGGATCTGAACTCAGGTCTTCCTGTCTAGGTTCAGCACTATCCACTTGGCCACTTCCATGTCCCAAGAACAATGAATATTATCTCATTGTTATTCTGGTATTCTAATCTAGCAGGCACTTATTAAGACGAGATGGACCATGTGCATCAAGTGACAAAATTGGGGTTGAGGTTAGGGTTAATATTTTCATTTTACTTTGAAATAAAAATGCTCATCCTACAATCTCTATCCTCACAACCCAATGAGGAAACTCCTGTGTATCCATTAGTTGTATCCCCAGCTCTAAGTACTATGTACTTAGCACTATATACTTGGCACATAGTAGGGACTACAAAATGCTTGCTTACTGACTGATGACTGGGTTTTAAAAAAAAATGCATTGAGCCAATTGACTCAGTTTGCCACTTTGAGATATTCTTCAATCCCGTTCTCTAAGCACTGACTATATACAAAGCCCTGGGGTAGGCAGGAGGGATGCAAAGAAAGGATGACAGTGGTAACAAAAGCAGCTCCTGCCTTCAAGAAGCTTACATTCTACTGTAAGCTCCCCAGAAAGGCAGAGCTGGAGAAATACAAAAACGAAAGGAGAAAGCCTCAAGTATTTTTATTAACTTCCCCTCAGGAGAAGTCATAATGCATCCTTTCTGTGAGGAGCTTTGAAATCAAACCCACCCCAGGGAGAGAAGGAGACGTCAGCCTAAACAGACAGGGTAGAATCAGACACCCCAAAATGGCGAGCAACTGTTAGATGAACAAAAGTTGCAACACACAGGCCAAGTTCACAATTAGAAGGCAATGTCTCGGGGGCAGCTAGGTAGCCCAGTGGATAGAGCACCAGGCCTGGAGTCAGGAGATCCTGAGTTCAAATTCCAAGTCTGACACTTGATCCTTAACTAGCTGTGTGACCCTTAGGAAGTCACTTGACCCCCATTATCTTCTCTTTCACCTTCTTCCAGCATCCCAAACTCCTGAGAGGCTAGCACCATATCCCATAAACCAAGGTCTGATTGCTTTGCATCCTCAGGGACGTCTAGATCTGGAAGGGACTCATTTTATCTCTTTCCCCTCTTTGGCACCTCCTACAATGAGCAGACAGGCCAGGTGCAAGGAGGCATGGGTGTCCTAGGAATGCTTGTGCTCATTGGCATCGCGAATAAGAAGTCTTTCTAGCTGAGCCCTGGGTGCACACGTGGCCCACCCCACTTGGGTGACAGATTACAATGTCGGTAGTAGGCTGCATTTTTTTTTTACTCTCCAAACTCCATGTGGAAGAGAAATGAAACAGAATGAGCACGGCTTACACAAAATGGGAGGGGGGCTTTGCAGCTTTTTTTTTTTTTGGTGGCATGTCTCTCAGTGAAGAGAAAAGACATGTCACACCAGGCTTCTTGGCTGAGGTGTGTGGCTTGTCTATCCTCACAGCCAAAGCAAAATGCCACTGTCTAGAAGCCAGCGAGCCACATGCCTCCTTCGCTTCCTTCTGAGACATTGCCACATGCCTCAGGATGCAACACCCCTGGGAAGGAGAAGGGGAGCCCACTGGGAAGGCATGGCCAACCATGCAGGGTCAGCCAGTGGGCTCTGGGTCTGGTGTGATGGTGTCAGATCTGGAGGCCCTCGGTCGGTGACACCATCCTCCACAGAACTCCCCTCTCCAGATTGGGGCATTTGGGCTTGCTTGGACTGCTGAACCACGTCTGTACACCCAGAATGCCATTCTTAGTCCCATCCTGAAAGGGTCTGAGGCTCACCAGACTTGACAGCTGAGGCCAGCGTGTGTGGAGTTTGAAGCCCATGTCTTGCTCAGAGCAGTTTCGGCCTCTGGGTCTCAAACAGCCCAGACACTGTGAGGAAAGATGTTGGTTAGCTCTAGACTTCCCAGCCATCTTTAATATCCAGAGTCCTAGAATCCAGTGTGACTAGACTCCAGGAAACTCCCCCTTCTGTCTTTAGAGAAGTCTTTACAAGTGGTAAGAAAACCCATCCATTTTAGAATCTGCTCTGTGTCCCATTCTCCTCGGTCAGGTCCAAAATAAGAGCAAAGACTCCAGTGATCCCCGCCTGCTGAAGGGCAAGGTGCCCCCAGGAATTTTGAATGTCAACTTCATAATCTTTAAAAGAGCAGGATTTGGCTGTCAGGACACATGGCTGCCTTGAGCACAGTAGTGTGAGCTCTTTTCTGTGCTGAATTCTGAGGGAACCAGCTATTGGCTGGGACAAGAAGAAGCCAGAAAAATGATGGATTTCAAATATGACTGGGGGGGGGGGGGGAAATGTTTAAAAAAAAACCCACGGTGACAGAGACAAGCCTCGCTTCTTGCAAGGTGAAACTGCCAAGTTTCACCTTGTAAGAAAAATTCAAGATTAATTTTTTTTTTAAATTAAGTCTGAAATAAGGATTGGGAAAACTGTGAGTGTTAGGCATAAACTGATTTTGGATGATCTTTAGGTGAGAAAGGGTGGAGTTATCATAAGAAACATGTTTTTATTTATGCTTTTTGAATCCCCACTGGTGTGTGATGTGTGTGTGTGCGTGAGAATGCATGGTACAAATTCCCTGCCCATTCTTTCTGCATCTCTTCCACTACCGCCACATAGATAGATGCACCCTAACATTCTTTGTCCGCGACGCCTTCCATTTTTATTTGTAAATTCTTTGGTGAATACACATTTTGTAAATTACAGTAGAAAGCAATGAAACCTGGTGAAGTATAAAAGATGAGGGTGTTTTTTTTTTACCCTGACACTTTATAACACTGTTCATATGTCTCCGAGTGAGATTTATGAATATATGAGCAGTAGGTACAAAATTATACCGAGCCAGAGACTTCCTTCTCTGCAGGGGTGGCAGTCTGCAGTGACATAGCTTCAAGCATTTTTCACAGGCAAGAAGCAAAATTTAACCCCCTTAAGGGGGAAGTATGATTTCAACAGCTTGAAATGAGCTCATTTGTATTTGCTTTTTTCATCTTTCATAATTTTTTGTGTTAAGATTAAAACAGATTGCACAGTCCAGGCAAGGTCACATAAGCTGCTGCATGCGTGCGTTTGGGTCCTAAAGATAAACCACACTCATTGTATTAGCTCCTGGAAGCCCCCAACACACTAAGACATCTTACCTAATCCAGGCTCCTCGAGGCCCTCACAGGCTGATTTCCAGTTACACAGATGAGGTTTGAAGTTTCCTTAAGGTAAGTGGTAAGTGACTGTTTAGTTCTATCAGCATTGAGAGTCATTGCCTGCCTTTAGGAACTAGGAAAAATGGTATTAGGGAAATTGACATGCGATGGTGTGCATTACCAACACCATAAAAATATTAAGAAAAAGCAGCCACTTCAAAGCCCAACTAACGGTGAATCGAGAGGACCGTGGTCTTGTCCACACTGCAAGATTAAAGTGGTCGTGGATGGAGGAATTATGTTTCATGTTGGCACACTAGTACATAAACTGGGGCTTTTTTTTTTTACAACAGGAAAGGACTTGATTTTTTGTTAAATGTATGTCCACCATGCTCTTTCAAGATGAAAATCTCCATCAACCACTTCAATCATTGGACTTTGTAGCTTCATAAACCTAATCCTCTTTATAACATGCTTGCTGGAGAACTTTTGTCTCTTTTTTCCAGCAATGGTACAACAGTTCCATGAACGTGATTTGCACCTGGTTGACAGATCGGATGGACTTGCAGCTCCATATTTATCAGCTGAAAACACTTATTAGGATGGTAAAGGTAAAGGATTAAACAAAAAAACAAAAAGGCAATGTGCTTTTTTTGCAAACAACTAATGCCCACATGTTTCACCAGATATCTGAGGCTTCTTTTCCAAAAGAGTAGTCTTTGGAAAAAGAAAGAAAATAATAAGATATATGAGATAGTCCTAAAATTAATCATTCTGATAATGATGATATAAGAGAATCCTCTTAAAATTTTGATCTGAGTGGTGGATTCATTGTATTTGTTAAAAAAAAAAAAAGATTAAATTTGAGATCAGATCTTTGCCCTGATTGGACAAAGACCCTGTGGATTTACCAGGCAACAACAGTTCAACAAAGACTATGGTCTGCTGACAATTTCCCCAGAAATGGGTTTATTGTACTCACGTATGAATCATACTGATTAGCCAATCCGACTTCCAGTTAAATTAAATGAAATTTTCCACCCTTCACTTCATGGAAATATTGCAGGGCTGCTATTTCTAAATATGTACTTGTGATCACTATGAGAATGTAAATCAAGATTGCCCTGATAGTTAATTGAAGGAGTTTCTTTTACAATGGGTGTATACAATCAACTCTGAGGGATCACAAAGGTGAGATCACATACCCTCCAAGTAGCTTTTTTTTTTCCCTGTTCATATGTGTGTGCTCCTTGGACTAATGATAATTATTTCAGTGTGAAATCACAGTGGTTTACATGAAATAATAAGCTCGCAGAAGGGGGTAAATACGTTTTTGATCATTTCAGTTTCCATTTGAGGCTTTGCAGTGTCGTGTTTAAAAACATTCATATGCAACAACAATAAAAAAAGCCATTTCAACAAATGAATAAATCCAAATATGCCACTTTTTAAAATATTTTGAAAGTAAAATCTAGATGAATTTCTATTTTTAAAAGGATAAAGATATATTTCTAATTTTCTTCTTGGATGTTTTTCCCCTAAAAAAAACATATTAAGAGTCTTGTTAACCCTAATAATAACTTAAAATCAATTACAGTTTATTTTGAGGTAATTAAAGAAAATTTATATCTATATTAATTTGCTCTCAAAAGGATTGGCCTTATAAAGATTCTAAATTCTAAAATCTAATCCTAGGAAGAAGTGCATGATAACTGTTAAAAGAAATGTCATAGCTCAACATAGTGATCCAGCCTATTTTCAAATTTGTGACTTCAGCTAACTTGGGGGGGGGGGTGTCTATTGACCATTTTCCCTTGTCTGGCTGCTGGTTATAAATAGCCTTATGGGGCACCTTTCTGTCTTACCCTTATTTTGTGAGCATTAAAAGAAAAGGTGCTTCTAATTAAGTACGTCCTTATGTATGTGTGCTCATAAACACGTATGTGCACACCCACACAGGCTGCTATATTGCTTCATTTTCCAGAACTGATCTCTCAGGAACCTTGAAATTTCCTAAGTTTTCTATAGTGAGCATAGCACAGGCCACAGAACTAGAGACAAAAAGTGTCCTCAGAGACCATCTAGTCCAGCTCCTTCACATTGCAAATGAGAGGACTCAGGTACAAGGAGCTTAAGTAATTTGCCCAATGTTCTCTTTAAGAAAAACTCCTACTTATAAGAGCATGTTTAATGTCCTAATTCTACTTTTTGATGTCCAGTCTGAGACCTTATTCCCCCCTCTCAGTAATTTCTCCCTCCCTGGACCTTACAGGGATGTCCCCACATCAATGGGGTGCTCAGGCTTTGGTGAGGTAAGGCTGAATGACCTAAAGAATCATGAACCAAAGCAGAAAGTGTCATGTAATTATAAACAAGGAAAGAATATTAAGAGGACATCCAGTTTAGCTGCTATCTAAAAAGACTTAATATATCTCTTCCATACACTGCCCAGAGAATGTGTTCTCCACAGAAAACTACGCTTATGTCAAAAAAACAGACATCAGCTTTTTCTTCTGCCTTAACAGGCAGGGCTGAGTCTTTGCCCAGCCCAGAGCCCTGGTATTGACCTAGAATAGTGGACTGTGATTCCTTTCCTCCCACCACAATCTAAAGACCACTGTCTGCAGGACATCAGAATAAATGATGAAAATAAAAATTCAGTCTACCTGCCAGCCATTTGGTCTGCATGAGACCATACCACTAATTTAGCCTTCCTTCCTTGAAATGTCTGGAGGTTCTGGAATTGTGATAGACAATTTCAGTCAACACCCTCAACTCTTCAGGAAGAAGCTATGATTTGACCCAGAACTCATGAGAGCCTAGATTCAGAGCTAGAAAAATCTCATAGGCCATTCATTCCACCCTCCTCACTTCCTAGATAAGACACAGCAGTCTACAAAGTGGGAGTGAATTAATAATATTTATTAGGCACCTACTATGTGCTGGGCACTGTGTGAAGGTCTGAGGATTCAAAGAAAGACAAAAGACAGTCCCTATTCTCCTGGAGTTCACAGTTTAATGGATAAAGGAGGCAGTTGTGGGAAAATGTTTATCAACAAGACAATAATTAAAGGAGGTAAAAGACATTTTTTTTCATGAAATCACCATAAATAAGATGTTCCTGGTCATTTTCCAACAATGTTATATGATTTTTTTAGAGAAACAATTTCTGTGAGGTTTCAAATATCCTGAAATTGACAGATTCTCATATGATAAAATCTCAAGAAATGGTATAAATCTCTTCTAGGTCATCCTCGATAATTCATATTACCAAATAATATCCAATTCATTGTTCTAAAAAAAAGAGAGAGAGAGTCAAAATCTTTCCCCCAAACCTGAATCCATACAGGAAATACCAAATAAAATAGATAGAATTAATTCTCAAGTTCTGTAGAAAGAAGATTAAAAATGAGTCATGTTCATACAACATATTGATGAGACATTAGTGTCTCATCCTCGCCATAACTTTTGCTGCCTGTGATCCGTTCCCTATACCAACATACATATGTTTGTCATGTGAACAAGACTGTGTTTGGATTACTGCAGCTAAGAACAGTTGAAATACCAAAAAGCAGGATGCAACCAAAGAAAAAAATCACAAAAGATCACAGGCCCCTCACTTTGGTTTTTCTATATTCCTAATTCTAACTCTCAGTAGTTAACAGTGCTAACCTAGGAAGAAAAATGGGGCCCAAGTGAAAGACAGCAGTAGAAGAGTATTTCTTTCAGCAGTTTTGAATAAACAGACACTTCAGAAACCCCTCCATCTGATGCAGTGTGCCTTGTTACAATTCCTCCTTCCTTATCATGAAATGAATTTTAATTTCAAATGCATGTAGTAACTACCACATCATGGCTTTTGATTTGGTAATAAATAAAATGCAACATAAGCTGCCTGTTGGTTTTTCTGCCCCACAAAACTCGCTTGCTTTTTTTCCCTCTCTCACGATGCTTTGGTCTCCCTTCTCATTGCCTCTTTTTCCTCCTTAGAAAACTTATAGGGACTTCCGATTGCAAGGGGTACTGGACTCCACCTTAAACAGTAAAACCTATGACACAATCCGAAATCGACTGACTGTAGAGGAAGCCACGGCCTCAGTGAGCGAAGGAGGGGGCCTTCAGGGCATCACAATGAAGGACAGCGATGAGGAAGATGAAGAAGACGATTAAAACACGCCCCCCGTCCTAGAGGTCCTCAAAGACATAGCCTTGTAATCAATGCATGCCCCTAGTCTCTTATTCAGTTATAGCCACATTAGGGGAATTTTCCGTCCACTCTAAATGCCCATGAGAAGTTTACCCATAGCTGTGTGGTACCGAGATTAGCATCTCCATTTGATCCATTGGCTCCCTGGGTTCGTAACTGTCAATTCAAAGCAATATGGAGCACCAATGTTTAAAAACAGTTCTTGGAGAATACACAGACCAACTGCTCAGTATGTCCCTGTCATAAGCAGAATTAAACAATGCTACCTGAGCGTCCTGTTTCCACCTCGATGGTAAATTGTGGTAAAGATGAGTTCCTCTTGTACTATTCATTTTCTTGTTTCTCTTTATGTGGAGCCCAACTGCATAAATGAATACACAAATTAAAATGCTTTGCTCTTTTTTTCTTTTTTTTTAAGAAAAATGAGGCTCCAATAACTGAGTTTTTGTGCTCTTCCTTTGGCCCCCAGAATTTAAGCTCAACCCTCTTGGGTCCTTGTGAAATCATGTATTTTCATGTACCCATACAGTTAGTCACAAAAAAAGTGATATACCAATGAATCAGTCATTCCAATGTCCAGCACAGGTTAAGCCCAATTAAGAGGAGACACCCTACCCAACAAGCCCAGGTCCTAGCAATCACGTTCTACTGACACCCTATCGAGTGTTACATCTTGCTTTTTAAAGTTTCAATAATCGTATATGTAAAAAAGAAGAAGAGATAAAATTTAAATTACAATCCTAGACTATATAATGTGTTTATAATAAGATAATGGATATTTATTTCAGTAGAATGTAACCATAGTTTAAATTATTTTGGTTCACAATGTTTTTTATATGTCATGTACATTCCATTTTGACCAGTCACTGCATGACCCGGGGGTCCCCTCCAGAAGCTTTTCCTTTCTGTGTATAGTAGTGGATCTATCTTGCTTTTGGCCTTATACAAAGCCTACAGTTGAAAAGTGTGGTAAACTGTGGCTTCTCAATAAATAACTATTCCGATGTCCTAAGGATTAAGTTTGGAGTCTTTTTCTATATTACTTAGCAGGCTGAGGCTGGGTCACTGAACAAAGGAGGGGATTTTCCTAGGGAAGTGGGCTGATTTCAATCATCTAGTTCATGAACATTTTACTAGACACTTACTATGTGCCAGGTACTGGGCTAAGCTAAGAGAAAGCCAAAAACAGTCCCTGCTCTCGGAGAGCTCATGATCTCATAGGGGAGACGATATACAAACAGCTATTTACCAACAAACCATTTGCGGAATAAATTGCAGAAATCAACAGGGGGAAGGGGCTAGAAACAAGAGGGATGGGAAAGAGATTTCTATGTGGTTTTTTGAAAATTCATTGTTTTGTGGTTTCAGTAGTGCAGAGAATTACTGATGTGGAAACCCTTTCTATCAACTTGTCTGTAACTTAAGAATCTTGGAGAGTGACCTGGGACTCTGAGACTCGACCTTGAACTCTGGGACTCCCACCTGAGGCCAGCCCTCTATTCAATTCAGTTCAATTCAACAAACATTTACTGAGAGCCTGGGACTTATCAGACCCTGAACTTTCATTCTGCTGGCAGGAAAGTGGGGTTTTCACAGATAATACAAATTAACAAAAAAAATGAAGACATAAATAATTTGGGAGGAAAGTAGGCTGGAACCATCAAGGAAGGCTCTTTGTAGGGGTGACACCTGAGCCAAGGATTGAAAAGATTAAGGATTTCCCAGGAGATTAAAACACTGAGTTTAGGATTCTGAAGCCGTTGGGCAATTCCCTGGCACCAGCTGGCACAAGGGAGTTGGACTAAGGTCCCTTTCACCTACAAATCTATGAACCTGAAGATGAACAGGGCATCCAGGTGGCACCATAGTTCACAGAGTACCTGGCCTGCAGTCAGGAGAACCTGTGTTCAAATCATGCCCAAGACACTTCCTAGCTGTGTGACCTTGGGCAAGTCACTTCACCCTGTTTGCCTCAGTTTCCTCATCTGTAAGACGAATTGGAGAAGGAAATGGCAAACCACTCTAGTATCTTTGCCAAGAAAACCCCAAATGGGGACACAACTAAAACAACTTAACAACAAGGACGAGGAAGAAAGCAAACATCATTGATTACCACTGGAATCTGTGAGGAATTCACAAAATAAGACATATCACACTTAGCACAGTGACAGCCACATAGGAAGCCACCAATTATAGCTGGATGATGGTTTGAGTGACAGGATTTAAATTCCTTACAGGTCATCTAGTCCAGCCTCTGTATTTTGCAGATGAGGAGACTGAGGCCCATGAAGGTTAAGGGATTTGCCCAAGATCATCCAGGTGGAAAGTGTTAAGAGTCAGGATTTGAATTCAGGTCTCTTTTCTCTGTCCTATACTGCCTCCCTAATATGTTGAACTGTAGGTTTCCTTTTAAACTATACTATAAAAAGAATCTCTCAAAGCAAATAAATAGACCATGCCGGAGAATTATTTAGCCAACATAAGAATGAAAGCAACAAAATGTTTTCTAGCACCACATTAACAGCTTTGTTTGCATTCAAACAATGAATGTGCCAGCTACATATGAATTTTACCTATTTATTGAAACATTCAGGAGAATCTCCAAGACAAATAGCTGGTCCCACTCCTCATCTTCCCTATTGCAGTGTGATTGGTTGGTGAGTTAGTAACTAACATAGAACAGAGGAAAGCCCATTGATGTAGTGACAGAGGATCTGGGTTCTAATTTCGACTCCTACAATTACTATCTAGACAGCCTTGGGCAAATCTTTTAATATCCTGGTCCTCAGTTGGTGAAATCATTGGTGAAATTAAGGAATTGAACTATGTGGCCTCTGCGGTCCTTCTCAGCTCTCTACCAATGATCCTAGGATCCTAACTTTATTAAAAAAATAACAATAACCCTTCACCTGACAGATAGATGAGGTACTAAATATATAGAATGAGGCAAACATAAAATGGGAGTGTTTTGCTTGGCTATGCAAAAGTTGTTATAAGTGGTTTGTTTTTCAGTGGTGGAAAGTGGGAGGGAGAAAAAATAGATGCCTGTTAAATGGGGGAAATATTAAAATGAATAAATAAATGATATTTATAATAATAGCTGAAATTATTATTCCCATTTTACTGAATAGAGACAGAGAAATTTAGTGACTGGCCCCTGGTCACATAGCTATCAAGTATCCAAGTTGGGATTTGAACCCAAGTTCTTTGATGCAAAACCCATCATCAACCACAACATTCTATTGCATGTTCTCTTCTTCTTTTAAAGGCATCTTTAACTTGGACTTTTAGCTAAGTCAACCTAGCCACTCTCTTCCCCACCCTTTACCCATTCCACCCACAATAAGGGTGAATTGGGGAAGAAGGGGGATTGTTATGTAATGAATCTTTCTTTTTCATTTTTAAACTAGGACTCCATGCAATGCTGCTCAAGTAACCTTCAGCAGCTTTCTACCAAGGTGTAATGAATTAGTAACAATTAACTGGGTACCTTTAATGCTTCAAAAAGATTTACAAAGCACTTTTCTTGAAACAACCCTGTCATGTCTGAAATATATTAATTAAAAGCTCCATTTAATAGATGAAGAAACTGCCTTCTAAGACTCCAAGTAACTTGCCCATGGTTCTATAGCTAGTAAGTGTCTGAAGTGTCCTGAGTTTGAATTCACATCTCAGGAATCTAGTCTAGGGCTCTCTCCCCTACATGGCACTGTTGTCCCATAATTTTCATTTAGCAGCTTGATAAACCACTAAGTCATATATGGTTATTCACTTGTTTTATATCTGAAGGTCTACTGTAATCTGTCTCCTGTACACAGCATACCCACAACAGCTAAGGCAATAGGGACCATCCAAGAATAAGTGAGACAATAACATATATGGAATAGATTTTTTTATATTAATTTTCCATTTTTAAAATTTGTTTTTGTTTTTTTTCCTGATTGGCTTATGTAACAGCAAGGACCCTAGCATACCCAAGATGGTTAACCTAGCACAGGTTCTTTGATCTGCTTTTCTAAAGAAAATCAACTCAAAAGGGGTTAACAATCTTACTTTCATCAAACATATATATATATATACACACACATACATATATCATTCACTTAGTTCAGAGGGAAAAGTCAGCGCCCTGAACTTCAAAAAATACAAATAGAAATTATAAGCAGACAAAAAATGCAGACAGAGAAAATAATACAATTCAATAGACCAAAATTCAGAGCTTCTAGTTATCTGACCATTACATACATACGTAGTTAGTTACCAGAGAGAGAAGCACCAATATCTGGGTTTTCAAAGTTGGGGGGCTCAATGAGTCTCATCTGGCCAAATCACACAACTCTTCCCAAAGTGAGCCTCAAAGCAAAACCTCAGCTCAGAGTATATATACTCTTCTTCAGGGTCAGAGGACATCACAACCTTTGTGACCCACTGTCTAATTATATAGTACCAATAGGTGTGGGCCTTCCTGAAAAACAAACCTCCCCCCAATCAAGCCCCTCCTGTTGGGTTCCACTTGATGCCTACTGAGGGGCAGGGGAGATATTCAAATTCCCTTACCATTACGGCTTATTTGTTTTTTAAGTTTTGTAGACTTTAAATTAGCTCCATGGAGAAGGGTAATTGGTGGGCAACTATCTCACTCGATGGATTCTTGTGAACCAATAGATGATAATAACTCACATTTGAATTGTCCTTATAACAAGTATGGGGACTGTAGGATCGTAGAGTTACAGCTGAAAGGGGTCTTAGAAACTAGTCCAACTCTCCCATTTTATAAATGGGGAAACTGAGACCCAGAAATGTCAAAGTATAACTTAACCAAGGTCATACAATAGTTTCAAATCCTCTAACTGTAAACCGAACATGAGGAAACTGAGTCCCTGAGATGTAAAATGATTTGGCTATGGTCACACAGCTGAAAACACAAGATGAGATTCAAACCTAATCATGTCAATCCAAACCTAGTCTTCTCTCTTCTATGGAGACCATATTTACCTTTCTTAGATTGGAAAGTGGTAGGATTTGAAATGGTTTTTGGATGAGGTTTGGGGTACAGGAGAATTAAGAAACATTAACAGAATCTTTAATTTCATTAGGAGAATCTTTAAAAGAGAGCTGCCACCCAAGCTGTAATTTATTTTGGGGGCAGGACCTATGACACCTTAAGTGGTGATAGGAACTCCCAATGGGATACTCTTTCTTTTGGGGGCTGGTTATAAACACCTTTCAAGAGACAATTGCTCAAATTTTGGTGAACTTTATACCTTGCAAATCAGCAACTACTACAAATTAGGGCTTGATTTTTTTTTTGTTTTAGTGAAGCTCAGACATTTACTAACTGTGTGACCCTGGGCAAGTCCCTTAACCTCTGTTTGCCTTAATCCACTGGAGAAGGAAATGGCAAACCACTCCAGTATCTTCGCCAAGAAAACCCAACAGACAATACTGGCATACTATTGTCCACAGGGCCACAAAGAGAGTCAGACCCAACTGAATGGCTCAACAACAAGACTTGTAAAAGTGTTCACAGAAAATGTTTGCCTTGTCAATCCAAACAGTAAACAACAGCAAAATCTACCCATCTTACATCTTACAAACTATTTCTTGCCATTGATGAGTGAAAATTAAATTCAAAATATATGTGTACACTTTTTTTTTCTTCTAAGAAAACCTAGTGAGGAAGAAAGTGGGATCAGGGCCAGGAAAGAGAAAATGTCAAGGTCTAATTGGTTTGGATCACCTGGAAAACAGGAGATCAAGACAGGGAGTGGGGAGTTAGTGATTTACCATAGTCAATAGCAACCCATAGGTCTTCTGACCCACCCTGATGATTCCTTAAATCCTAATCAGTCTTAGAAGTCAGGTCAAGAGTTCCAAGGAGGCCATAGTTCAAGCTATCCAATACAGCAAGGCACCAATGTGACCGGATCCCAGGGCAGAGACAATTGTCACTTTCACTCATCAACAAACATTGATCAAGCACCTGACACACCTGTATGAGGCACTGTACTTGATGCTACACATAAAATATGTGTATCCCTATCATTAAGGAGCTTCCATTGTGCACAGATAAGTGACTAATAAATAAATACAAAGTAACCAGGAGAAAGCAGTACCAACAGGATGGATCAGGAAAGGCCTTTGATGCCTCTTGCTGAGGAGATTTGGATGAAGGGTATCTGCTGTAGGTTAGAGTCAGACAGACATGAAACTATCAGAGCCCAGATTGGAAACTTGGCTAAGAAAATTGTCAGGGATGGTGTATGTGGGACTCATGGTTTGGAGTGTCATTGGATGAAAGGACAGCTGAATTCCTTTTCAACTCAACGTATCTATCATTCTGCACAGTTAGAGGAAAGAGCAGACCCTGGAGAAATTACCAAAGATGTGGCAAGACTTGGAGACCATTTTGCAGAAAAACAAGCAACTCTATGCCAAAAGACCCAGCAGTGAAACCACAAATCTTCACTCAATAGAATGACTTAGAGAATGCCAGTTCAGTTAGAGAAGGGGTGGCGAATGATGCCGCACCATATGAGTATGTGGGTTCCATTGCCACTTCCTATTGCCCCATCAATTTGTGAAGAGTAAGAGGCACCAGAACACCAACTTCCTATTCAAATCTATCTGTACACCCCCTCCATCCAGACCATTATGATTTCTCCTAAAAGTAGACAACATTAAATCTAATTAGATTTAGACCTAGACACCTATCACCTTAAGGAAAAGGAGTGCATTAAATTTGGTTCCTTTTCTCCAATATCACTCAAACTTAATCCTATAACTCAATTCAATATAGTGGATTTTCATTAATATGTATCAAGGCAAATCAGAGTGTGGGTTTGAAGAAATGAAGAGAACAGTAGATGTCAGGGGACCTCACCCAGTGTTGATATGCAGTAAAACACAGGTAGGAAGATTTTAAGTTACACAAAAATATTTCTCAAACCATGAGAAGACTTAACAGCTTGTGAATGAATGAATGAATGAATGAATGAATGAATGGGCATTTATTAAGCACTTACTACATGACAAGCACTAGGGATATCAATGCAAAAACTAAGATGGTCTCTACCCTCACGGAGCTTATATCTGAAGAAGTGAGGACAACATATATGGAGGAGTGATGTCAAGGGAAGGGAGTATCTGGAGTCACAGGACTGGTGAGTTGATCCATAGGACAGTCACTTGCCGTGCCTTTCCAAAAGTAATGGTAGTATTGATTGCATGACTGTGTCCAGACCAAGAGGTAGAAGAATGGAAGGATGACCTGGGTAGACAACTAGATAAGATGTGAAGGTAAAGCCTGATCTGCTCTGGGTTGGAGGCCATTATGAACATGATAAGTTTGTACTTACTTGGTATCCAAACAAGAGAGGTGCCACTCTCCCCACTATTATTTGATATAGTTCTAGAAATGCTAGCAATAGCAATAATACTAAAGAAATAAAGATAAAGAAGAGATAAAACTATACCATTTGCCAATGATATGAAGGTATATTTGGAAAATCCTAGAAAATCAGCAAAGATACTAATTGACAATTAATAACTTCAGCAAACTTACAGGCTAAACCCTCAAAAATCAACATTTCTATGTAACAATAACAAACTCCCAAGAAGCAATAATAGAAAGGGAAACCCCATTCCAAGTTACTACAAAATGTCTAAAATATCTGGAATCCACCTATAAAGCATGCAAAAGACTTCCATAGATTCAAATACAAAGTGCTCCTTAAATAAAGAACAAGTAGACATTCCACCCTTAGAATGGGGAATGGCCAAACAGCTTGAGGTGCCTGAATAAAAGAAATGAGCTATAAGAAATGCACAAAAGCATGGAAAGATCTATATGAACTGATGCGAAGTGAAGTAAGCAGAACCAAGAAAACATTATACACAGTAACTACAACAATGTAAATAGAAAGAAAAAAAACTACACACAAAAAAATCAAAAGTGAATGTAACAAATTTTTTAAGATTAATCATGACTCTAACAAAGAAATATGAGAAGACACCCCCAACCCACCTTTTCATGAAAGTGGGAGGTTGACAGGTATATGTTGCTCATTTTTTTCAGACTTTTTCAATGTATTCATCAGTTGTACCCATTTCATTCTCATTTTTTTCTTTTTCTTTTTCTCTTTAAAAATACTATTTATGAGCACTGGCCCTGGAGTCAGGAGGACCTGAGTTCAAATCCATCTTCAGACATTTGACACATACTAACTAGCTGTATCACCTTGGACAAGTCACTTAACCCCAATTGCCTCACACACACTAAATAAATAAATAAAAATACTATTTGTTATATGAAATAACTCTCTGGGAGGGCAAAAGGAAGGATAGTGGGGGAAAGTATGAAGATATAAATAAAAACATTTTTTAAAAACAACAAAATAAAATGTGGAACATTAAAATATCATGGGATATTTCTTTGAGGTACCTGGTGGGGAGAGGGGCTTGTCTTGCTATGGTATCATCATTTTAACAAGCACTTCCTAGAACAACTATTCATATTCATGTAGCGCCCAGAGATCCCTTCACCTACAGGCCCCCAGTTAGCTAACCCAGGTTCTAGATATTTTGACCAGACAAACATGAAAAAAACTGGGTAAAATCAAGATATTTACAGAGTGGATAGCAAGTAATCTGAGAGGAGGCAACACTAGCAGCTGGAGGGATGGGGAAAGTCCTATTGCAGAAAGTGGGATCTGAGCTGACTTGAAAAAAGGCAGGGAAACTGTCTACTGTGAATCTCTCAGTTCAACCATCACATAATTGAGAGTTAGATACCCATATTAGTCCTTAGGTGTTACATGCTGCAACTCTACTTCCTCAAACAGAGAAGATGCTAAATGAAACTGTGATGAGGAAATGGTTTCTAATTTCTTCCTCTAATTTTAACTAACTCCTCTCTTCTATGCAAATAGCAACAACTGCCCTGACCAGAGAAGGCTAGAATGTCGCTGACCTTGGTTCCACTCTAACAAAGCATAATATCATAGATTTCAAGCTAGAAGGGCCATCTGGGCCGATCTATTCATTTTTAAAATGGTGAAATGGAAACCAGAACAGTTAACTGATTTCCTAAAAGTCACATGGAGGAGCTGGCATTTGAACTCCAAATCCAACATTCTTTCCAGTATACCAAATTTGTCTCTCCCAGTCTTCCTACATGTATAAAGCCCTTTATCCCCACTTTGTAGATGAGATAACAGAGGTTCAGAGAGATGGTAGGATCGTGGATTTAGAGCTGAAATGAATGTGGGAGGCCAGCTGGTTCAACCCCTTCATTTATAAACTGAAGTGCTTTAAGATTTGTAGAGCACTTTACAAATATCTCATTTTATCCTCAAACAACTCTGTAAGGTAAGGGCTATTAATATCTCTATTTAATAGTTGAGGAAATTGAGGCAGAAGGCAGTGATGGGATTCACAAAGCACCAAATAGGAGCTACTGAAATGGATTACTTCCATCCACCATTTACTTTTAGAATCATTTTGATTTCTATCACAAGCAAGGAGACATTATAGTGTAAGAGAAGTATTATAGGATTTGGAAGCATCAAACAATACCAAAGCATCATGGGACAAGCTCACGTGTCTGGATGAATTGCCACTGAGAAATGGAAAAGTCCCTGAGTTCTTTCAATAAGTAAGCATTTATGAAAAGGATATTTCCTTTCCTTTTTTATGTCAGCAAACATTTAGTAAGCTTCTACTGTATACTAAAGATTGTACTAAGTGGAAACAGTCCAAGATCCTATTTCCAAGAATACCGGAAGAGCAACACTGCCCAGCCCACCAGTCTGGTCCTGCCGCCATTATCCAGGGGAGCCACCATTGTGGATAAGGCTCTAACACCCTCAATAACACCAGCTCCTACCAAAACACTAGGAAGACCAAGAAACCGAAGAACATTAGCCCCCAACACCAACTGGTTCCAACTTGGGGCCGTGCACTGGTCCAACCAGTTCTCCAAAAGGGTTTGGGCTCCCTTCTCAAACTGGGATAGAAAATGGCTAGAAGTTTTTCCTTGGGCTGAGGGAATGAGAGGGCGATGCCAGGGGAACCAGCAGTGGGGAGGGGGGTCTGCACAGGGGTGAACTAAGAGGAAACCACTTATTGGGTCTGTTACAGAAGGGATTTCTTTTCTGGTAAAAGTAATGGCATTTAAAGATTCCCCTGTATTGGCTTGGTTTTTGGTTTGATTGTGTTAAAATCCCACTTGTGGGATGGACTTGTTAACGTGAAAAGAGAGGGCTGAACTGGGAGGAGCTGGTGACATAGATTTGGAGAGACACAAGAGAGAGGCAGAAGAACTTTTTTCGAAGCAGCACCCTTTTGGAGGCAGAGAGAGACTGAGCAGATTGCTGAGGGCCACTTTGAATTGCCCTGGACTTTTGAGACCTGCCCCCTGAGCTGCCAAGGACTGAGGAAACATGGCTGTTTTGCTGGTACTTTATCTGTTTTGATGTTGTTTTGCCAGATTTGTCTACTGGTGAAAGACAGTCCTGTTGTTGAAGAAGTCCTGGAACCTGGCTTTTGGTTAAGAGCTCCTGAGACTGTCCTGCAGACAGAGAGTGAATACTGTCCACTGGTGAAAGACAGTGCTGTTGTTGAAGAGGTTTGGGAACCTTTCTATTGGTTCAGAGCTCCTGAGACTGTTCTGCAGACAGAGTGAATACTGTCCACTGGTGAAGGACAGTGCTGTTATTGCAGAATTCTTGGAACCTTGCTGTTGGTTCCGAAGCCCTGAAGAAGGATTTTCTTGTTGTATGTTTACAGAAATCCTGGGAGAGGGTTTTGCTAATGTTTTCAGGGGTCCTGGGACTGTTCTGCAGACAGAGGATGAATTAATGAAGAGACTGGCAATGTATCTTGTGGCCTTGCTAAGCTATGTCTCCCCAGGAACTAAGATTGCTGAGAACTTGCCTCCTGTCAAGATGAAGAAAAGACCTCCATTTGGGTATTAAGTGTTGTGCTTAAACTTGTTGTAACTCTGGGGTAGATTTAATTGTGATCCAGGGGCAGGGAACTTTTGACCTTTTTGTGTTCTATGATTGAACAAATGAATGTACTTTACTTATGATTGGGAAACTAATCTCCATTTGAGAAGAGGGGCTTTGTGATGCACTAAATGAAGGTACAGCCTAGGGGTGGAGTAGTATTTAGAACAGGGACTTTGTAATTGATTGAATGAATGGAAGGTCCTGGGGTGGGGTTGTACTTGGAGATTATTTAATCACACTTAGTAAATGCTGTATTTTGAATGATGTCACATTTTGATCTTCTCTGTTCTTAATTTGCCACTGAATAAAATGGAGAGCACCTATGCTGGTATTTTGAACCTTGGGAAGTTGCCTTTGCTTGGCATTACATTACAGCGGCTTCTTGGTTGGCCTCAGCATCCATTGGCATTGACCTCAGCACCCATTTGTCCTGCAGATGAACTTTCATTCACATATTACATCTCCCAATTAGAATGTTAGGTCCCAGAGGGCAGATACTGTCTTACTTTTTTCCATTTGGATCCCCAGTATTTGGCATAGTTCTTGGTACATGGTAAGAATTAATAAATACTTTTTATGTATTTTTTCCAAATCTGAGACTTTTGAGGTTTCCTTTCATGAGCAGGAGCTCCCATCACCTTGTGGCCATGGCAAACAGATGGCACACTCCTGGAACAAGACAGTCTCCTCCTCTATGTGAAGGTGGCCGGGCCAGATGGAATGATCTTTTTTCCCACAACTCTCACCCCCCTAAATAAGAGAGTCATGAGTCTTCAGGTCAGTTCAGGTGACTGAATATAGGGCATAAGCCTGGCCCACATCCCCCTGCTGTGAGATCCTGTCTCCAGACTCCCCATTATCCTTAGGAGATACTTTATTTGATAGCCTTGGACCCTTGGCCTGAGCCAGTCTGGACTCCCCTTCAGCAGATACTTCCCAGCCCACACTCCTCCTCTACTTCTTCCTTCACAGACCCAGCCTCTATTTCCACTGGGTGCCAACGGCAAGTCTCTCTGCAGCACTGGAGCCAATTGTTAAATTTTCAGCGTGAGCATTGACACCTCAGAGATCAGAGTTTGACTGATTCTTTTGTTAATTGTCTCAACTTAAGAAGGTGACAGAAAAAAATGTTCACGATGCAGATTAAACTTAAAAGTGTGAGATGTGTAATTTTTTACTTCAGAAGAGCCAGTTGTTAAACATTTAATACCCTCAGCACACCCTTGATGCTGTTTCCTTCCCCTCTTGTGACCCCTGCTATAGGGGATATGTCAGCAGCGTTTGAGGATGGGCCCCATTCTCTTGGGACAATGCTGCTTGGGCGTGATATCCTTCATCACCTCATCTACCCCCATCACTGTAAGGGCTATCTTCTCCTTGGGTCCCTTGTCAGTCACTCTCTCCACTGGGTCATACTGAGGGAACACTGAACAATTAAGCAGGGACCATGTCCTGGGTGCCACGGACTGTGCTAATCACATCATAATTATTATCATTTTATTATCAATGTATTATTAATTTATTACTTCATAATCCTCACAATCTTGAGAGGTAAGTGCTAAAATTCCCATTTTACAGATGAGGAAACTGAAAAAAAAAAAAAACAACAGAGGTTAAGTGACTTACCCAGGGTCACACAACTAGTTCATGTCTGAGGTTGGGTTTGAATTCAGGTCTTCCTGACTCCAAGCCCAGCACTCCATCCACTATAGCATCCAGCTGCCTAGCTGTAATGTAATACCAAGGAAAGGCAACTTCCCAAGGTTCAGAATACCAGCATAGGTGCTCTCCATTTTATTCAGTGACCAACCAAGAACAGAGAAGGTCAAAACATGACATCATTCCAAATACAGCATTTACTAAATGTGATTAAATAATCTCCAAGGACTACCCCACCCCAGGACCTTCCAATCATTCAATCAATTACAAAGTCCCTGTTCTAAATACTACTCCACCCCTAGGCTGTACCTTCATTTAGTCCACCACAAAGCCCCTCTTCTCAAATGGAGATTAGTTTCCAAACATAAGTAAAGTACATTCATTTGTTCAACCATAGAACACAAAAAAGGTCAAAAGTTCCCCACCCCTGGATCACAATTGAATCCACCCCAGAGTTACATCAAGTTTAAGCACAGCACTTAATACCCAAATGGAGGTCTTTTCTTCATCTTGCCACAAAGGCAAATTCTCAGCAATCTTAGTTCCTGGGGAGACAAGGCTTAGCAAGGCCACAAGATACATTGCCAGTCCCTTCATTAATTCATCCTCTGTCTGTAGAACAGTCCTAGAACCCCTGAAAACATTAGCAAAATCCTCTCCCAGGATTTCTGTAAACATACAACAAGAAAATCCTTCTTCAGTAGCTCTGAACCAACAGAAACGTTCCCAGACCCCTGCAACAATAGCACTGTCCTTCACCAGTGGACAGTATTCACTCTGTCTGCAGAACAGTCTCCAGACCCCTGCAACAACAGCACTGTCCTTCACCAGTGGACAGTATCCACTCTCTGTCTGCAGGACAGTCTCAGGAGCTCTTAGCCAACAGCCAGGTTCTAGGACCTCTTCAACAAAAGGACTGTCTTTCACCAGTGGACAAATCTGGCAAAACAACATCAAAACAGACAGACAAAGTACCAGCAAAACAGCCATGTCTCCTCAGTCCTTGGCAGCTCAGGGGGCAGGTCTCAAAAGTCCAGGGCAATTCAAAGTGGCCCGCAGCAATCCTCTCAGTCTCTCTCTGCCTCCAAAAGGGTGCTGCTTCCAAAAAGTTCTTCTGCCTCTCTCTTGTGTCTCTCCAAATCTATGTCACCAGCTCCTCCCAGTTCAGGACTCTCTTTTCACATCAACAAGTCCATCCCACAGGTGGGATTAACAAGCTCTGGGTTTTAACACAATCAATTTGAAAACCAAGCCAATACAAGGGAATCTTTATATTCCATTACTATCACACTAGCCCAACCAAGGAAGGCAAAAACGACCTCTTATTTTTACCAGTTCTCTTCACCTGTTCCTCAATGGAAGTCACCTCTGATTTATTCTAGAGGCAACTGGGAGTGGTTAAATATTTTGGAGTTCGAGGTTGTGGTGGGAATGGGGGAATGAAATGGTAATGTCTGTAACTTAGGAATATCTGTTTGGAGAGAGGATTGTAGAGAGAAGAAACTGAGGAAAAGAGACCAGAGAGAGGATGGTCGCAGTCATTCAAGGGCAGGCATTGAGGGAGATGGTGACGAAGACCTCAACTGAGATAAAACACTGGGAGTGAAGAGAAGGTGCTGGATATGAGGGATGATGTAGAGGGAGGATTGGCAAGGCTTGGCCACTGATTGGCTGTGGATTGGGGGAAGGAGAAGGAGAGAAGCATCAGAGTAATTCTACATCAAGGATGACCCCAAAGTTGAGAACCTAGGTAACGAGAAGGTTCCATTGGCAGAAATTGGAAAGATTGGAGGAGGGATGGGCAAGTTTGGAGAAATTATACAATGAATTTTGTAATGAATATGTTAGATTTGTGAGCTCCCAGAGGGCAGAGATTGTCTTTTGCCTTGCTTTGTAACCCCAGAGCTTAGCACAGTGACTGGCATACAGTAGGCACTTATTAATTGACTAACTGATGGAGGTGGCTGAGATGTGCTTAACAAATAATTATGAATAATTGATTGACTGATTGATTAACTGGGGTCCTACTCCATTGAAAATAAGTGTATTATTGTAACCAAACTGAAAAGCCTTGGAATGAACAACTCTGAAAGGAAGGCAAAGATTTTTATCTCATACCAATCCTTCGGTACTCAACTTATAAAAATCAATATTCATCATTTATTCTAGGTTGTTTTGCTTCTTCCTCTAAATACTAAATTATCATCTGTTTTCCTTCTTAAGAAAACGTGGATCTCATCTAAAGTTGCAAATCTGCATTTGTTGTAACTAAGCAAAATATAAAAAAAAAGTGCAGATTATATGCAATCTGCCAACAGAGTTCTGTACCCTGATGAAAATGCCTTACGGGTCAAAGAAAAACACTGAGCAACAAATTAGTCACAGGCGGCAGCTAATGGGGAGATCAAGTGATTAAAATGAATACATGCAACTTGAAAATAAGAGGGAAGTTAGGAGCACTTGAAATGATTAAGGCAAAAGACAGGCCAAAAGTACACAAATAAGATTTTGATGATATTATAAGAATTGATCGTGGGATGGCAAAAAGCAGTTGTAAACATGGTAAACTTGGCATGTCCCACTCTGTCCATCAGAAACATCTTGGCGTGTTTCCTGGGTATTGAAGACAATTGCTGAGAAGGAACACGGCTTTACTTAAATGCAGTCACAAGAAACATTGGGTGGAAAATGATCAGTGTCAATTTCACAGGGATTTTTTTTTTTTTGGAAAATTTAGAATGTCTTACAAAGACAAGGAAAATATAATAGGGCACAGACTTATGATATTCATTATTCAGACAAGTCACAGAACAGGCTTCAAGCTTCTGTTCCATCAATGTGACATTTACACTTCATGCCTCCAAAACCTCCTGTGCTTCCCATGGTGCCTTGAACATAGTAGGCACTTTTCATGTTGCCAGAAAACTAGCAGCACGTGGGTACCCATCAGCTGGGGAAAGGTTAAACCAACTGTAATATATGAGTGTAATGGAATATTATAGCACCCTAAGGAATAATGAATATGAGGAATTTAGAGAACCATAGGAAGACTCAAATGAACTGATGAAGAATAAAATAAGCAGAACCAGAATAATGGGACACACAATGATTATTTTAAAATAAAATTACTTGGGAAGGGAGGAGAAGGGGAAGGTGGAGAAAAGAGGAGAGGGGAGGAGAGTGGAGGAAAGGAGAGAGGATGGAAGGGGAAAAAAGGGGAGGGGAGGAGAGAGGAGGACAGGGGAGAGGAAGAAAAGAAGAAAAGAAAAAGGGGTTCACATAATCAAAAGTATTCCCAACAACAGTTGGTTCAGGATCATTTGAATCATCAGCCATTTAGTTCAACACTTTCATTTTACAGATGAAGAAACTAAAGCCCAGTGACACTGAATAATTTGCTTAAGGTCACAAAGCAATAAATGAAAATTCTGGTCTTCACACTCAAGTCCTCTGGCTCCTGATACAGAGCACTAATATACTATATGCAACCATGCTGTGGGTTTTCTCCACCACGATATAATCAGAACAATCAGCATTTTCTGGTCTCAATCGATCTCACTAGATTCTCAAATATGGATCACAGTTAATCAGCTCAACTTGATGATACAACCCAGATGATTTGTCTATCTAAAGATTTCAAAAATAACTTGGAATAATGGGTATAGCTTTCCTTCAAGCCAGGAAGACCCAGATTCAAGTCCTACCTTGGATGAATAGTTTGACCTCTCAATGGTCCCAGGCAATTCTCAAAGACTCAAAGACACAAATGCTATTATTTGCATCTGTGGAGAGAGTTTCCCTACTGGAACTCTAACACATTGATGAAATCATACACCCAGATCAAAAAGAAAGCACAAATGTGTAATCATAGCTTATGTGAAGTTAGAAGAGCTTATGGCCTACCCAAGTCATACAGATGGTATATAAAAAGAGGAGTCTGACATCCTTGGTTGGGTCCCCAACTGCCCACTTGACTGACAGATCTCTGATATGTCAAATTGGTTTGATGATATCATTACTTAACATGCAAAGATAATACCCATTGAAGAAAAGAGGCATCCATATTAAGGTAACCCCTGTCCCAAAGTTCATTGGCATGGGACTCTCTCCTCATCTGTGTGAGAAGCAAGGCAGAGTAAGTGAGAGCAAGAGATCTTCAGTCCTCATCCAGTATTCTTCAAGTTCCCAGTTGTTTGGGTGCTCCTGGTTTCTAGTTTTGAGAGTGAAGAAAGTGAACCTCAGAGTTAAAAGACTGTAGGAAGACATGAGCAGAGCCAACACTCCATGTCCCTGGCCCCAGCTTACTACACTACCAGCTTTGGGAAGTCTCTTATTGAGAGAGATCTAGAACTTTCTCTCTTGCCTGAGTGGAGCCACTCTTGCACTCTGTATTGTCTGGATATTTTCTCCTTTGTATTTCTTCTCTGATTTGTGGTTTGCTCTGAACTAGATAAATGAGCTTCTTTGCTATTTATTATGTATGTTCATTGTGGAACTGCTATTTAGTGGGAAAAGAATCGAGACTTGGATACAGAGTTTGAGCCCTTCTTTTCCCCCAATAATTGACTCAATTATCACACAAGTTGAACCTGTTCAATTCCCCCTAGACTAACAATATTTGATGGATCAAATAGGTATAATTCCAAGCTGGTATCCCCTCTCTCTGAGGAGAACAGAGTGGAGGCCTGTGGTCCCAATTCTTGCTTCCTCTCTTCATAGGAATGAAAGTCTCTTCAGGAGAGTGGTAAGAAGAGAAAAGGCTGGAGATGTCTATTCTGTTTTTTTTTTTCAAGCCACTCTACAGGTGAATGGAAAGCTCTTGCCATACATGGGAATGCAGGCCTTTACTTATATACGTAACTAAAGTTGGAGAGATTAGGGAAGATGGGAGGGAGGGAGTCGAGGTGGATGGAACTGTGAACTAGTCCAATTATTTTTTTAAAATAATTTGGAATTAGGGGCGGCTAGGTGGCACAATGAGTAAAGCACTGGCCCAGAATCAGGAGGACCCGAATTCAGTTCCGGTCTCAGACACTTAACAACCACACACACACACACACAAAACTAGTCATGTAACCTTGAGCAAGTTACTTAACCCCAATTGCACTACAAAAGGCAAAATAATAATAATAATTTGGAACTGTGAAACAAAAGTTATTAAAATGTTTAATTGACCTTTCCAACTGGATCTATATACCCAAGGAAGTCAGTGACAGAAAGAAAAGTCCAAAATACGCCAAAAATCTTTATATCAACACTTTGGTATTAAAAAATAAAAAAAATTAAAATCACATAATAGAAAAATCCTGTGCTCCCCAGGCAATTTGTGACCATTGTATCCAATCCAAAGAAGAGTTTACTTTAGTAAAACCTTTGAAGTCACTTGACTCCATCATTAGAGCCCAAGATCCAATAGTATATACCCAAAACAAAACTCCAAAGGAGTAAGGGACTGTGACCATGACCTCTAGGTTCCTGTCTTCCTGAGCTGTTCCAATGGAGGAAAAGAATTCTTTAGGGGAACAGCTGGAATGTCTTGAGTTCAGGTTCTGTCTGGCTGTTCCCTGACTCTGAGCACTCAAGGTACAATTGTTTCCTGGGTGCAGCAGTGTTCCCCTGATATAGTCATCGCAAGGTTGGATTAATTAACAAGTGCATGGTCTTATTTCACAAAAGAACAATCTAAGCATTCAGTTAAGATTGGGCAGCAATGTGGTGTGCCAGCTGTGTTTTCCTGCCCACTGAATTTTGAATATTTGCTTTTGTGGTTTGAAGGAGGGGAAAGAACTTCTGTTCATGCTCTTCTCCCTCCATCTCCCCACCAAGCCTCCACATGTCACAGAATCGCAGATTCCACTGTTGGAAGGGATCTCAGAGGATCAGAGATTTAGATCTGGAAAGGACTTCACAGATAATCTGGTCCAGACCCTTTGC
>NW_027185761.1:52537672-52544671 GCF_028583685.1 Petaurus breviceps papuanus
CCAAGAGCCACTCCCCCCAAACATAGGTCTGAGCATGTCATCCCCCCACTCAAGCTCCAGAGGCTCTGGGACGTGTCCAGAATTTATCGTTTAAAGCCCTTTGCCAGCTGGTCCCTTCCTACCTTTCCATTGTCACTACACCCGGCTTCCCTCCAACTCAGCATCAAAGACCCCTTTACTCCTCCTTCTGGAGGCACTCCCTCCCCCGTTGTCTGTGCCTTTGCCCTTCCTGCAGTGCTCAGCCCCTCCATCTCCACCTCTTAGCTTCCCTGGCTTTCTTCAAAACTCAAATCCTACCTCCTCTGGGGAGCACTTTCTGATACCCCCGCCCCCCACGCAGATGTTACCTCCTGCCTGATGCATGTGCATCTTACATGTACCTGGTGACAGTCCCATGGTTGAGACAACCTGCAACCAGTTGTGTACAAAATGCTTTATGTACAGGATAAATTGGAATTAATCACCAGAGGGAAGTTATGTGAATGGGGATCAGGAAAGGATTCTTGAAGAAGATGGGACTTAAGAAGATGCTTAAACAGAACCAGGAAAGAAAAGATGGAAGTAAGGAAGAAAAACATCCCACTAAGGATTAGACAGTTTTTCTTTGAAAACCTCTAAGAATGGGGATCTTACTACCTCCCACACCATTATTATCCCCATTTCATGGATGTGGAAAATGAGGCTCAGTCAGGTGAAATGAATGTGAAAAATCATCTCTGATACTAACCATTTCCCCTCACTTTTCCCATTTGTAAAAAGGGAGATTGGTTAAACTGAATAAACCCTTTTAAGCCCAAACTTTGGGCAAGGCACTGGGGATAAAGGTCAACTAGGTGGCCTAGAGTGAATAGAGTCCAGACCTGGAGTCAGCAAGACTCATCTTCCCGAGTTCAAATATGGCCTCAGACACTTACCAGCTGGGTGACCCTGAGCAAGTCACTTAACCTTGTTTGCCTCAGTTTCCTCATCTGTAAAATGAGCTGGAGAAGGAAATGACCAACCACTCCAGTATCTTGCCAAGAAAACCCCAAATGGAGTCATGGAGAGTCAGACACAAATGAAAGGACTGACTGAACAACCCCCCCACCTCCCCGCCGCCCCCGGGGGAAAAAGACAAGTAGGATACTATTTCTGCCCTCAGGGAGATTTCCCATCTATCTGTGCAGTTAATAAAAGAAGTGTACAAAGAACCCCCCCCATTAATAAAATTTTAATTCCTTCAAGAGTAAAACTATTGATTTCCATTCAATTCAAGAAGCATTTGCCATGTAGCATCTGAGTACTCGATTCCGTGCTAAACACAGCATTAGAATGTGAGCTACTTAAGGGTGAAGAGGATGTTTTAGTCCTTCTTTGTGTCCCTGAAGTTCCTAAAGAGGACAGTGCCTGGTATGTGGTGAGCACTTAATAAATACTTGTTGGCTAATTGATTAACTCGACAAAAATGAAAATAATATCTGCCCTCAAGGAACTTACACTCTACCGGAGAAATTATGAAGAGCTTAGCATCAGGGAAAGTAAATCAAATATAGGATTAAAAAGTCTTGCTCACTCTTCTCAGTTTACCTGCCTCTGAAAATTCATTGACCAGAAAAACACAAAATGTATGCCTATTAATAACCACGGGAATGATCAACTCCACTGCCAAGTTATGAACACCTGTAATTTAAAGCTTTCTTACATCCTAGTTGAATAACTATCATTTTAGTCTACTATAAGCTGTTAACAAATGAACACAGAAATTTGTATTTACTAAAATGGTAAAAAGAATGGTTAAAAAGAAGCAAATTTTCAGCCTTTGTGCAATATGGACTAAAGTTCAGTTTAGTCATGGGAATGGCTACTGATGCCCTATCTCAATTTCTTTCCTTTGGCAAGATAATTTGATACGTAAATGTGAGATCTTTATTTGCCCATTCATTTCCTATTCACTTAAAAAAAAAACACTCCAGAGGAAATTCTCTCTATACTATCACCTAAAATGCAAAAATAAAATAAAAATTACATTCATTGGTGTATCCTAGGAATATAATGTTAAGAGTTTCCTTTCTAACTGGCTAAAAAGTCTACAAAGTTTCAAATGGGAACCTCATTAACTGAAATGATAATTGCCATCAATAAGGCATTTTAAAAGCACATAGTAGGAAACCAAAAAAAAAAAAATCAAAAGAAAATACAAACAGCGCATTTGTTACTACCATGTAAAATTTAATATGTGGTTTTAAAAGCTGTACATAACAGAATTTCATGGTTTCACAGACAATTCTTCATTTTTTCTATACTTAAATAGTTAATGCTATTTAATAATCATTAAGTTCATAATAAAAAATCATTTTAAAGAAAGAAATGAGAGCAGACGTTATAGTTCAAAAATGTTTCTAAATAGCTATGGTAGAGATTATAAGGACAGTCATTTACCTGAGAAGCTGACAACATGACTTGAGCCCCTACCTCCTGTGTGAGTAGGGTTGGGGTAGGAGTAAACAGATAGAGATAGAGAGATAGACAAGAAAAATAGACGAATACAGTGACTGCCCTGGTAGGTCTAGGGAGAGGAAGTATGCATATGTGAGAAGCCTGAAGAATAGTGATAAGATAACACATAGCCAAAGAACTGAAATCTGGGGGAGATCTTAGAGATCAGGTAGACCTGCCTCTGCATTACTTTATGGATAAGGAAAATAAGGTTTAGACTTGGGCAAGTAAATACAGCCAATAGAGTCAATATTCAAATGCAAATTATCTGACTTAATATTTAGCAACCCTTCCACTACAACATATTGTCTCTCTGATACAGGGGCTCTTAACTTGAACTCCTATATTTATATTCAATAACTGTATTTGAAGATAATTGGTACCCTTTGTAATCTTATTATTTTATTTTATGCATTTAAAAGCATTATTTTGAAATGGGTTCCACAGGCTTCACCAGACTGCCAATGGGATCCATGACACACACAAAAAAGTTTAGAACCCTTGTTAGGAACCAGTTGGTACAATGGATAGAGCACTGGGCTTGGAGTCAAGAAGACCTGAGTTCAAATCCAGCATCAGTCACATACTAGCTGTGTGACCCTGGGCAAGTCACTTAACCCCTATCTGCCTCAGTTTCCTCAACTATAAAATAGGGTTAATGATGTGACCTACCTTATAGGGTTCTTTCAAAGATCAAATAAAATAATGTTTATATAGCTCTTAGCACAGTGCACATAATAAATGCTTGTTTTCTTCCTTCCTTGCTCTAATACAAATTGAGTGATGTTTTTTGACTTCCAAAGATGTGAAGAATATAGGTCTAAGTGGGTTTCATCAGGGAAGACTTCCTGGAGGAGAGGATTTTTTAAATGGAATTCATAGCAAAGGATAGAGAAGGCATTGAAAGTAAAGAAGAAATAAAAGCCAGACAAAACTATGGAGGTAGGAAGCAGCAACTGCCAGAGAAACAATAAGATTGCTAAAAGCACAAAATCCTCCTGAGAAGAGGTCATTGACCACAGAACTCCACATCCTCTCCATCTTCTTCTCAAAAACAGAGCTGTAGAGGGAAATGACCCTCCTCTCACCCCGCTGTCCTCTGTGTGAGTTCCTATGGGATGGGGAAGAGTGGAATCATCGCATTACAGGGGGCAGTGGTCTCTTTTCCCTTTTTCAAAAACTAAGAGATAAAAATATGCTTTCCCTCCAGGAGGACTTCTTTGCATCATTTTTTTCCAGTACTGGTGGTAGATTTGTGCTGATCCAGGCTCTTTGCCTGCCCATTCTTCCTGACAAACTGGCACAAATTTTCAAGGCATCTGGCAAGGGTTAGGGTTGCAATCTGGAGCCACGGAATAAGAGTGAGACTAACTGGCCCATTAGGGGATCGACCAAGCCACCCCAGGCTCATTAGCACTCAGCTCTAACCCACTGAGCAAATTGGCCACAGAGACAGCTTCATGATAGCAGCCCAAGCCCTGAACTAAGGCTGTGCTCTTCAAGATGCCCTTCAAACAATGTGGGAAAAGAAAATCCAAGGAAGGGGGAGGGGGGCACATTGGAGGTCAGAAACAGCAGCTGGTGTCCACCAAGGTAAGCTTCCCATCCCAAAAGTGGCTTTGGGAAGAGCAGAGAAAGGAGGAGGCTGGTCATTTCTTCATGGGAAAAATTTCAGAGCTTAAAGCAATCTGGAAGCATTTTGGTGCTTTGCAGTTTCCTGACCTTATCTAATTATCTATGCCTGTCCTCCCACCTACCTTTCTAAATATTGTTAAGATACCCTGTACCTAGCTATTTTCGATGAGAGGCAGCTGCCCACTGGATTGGAACTTGGAGCAAAATTCAAAGAACCTACGTAGACCAGGATGGATCAAAATGTAAATCAAAATAACAAAAAATGATGATTGCCTAAATTTCTAAAGCTCTCTTGGGTTTCTGAAGCAGCCCTGCGGGACATAACAGACATTTACATAGTACTCTAAAATTTGCTAGGGCTTTCAATACATTAGCTCGCTTTAGACTTACAACAACTCTAGTAAAAAGTAGATGCTAGAAAAGCTAACTCAAAATAATAATAACATTCATCTGAATCATGGGAATCAAAGCCTCCATTTCATAAGCGATGGAACTTTGGCCCAGAAAGGTTGAGTTATCCAAGGTCACACAGTTAGGCCGTGTTGGAAGTCAGGATTTGGACTTGCAGTCTGTGGTTCCATCTATCACACAAGCCTGTCCCTTCTCCCCTTGGCTTTTTTTGTTTCCTCTCTTATCGTACTTCTAACCATAACATAGTAAAAAAAAATACTTAATTCTAGAAATTTTCCCATTAAATCACATGATTATAAGGATTGACACATCCTATCATGCCCACAGACCCAGGTCAGCAATTCTACACTAAGAATGCGTCATGAAATTATATTCTTACTTCTTATATTATTCTAACTCCATAGACGAGGCATATCTTATACCAGAGGTGTCAAACTCAGGGAAATGGGAGCCACTAAGTTATTTGTAAGGAACCTGTAAGCACCACATGACTTAGAAAACCACATATGAACATTATCTATGTCTTATTATATCTTGTTCATTTTGTTGAATATTTCCCAAATATATTTTAATCTGGTTTCGGTGGCAATTGGGGATGCTGTGCCCAAGGGCCTTCTGATCGACCCTTCTGTGTGACAAGACACAGCAGCTTCCTTCATCTATCACCTATGAATTTATCCTCACTTCTAGAAGTGGTTTATCTCTCAAACATACTCTCCTGCTTGTGGCAAAGCATTCCATCAACTTACTCACCCCCATATGAGGTTGTACTGTCTTTTAGAGATGTGAAATCTATTCCTTAGCACTGTTCTGACCACATCACTATCCTGCTCAAGATAGCTCCCTTTCCCAAGATATAAGATCCTAACTCCCCCATTAGTCATTTAAAGCCTTTCATAACCTAGATCCAACAAGTCTTTCCAGATTGATTTGCTATTACTTCCCCTGACACATTCTTGTGGCCTGTTTCCTATTTCCTAATTTCCCACAGCTATTCATCACCCACCTCTGCACCTTTGTATAAATCATCACTCAAAACTAGATTGAAATTACTTTGCACACATTTTGTATTGATTTATCTGTGTACAAGTTGCCTGTCCCATGTGGAATATGAACATCTTGAAGACAGGAATTGGCTGGGTTTGGGGTTTGGTTTTGTTATTTTGTTTGTTTACTTTATTAAACCAAGTGCCTAGCCCAGAGTACACACTTGATAAATGTTTTTGTTTTGTTTTTGAATGAATGAATTCAAAATCTTCCTACTTCTGGATCAAGTAACCACTCACCTATCCATAGCTTTCATGATTTTGTCATCTTGTACCATTCCTTTTTTTTTTCTTTTCCACATTCATGTGTGTAATCTTTCCTCTGGGGCAGTTTCTTACCTCTCATAGGTCCCCTTGATTCATTCATTCATCAAATATTTTTGGAGCAAAGTATTCAGTCCAATCCAATTAGGTGTTTACTATGTGCCAGGCATTGTGCTAAGCATTGGGTATACAATTAATAAAAAGAAAGACAGTTCCCACCCTCAAGGAGCTTACAATCTAAACAGGGAGACCACACACAAAAGGGGGAATGAAAGGAGGTTGGATAGGGGACACAAGGGGTATACAACTGGGGGAATCTTTTTTCCACGGAGCTGAAATCAGGCAGGGCAGCAGAAGCAAAGGAGAATGGACTGAAAGTCCAGTTTCTTCCCTTTGTAAAGGAAGGCATTGGGAAGATTTGGGTACTTCACCCTCCAGCTCACTAATCAGAGGGGAGAAAAGGCTGAGTGTCCATCAAGGCTTGAGTTAACAGTATGGTGGGTAAAGTGATGAGCTTATTTTGGAAGAGGCATCTTGTTCTGTGGAGTTGAAACCAGGTAGGGCAACAGATACAAAGTGGAGTGGGAATATGCAAAGTAAAGTATTCTTTTGTATAAAATGTAGCAAGGGTCTTCTCCACATAAGACGTGGGGGTGTCATTGTGTAGCTCTAAGAGAAACAGAACAGACATCTCTAGTCTCCTCTCCCCCTATCCTTCTCCAAGGGATACTTTAACCCCTGTGGGATAGGGGTAGGAGTGGAGGGAAGGGGGTGGTGGGAAGCAAGAATCTAAGTCCAGAAGCTTGACCACTCTGGTCTCCTCAGGGAAAGAGGATAATAAACCAGAATTATATCTATCTGATTCCTTAAATATTGTTAATCTAGGGGACATAGTTTTCAGGTTCAAGTTAAACCTCCGATTATTATGCATTAATGGGGAAAGGAAGACCCAAGCTTTATATCCAAGGCTTGTTTCTCTTCAGATCAGATATCAATTCCACAATGAACACAGAACCAATAGTAAAGAAATCTATTTATCCAAGCTGATAGCAAAATAGAAAACAGAGAAAGTATACACAGGAGAATATATACCAGACAATACAGAGTGAAGGAGATTTCTCACTGGGAATGAGGCAACTGAGACAGATAGACAGAGACAGAGAGACAG
>NW_027185761.1:52544771-52570452 GCF_028583685.1 Petaurus breviceps papuanus
AGAGAGAGAGAGAGAGAGAGAGAGAGAGAGAGAGAGAATGCCCCAGATCTCAGATCACCCAAGGAGAAATCCTCCAAAGCCTCTAGTGTAGCAAAGTAGAAATAGGGACATGGCTGAGACTACCAGCTCATCTCATATCCCCCATTCTCCACTTTCTTACCCAAAGCTGGAATCCAGAAGAGCCCAAAACAATGACAGAGCCTCAAGACACTCAGAGAAAGTCAAGAGACTGATGAAGCTCTGGCCCACCCCTCATGCACGCATGGAGTATTGATCTCCAGTAATGAGGGGACAGTCTCATACCAGTGGCTTCCTGATTCTGGTTACATATTTGAGAAACATAGTTATAGACAGAGTCTCTGCCCTCAAAGAGTTTGCATTCTAGTAGTATTGATAGACAAGATAACACTAGCTTGAAACGTTTCTGTCATAAACCAAGGTCGAGAATAAGATAAATACACGAAATGACATTTATCATAGGTTACTGAGTGAAGCTGGGGCGTTTTGTCTTTCTCATTATAGCATTCCAAGGGTGCCCTCACTGTCAGCACCATTTTATTTATGGTAAAATTGAGGATCACGGAGAGAAAGTCACTTGCCCCAGGTTACACAGCTAATAAGTGGACAACTATGGTATAAGACGAAATAAAATGCATAAAGGAGAATGAGCACCATGCTAGGGGGGTTTAGATAAGGGCATGAGATGATTTTGGTCAGGGGTGGGGTTTAACGGGAAAGGCCTGGTGGAGTTAGCCTTCAAAGGAGGCTAGGATATTGGAGGGAGAGGAGAAGGGAAGGGAACAAGCATTTTCATAGTACCTACTGTGTATCAGGCACTGAGCTAAGCTCTTCATAAATATTATTTGTTGTGAGACTCACAACAACCCTAGAAGGTAAACATTATTATTATCACCATTTTACAGTTCAGGAAAGTGAAGCAGACAAAGGTTAAGTGACTTGCCCTGGGTCACACAGTTAGTAAGTGGCTGAGGCTGCATTTGAACTCAGGTCTTTCTTCCTTAAACCCCAGTGCTCTCTCCACTCCTCAACCTGGCTCTCTATGTAGGAAAGAGGTCAGGCAATCCTCAGAAATGGGGAAAGGGGCATTCCAGACTTAGGGGTCACCATGAGTAAAGACAATGAGACAAAAGAGTCCAAGATATGTTTAGGGGTATAGCAAATCTGGTTGTATCTTGTGCTCTTCAAGGAAGTAACTGAAAACCACCAAGATGGATTGGAGTTATATGGAAGAGGACCTTGACATCCAGGTGGAACAATGGCACCTTTCCATGAACAATGGAAAGGATATTGACCATCTGGATAGTGAGGGAGCTAGACCAAGGTATCTCTTTGGAATCTCCAGATCAAACATTTTCAGAATCTATGAAGCTAATACAAAATGATACATTCAGAAGATTCAGCTGGCTGCCAAGGGAAGAAATGAGAATGGGGGCGGGGGGGGGGGAGCAGTTAGAAGGCACTTGCAGTAGTACTGACTGTGCCAATCAGTCAATCAATCTCTACCCCAGCTATGCCCTCAAACAAGCATTTATTAAATGTCTCCTTCATGCCAGGCACTGAGCTAGGGCTGATGAGGCAGAAAGAGAAATAAAACTGTCCCTGCCTACAAAGGACTTACATGGGAGGGAGCGGGAATATGTATATATGTACACTATAATGTATCCCCCTATATATGGGGATACATAATATTAACCAAAAAATACAAGATACTTTAAAGAGGAAGATGGAGGAAACAAAAAAAGGTGGTCCTTGAGTTGAGTCTTGAAGGAAATGACAGTTGGCAAGAAGCAGGAGTGGAATAATGGAAAACAGATGAGTCTTAAAGGTGGAGGACATGGTTCCAAATTCTGCCCAGGTCATGTAATCTGGGCAAGTCATCTCATTCCCATGAACCTATTTATCCATCTCTAAAATTCAATAAAATCTAAGGAGTGCTTATGTTCTGTGTTTGTATCTCCAAAGCCCAGCACAGAGCCTAGCACACAGATTTTAATAAATGTTTGTAGTATTGAAGAGGGAGAGACAGAGACAAAGTGGGACAGAGAATTATAATAAAGGATTAGATAGATAATCATTCTAATAAATGGATAGGAGGAGAGATAAACAATAATTATAGTAAATGGATAAGTAGATAGATAATTGTAATAAAGGGATAGGTAAGTGGATAGATAGATAATTCTAATAAATGGATAGGCTGATAGGAGGATAGGTAATAATTATAACAGATGATTATAATACCTATGTAAGTAGGGAGAGAAAGATAATTATAATAAAGGGATAGGTAGATAGATGGATAGACAGATGGACAGACAGAGAGATAGATAGAAAGATAGATGATAGAAAGAAAGAAAGATAGATAGATAGATAGATAGATAGATAGATAGATAGATAGATAGATAGATAGATAGATAGATAACTATAATGGATAGGTGGATAGATAGGAATATAGATAATAATTATGGGAGAGAGAGAACAATTATTAAGTACTTGCTATGTGCTAAGTACCATGCTAAACCTGCACTACCAACCACACAAAGATATTTTAAACAAAATACTTCAGAAACTGGAAGGCCTACATAAATGCAAACTAGGATTAGAAACTTAATTTAGTTGCCCTTCTCTTGATTTTCTCCAGCATATTTATGTATGTATGTATGTATGTGCATATATGTGAAAAACCATGTTTTTTTTCAAAGCTATTAGAAAGTTGTCTGCTTGACTCCACATACCATCACCCAAATAGTTTCTCCCTTATAACAAGTCCCTTCACTGTAAAAAGCACTACAGTCAAGGCTGGATCCTTCTCTGATTTTATCTTGCCTCTTGGGAAGACTTGTCAGGACCTTCCACTAAATTCTGCAATTGTAAGTGCCCCGGTGCCCTCTGTTCTAATCCTCCTAATTCAAGCCTGCAAAAACTGCATAGGAGGGCGGCCAGGTGGCTCAGCGAGTAAGAGCACTGGCTCCAGTGTCGGAATGACCTAGAGATCGAATCCCGGGCTCAGACGCTCAACACCACACCCAGAAATAACTGGCCGTGTAACCTTGAGCAAGTTACTTAACCCCAATTGCTTAAAAAAAAACTGCATAGGAAGGGATAAACTGAGTTTCCAACTGGAGGGGACCTTTGGGGGCACATAATCTCAGAGCTAGAAGGAACATCAAGATGCCTTGGAATTCATCCTAAATCTGAAATGGAGTTTCCTCCTAAGCATCTCTGACAAGTGTTCATCTGGCCTTCGTCCTTGCATTCAGTGAAGAGCAATGTGATTTCTTTTGAGGTAGCCCCTTACACTTTGGGGGAACACTCATTGGATTTTTACTGACGTGCAGCCTAAATTTGTCTTCTTGCAACTTCAACCCATTTCCTCTCATTATGCTTTTTGTGGGTCAAACAAAACAAGTTTAATCTTTTCCAGGTATAGTCCCTCTATTAATGATAACAATAATTATTAACACTTTAAGGTTTCTGTAACACTTTATATATATAATCTCAACTTATCCTCACAACAACCCTGTGTTACTCTGATGCCCATTTTACAGATGAGAAACTGAGGCTGAAAGAGGTAAAGTGACTTGCCCAGGGTCACAAAGTAAGTGCTTGGGACAGGATTCAAACTCAAATCTTTGTGGCTAAGTCCAGAGTTCAATCAACTGTATCACCTAACTGCCTCAGGTGTTAATCCAGCTATCCACCCTACCCCTCCTTTGTTGAAACAAAAGTTTCAAAATCATCTCTCTGCCTTGAATTGGGTGGGGGAAGTAGGGGGACTGGCAGTTGGCTCATTTCCGGCTCCTGCCCCCACTTTTGTACCCCTTCCAATCTACTCGCTTTTCTGGATGTCTTGAAATCTGCTCTAACTGAAGCCTGGCTTAATTTTTGCTCTCATTGAGTAATGCTAATCCCCCTGCTGCAGAATCCTAGGGCTCAGGGGAATAAAGAGGGATGCTAAGACATATATCCCTGGTCAAAGCTCCACAGGGCTGACTCAGTCCTCCGAGTATGTGTCTATTTACTGTTTTTGTGGCTGTCCTTTTCACTCCAAGGAAACCTTGAAGTTGAATAAAAATGAACTCTGTTGCTATTTCTTTCTTTCCTTAAATTCTATTACACTTTTTTGGTTCATGCTATATCTCTCAGCAGAATGTAAATTCACTGAAGTCAAGGACTTTGTTGTTGCTGCTGACTCTCCAATATCTGGCATATATCTAGGGGACCTGTCTGATTTCGACTTTCCAGATCTCCTGGTGAAAAACTTTGTCAAGCATGTGGCAGAACCTTCTCTGCAACTGATGGGTTTAGATAGGTCTGGGGAGTTCCCAGGAGCACTGAGAGGTGGAAGTGACAGAGGCAGGGTCAATCAATCATTCAGATGTCAGAAGCAGAACTTGGCCCTTCTTCCTTTCCCAGCCTTCTTCCAGCTTTCTTTTCTCAGTGCACCCTGTGCTCAGCAATACTGACCTTGTTTGCAGGTCCTCAAACATCCTCCTTCATTGCCTTTCTCCATGCCTTTCCACTGGCTACCTTTTGTATCTGGAGTCATACCTGGATCTGCTCTCTTACACAGCCTCTCTGGCTTCCTTCTAGATGCAGCTCAGACCTTCCTTTCTCGACAGTCTTTCCATTTCTCTAAAACCACCAGTGCCTCCATTCTCAGATTACCTTCCCTGACTCTGTATAAATCTTGTACTGTACGTAGTTATTTACAGGTTGTGAACCTCCTTAGAATAAATTCTTTGAAGTCAAGGGCTCGATCTTACATTCCTTTGTAACCTCAGAACTTACCCCAGTGCCTGAGAAATAGTGAACACTTAACAAACGTTTGTTGACTGAATAAACTAATTCAGGTCTACCAGACTCGGAGATTGACTCTCTAACCACTAAGTCACACTGCCTGGCAAATAGAAGCCTCTTAATAAATGCTTATTGGATTAAGAGGGGTATGGAGAAAAAAAGGAAGGAAAACAGAGGGAGCAAAAGGACTTTGTCCACCAGCAAATTGCTAAGAGTGTACATTGGCTCTGATAGCTAATTAAACCGAAACTCTAGTGATGGCTTGTCGATTGCAGTTATATATAATATGCATACATATGAATATATATATAGTATGTGCATATATGTGTGTGTGATTATGTATGCATTCAGGTCAGAGCAATGTCTATACATCAAGCTAGAACACGAGTGCAAATTAGGGCTCTGTTCTTGTTACATATACCCTGTGGGACCTAAAACGAACTCCCTCCTTCCAGATTTCTAAGGAACCCTCATATATCTTTTCCAAATAGGGGAGTGAGTGGTGTGGAGGGGCCAGGCCAGGGGCTAAACCATAGAAACTACGATTCTCTCTTCTCTCTCCCCCACCCCCTACTACCAAACTGTGCCTGGCCAGACCTAGTGTGAGGGATCTGGGGCTGGGGCTCGGTGCTGCGGGGGGGGGGGGGGGGGAGTCAGGGAGCTGGAGTGATCAGGGTCCTGAGTTCACTGCCTGTGGGTGGAGATCGCCCTGCTTGGTACAGAAAAAGATAAACAAGCCTGCAATTGTCCATTTCGGCTCAGCAGTGGAAAAGAGAGCTCAGCTCCTTCCTCACTCTTTCCCCAGTCCCATCGGTAGAATGGAGGAAGCGGGGAAGAGACCCCCAGAAGTTGGGAGGCAGAGGGTGGAGCAGGGCGTGTTTCTGGGGGCGCATCTCTCTCTCCCCTGGGCCCTCTAGGACACCATCTCCCCCCACGCCCAGAGCCCACCCCGGAGATTAGGAGCTCTTTGTTTCAGTGCCGGTCTAATCTGCTGATTAGAAAGAACCGCAGGGCGGACAACCACACTTTTTCCCTAGGAAAAACCCCGCTGCGGGTAACCCCAACCAAGTGAACGCTTGCAATTAACCTGCTTCCGGAAGACGGATTGAAGGAGAATTTCTCCTCTGGAGTCCTCTCACTTTTAAGCCTTTTCCACCGCACGATATAAATCAGCTCGTAGCTGTGGCTTTCTTTTTAAATCGATTTCACAAACCATAAAGTATTTATTTAAACCAGTCACTTCTTTGCGGGAAAGGGGGGAGGGAAGAATAAGTGTCACGAAACCAAGTCGGCCAGCTCGACCCGCTCGACCCACTCGACCCGCCCCTTCTTTGGGACAGATCAGAGGAGCGCAATTTGCAGATCGGCCCCTCAGAGAGCAACTTCACTCCAGCGAGGTGCTGAACTGACTCAGTCCAGCGTTCGGGCATCCTTCCTAGAGAAGGAAGGGGGCCTTGGAAGGCATCGGGAAGAAGTGCCTTCTTTACTGCAGAAGTTGAACTCCAAAGAACGATTGGCCAACTTTAAAAAAGTTCGAGAAGACGGAAAACTATCTGTCGTAATAGCAATTTGCTCGGAAGGGTCAGAGGGCCAATGGGTTTTGTTGGTGTAGGTACCTAGCTTTGGCACCGACTTTACGAGATCTGGTATACAGTAGGCCCTTAATCAGTGTGTGCAGATTGATTGTAGCGCTTTTCTCAAATAATGTTTTCAAATTGAGTGCTTGCTCTCCTGAGAAGAGATTTTTCCCAATATCCCTAGGCTGCACATAACCCTGAAAATGACATCAGATAATTTGTAATAAAGGAAAGAGTGTTTTCAGACACTTTTTAATACTAAAAAAAAAAAAACCCAACACCCAACTCAAATAGTTTCGTCTCGTTGCTTAATGCCTTTTCCCCCTCCAAAATAATAATAATAATAATAATAATAATAATAATAATAATAATACCAATAATAATAAGAAGAAAAGACCCAGTGGTGCTAAGGGCCTGATGTATCAAAGTCAGTCATCTTTAATGTGCTTCCCAGAAGAGAAGAAGTAAAATCAATAAAGACAGCCTCCAGCTGCGCAGAAACCTGCAGTTTCAATTAAAATAGGGAGCTCCAAGCCTTGGGCTTTAGCTCTGATCCAAACTCATTTCTGTGTTTTATTTTTTTTTAAGTCGTGTGTATCATTTGGAGCACGTCCTCCGATGAGAGGGATTTCTAAAGACTGCGTCTGCTCTAACCCCTGAACTCAGGGGAGGAGATGGCTTGCTCTTCCTTCAGAACTTCGAGGCAAGACCAAAAGAACTAGAAGCCCAGGATCTAGGGATGTCCATCCCAAGAGTGTCTCTCTTTTCCTTCCCCGACCACATTAAGGATGCCCATGTCCCCTTAGGGAAAAAAAAAAAGTAAGGGTTAGAGACTTGGGACAGCGGTTGGGGGCGAGGGAGGAAATCGAAGGAAGATTCTCTGGAGCCTTGGTCTAGATAACAGGGAGGAGGCCTACCCTTCCATCTCCATGGACCAGGAGATCAATCAACAAGTACTTATGAAGTGCCTACTATGTGCCAGGACCATGCTAAACTCTATCTGGGGATACAAGTACAAAGAGTGAAACAGTCCCTGTACGCAGGTGCACACAAGCGGGAATTCGGGAAGGGCTTCCAAGAAGGGAAAGTAGAGTGAGCCTTTCTTTCTCCTAGTGTGTGGAAGGGTAAGGTGTCCGGGGCTGCTGTCCCAGCTCTACTCGCCCTCCTAGGTACCTTGACAGCCTTGCGCTGGATACCGGAGGGGTCTACCATTTGAGAGCCCAGACGTAGCCTGGGGAGCCCCAGCCTCTGCTCTCCATCCCTGGGCCTCTGGGATTTTCCCAAAAAAATGGTTCTTCTCATGTACCCCCCCTCCCCACGCAGGGATTATCCATTTCCCAACTAGCCAAGTTAAGCCGAGTGAGGATATTCCAGGATCAATGCTAACAAGAATAGCTCCAGAAAGGGATGGAGGAGGGGAAGGGGGGGAGCGGATTTTCTGTTGAAGGCGGGCAGCTCGTGAGGCCTGAGGCAGACGGGAGAGAAAAGGAGTACCCTCTCCTTCACCCCTGCACACACAGGCACACACAAACATACACTCACAAGCACACCCGGACCTATCCTCCTTATGCTGTGCCTTTCCTTTGCGCAGAGCGCTAAAGTCTCCCACCGTAGGCACTGCCACATGGAAGGAGCGACCCAAACCGGGCTAGGACAACTCTCCAAGCTTCCTGGGGTCTTGTAGGTGCGGGTCTGTCCTTTGCCACGCAGACTGGTACTGCCATTCGTCCTCTGAGCCCCTACACACCGGTGGAGGAGGGACCTGCATTCTCCCTCTTCCTCCCCGCCCCCGCCCTGGGTGTCAGGATGTGGGAACTTTAGGTGCTTTCCTACAGCTCCCTCCTCTACTTCGTCCCCATCCGTGCAGCCCGAAGCCCTCTGTGCGCCAGCAAAGCAGAGTGGCCCCCTAGGCCTGGGCTGTGCCTCGTTAGCTCAGTACTCCCAGCTCTCCTATCACAAAGGAGTAAAAGCCCGGGGGAATCGGCTGGGGCCAAGAAGCTGAGGCAGTAGGCAGGCGGGCAGGAAGTTTGAGGCCACGAAATTGGCTTCTTTTTGAAGTTGCCCTCGTTGACGTCTTCTCCCAAAGGGGAAAGAGTAAAGTTGGCTGTTCCGAGAAGACCACGAGCGCAGGCTGAGCAATGTCTGCATTGAGTGAAGCATCTCCAGAGTCTAGGAGAAGCTGCCCAGCCTCTACCGGGAGCTGGATATTAAAAAATCAATTCTGTTTGTGGTGTGACTCTCTCTGACTTTTTAAAAAGCGACTTGATCTGAACCAGTTTCTTCTCAGCTAAAACTGTCCTATTAAAAAAAAAGCAAAACAAAACAAAACCAAAAAAGAGAGCCCCTTTGGAGATGTTGGAACACTTTTTTTTTTTAAAATCTTTTTATTCTTACTGAATTACACATCTCTGGGATTCACCTTTCCCTGAGGCTCTGTGGTTACCACCACCGTGTTGCTGGTGTGTGTGTTTCCTTAGGGGGAGGGGGGAGAAGCCTTGATAGAAATAAAGGAAAAACCCAAATAATTCACTCTCACCTTGCAGAATCATTGAAATGAAGTCGCATTTTCCATCTTCTTCATTAAAATTACCATCATTTAATAATTCCAAGAGTTTTCTCTTCAAAAAAATCTTTAAAATCAATAAGTAAATTTCGTAGGTGAAGTTGTTTTGAAAGGAGAGGGTGGAGTGAGGAGAACCGGGAACCGACCTCTCTGGGCTCCCCTCCACCCTTCGCCACATTTCTCCAGTCTCCTATTCTTCTCACCGCCATCATCTCGTTTACAGAAAATATTTGTTTGCACTATTAGTTGGTACTGGAGTTAATTACTCAATGTGTTAACGTGAAGTAATATGTATAAAAGTAGGATCAGTGTTTATTGTGTGGGTGAGCTGTTGAGCAGTGCTTGAATAAACTGCAATTAGGGTTAGATAGAGATTAATTAACATGTGAGTGGCAAGGTGTAAAATAGTCTCCAACCCTCCACTTTCAATATAATCTGCGGGCGAGGAAGAAGTTTGTATTTTTAAGCTAATTAAATACTTTCCTACCAGCCAGTGTGTATTCACCCAGGTTTGGAAAGGAAGGCACATTAGGAAGAACCTGGTTTCCCCCTCCCACAAATATTTTCTTCCTACGGGCTGCAAGGGAAGGTAGGACGCCTTTGTAGGGCAAGGGAAGAGATGGTTAATGTGTTCACTTAAACAGCTTTGGGGATGGAGAAAGGACCAGGTTCATGAGAAGTATTTGCTTTTGCTTTTGTCTTCCAAACAAATAGATCTCCGAGCTTCAGTAGAGGTCGACGATTGTCCAGGCTGGAAAAAAGGGTGGGAAGGTTAGGGGGGGGGAGAGAATAGAGCAGGAATTTAGCAATCCCTCCTCTCACACACACCCGTGGTATTTAGAAAGAAAATCTGTTTGTACCTCCACGCATTGTTTCGATGTTTGGGGTGAGTTGTTTGTTTTGTGTTCTGTTGTATTTATTTTTGGAGGGGCCAGGATTAATCTGAGAAGGCCAGTTTAGCTGTGTATGGGATAGACAAGCTGAGCCAAGCTCCTGCCATTCTTTTCTCCTCTTGAAATGGGGAGGGGGAAGCCTAGTTGGAGTAAGAGCGCCTGGAAATTTAGCATCCCTCCATATCTCCAAAGTTAAATCAAACGTACAATCCTCTTTCTCAAAGTTGCTAGGGCGGGGCGGGAGGGGAGCGGGTGGTGCAGGAAGGATCTTTAAAACTAAATTCAACAATGTTTTGAAAACTTCGTGGTCTTGCTGTGGATGGACGCTGTAGCATGAGGAGGCTAGTCCCCTATAGTCTGATTCCGAATTGGGTGTTTACACCTTTTCCTCCTTGCCTGTCTTCTTTCTTCTCCTCCCCCGAGTCCCTTCTTCAGTTTCTCCCTATACCCTACATTCTCTCACCTGTCAAGTCAGGTTCCTTGATTTCTTGTCAGACTTTTTTTTTTGGAGGGGGCGGGGGGAGATGTAGGAGGAAAGAAGTTGGGGTGGGAAGGAGAGGTTTGAGAGGAGTATAAACAAGACCATTTTTCTATTTCCCCTCACTTGTCGTGTAGGACCCAGGGTGCAAACTCCGGTGACTCCCGTCTAGTGGGGGGGGGGGGGAAGGGGACCACAGGGTTCTGTGACAAACTGGTGTGAGCGTAACAGCCTAGCGCTATCCTACGATCACAATCAACCCTCTCTATGGCGACATAGGACAACTTATTTCTCCCTTGAATTCCCCACCGAATTCATCACTATAACGTTCACAATCATAATCCTATTAAATTGCAGTTTGAAACTATAAAGCTTGTTGTCATGCTAAAACTTAGGCTGGCAAGATATAGTTGTCCGAAGAACATTACCTGCCCAAGTTTTAAAAAAGAAAAAAAAAAGAAAGCCTTTAGAATCTTCTCTCCTAAATCTTCTTCTCTCCCCGCCTTCTTCCACCCAGCACCCAACCTTATCCCCAACCCCAGCCCACACCTATGTTCGTGTCCATGCCCATGCCCATCCCCATCCGCACAAGCGCCAGCAGCCTCAACCACTTTTTCGTTGTTGTCTGGGAAAGCAAACCGGCCAGGGACCAGCACAAGCTGCACCTCATTGAACTGAGTTTGTTTCTGGGGCTTGTTGTGATACGCAGGTGAAAGGGGCTTTAAACAGACGGAATTTAGCCCCTCCAAATAGAGAAGGCCGCGGGGCTGCCTTTGTGCGCTGCGCACAAAACGCAGGAATTCCAGCGAACTTTCCGGAGGGGCCTGGAGAGCCCAAGAGGCCTTTTCTTCGCTTTTCCCCTCCGGCCAAACTAAGTCCCTGCCCAGCCCTTCTCCCGCCCCCTTCAGCCTCTCCCCCTCCCTCTCTCTCTCCTCTCACCCCTCCCTCCCCTCTGATAATCCTCCTCTTTATTTTAGAAAAACACAAAACCCGGTTCCACGCAGAGCTTTAGTGTCTCCCAGTGAAAGAACTGCCTGGGCAGAATTGAGCTCCATGAATCACTTCGGGAAAATTGGTTCGGCTGAATGGCCTTGGGAGGAAAAACGTTTAATAGGATCCAGGGGGAGGTTCTGCTGTTTCAATCTGCTCCTTAAACAGGTGGAAATTGGACTTTCTCAATTATCCAAACAGTAAGTCCCCATCTGAGCTAGGGGAGCAGGAGCCTGGCTCTCCAAATCCTTCGGATTGGAGAGCACCCCCACCCCCGGCCCCAGCCTCCCGAGCCAGGGTTTTAATTAGAAACACAGAGTCACAGTCACAATTCTCAATTGATCAGGAAATCAAATAAACTCCCATTTTTTTTTAAGGTTTTGTATTTTTCTGGCCAGGGACAAGAGGATGCGTCCAAAGCAGCGCACCCACACATTGGGAACCCCAAGGGTACTGGTAATAGGCCCTAGGAGATTTTCCTTGATGAATGTTCCCCCTCTCCTCCCACCCCACTCAATGCAAAAAAAAAAGAAAGAAAAAAAAAGATCGAAGTTCATGCATTTGCATAAATTAATATTTCCCCCTTCCTCCCCCAAAATAATTCCCCCTCCTCCAAACCCGGAGCGGGGGCCAGGCGGCACATCCTAATGAGGTAATTAGCATTTGCGCGTGTATCCAGCCGGGGCTGGCTCCGTGGGTAAGTGGCAGTTTATGATAACGATGCCCAGATCAGTAGCAGAGGGCCAAGGGGCCACTTGAAAGAGCAGACGGCCACGCAGTGACCATTTGGGGGAGGAGGCGGCGGGGCTTGGGCCCTAACTCCCGCTGCACACAGCCCGAGTCAAACTCAATCCTTCTCCCCAAAGTCCCTGGGAGCTGCAACCGCGAAAAGTTGTGAATCACGCACCAAGTCTGTCTTTTCCACTCCCCCCTACCCTCCACGGACCTCTCTCTCTCTCTCTCTCTCTCTCTCTCTCTCTCTCTCTCTCTCTCACACACACACACACACACACACACACACACACACACACACACACACGCTCCTCGCTATCCCCAGTCTCTCTTTTGCTCTCCCCTGCTTAGCAAGTGGCGCGCACTTGCCCCAGGGGCGCTCGGAAGCTCGGATGCAAACTGTCGACATTCAACTTTTAGGGGCTACTGGTGGCTGCAGCGCCTGCGGTTTGGCTCTGGCGCCAGGAGTTGCTGGGCCGCCTGGCGTTCACTGGGCTCGCGGAACTACGCCGGGGCCACCGCCGCTGCCCTCTGCTGCTGCTGTTGCTGCTGCTGCTGCTGCCGCCACCGCTGCCGAGTTACTGTTGCTGCTGTGAGCGCAGCCCCGTGCGCTCATGTCATTCTGCTGTAAGTGACTTCATGTGATGTCAGCTAAATGTAAAAGACAGTGATCTCACGCGGAGGGAAGATGTTGGCTATCAAAATGTGACAGTGTAGCCCTGCTGCATGCCTCGTACGCATCTCTCTCTTCGGCGCCGGGGGAGAAAGGTAAACGTATTGATTTTCCATCTTTTATTTTTAAATTTTCCGCTCTTCTCCGACCAGTTTTTGGTTTGAGTGTTAGAGAGTCCGGGCTGCCCAGGAAGGCTGGGGGAGTTGGGGGGGTAATTTTCTCCCTTCTTTCATTTTTCCACTTTTTACTCTCCCTTCTTCTCTTCTCTCCCCCCGCCCCCATTCTCCCTTTTAAACTGATGAGGTCCAGATTGGTCGGCTACTTTTGTGCGACCTGGTTAATGAGCAGTGATCCGGTACCTTTGGGTGCTCATTGTTTAGGGCTCGGTTTATTTGAATGCAAATGGGTGGTCCGGCTCCGACAAGGCTTTTATTAAATTGATGTGTCTCCCTGCCTTTTCTGGAATGCAGAGTTAGACCGGAGCAACGTCGCCTGGGAGGGAGGCCGGCTTCTCCCCCCACCCCCACCCCCTGTGCCCCAGCACCCCTGCTCCGTTCCTACCATTGGAACCCGCGGCAACTTTTCCTCGAGATGGCGAGCTCGACTTCCCTCGAGACCATGGTCCCGTCGTCCTGTTCCCGGAGCGGAGCCTCCACTGCCACGTCCAAAACCTTGGCCTTCTCCATCGAAAGGATCATGGCCAAGACTTCGGAACCCAAGCCCCCCTTCGAACCCCGGGGACCAGGGGGACTGGAGGTGGACGGGGGCGCCAAGAAGATGCTCAGCCTCTGCTCATCCTTGCCTTGTATGATCCCCATCCAGCCCCTGGGCTACGAAATGCCGTCCAAGACTCTGCTCAACTACACCGAGCTCTGGAAGAGTAGCCTCCGGGGAGGCGGCGGAAGCAACGGAGGAGGAGGAGGAGGAGGTAGCGGCGGCGGAGGAGGTGGTGGCGGAGGTGGTGGTGGCGGTGGGGGCAGCGGGGGACCCCAGCTCTGCGGTGCCAGCGGCTTGTGCAAAGCTAACTGCGGCATGTGCTGCAAAGCGGAGCTGAGCCTTGCCCCGTCCGTGCTGCCCACCGGCAGGGTCATCAAGCCTCAGGTCATCAACCAGGCCGTGGGGCTGCCGGCCAATGGCTCCCTCTATTACTTCAACTACCTGGAGTCCTCGGCGTATCCCCCGTCGGAGCTACTCAGTGGGCACCTCTTCCCCTCCAGCATCCTCAACTCCCAGTCCCCGGCGTCCCTGGCCACTCACCAGAAACTCTTCTTGTTGGAGAACGCCAAGCTGGCCACGTTGGCCGCGGACAAGTTCCCCCATTCCCCTTACCCCCACAAAGAGCGCCTGCCGGGGCAGCTGGACCAGGTGATGAAGGAGAACACCGCACTGACGGTGGAGCGTAACGGGACCAAGAGTCACGGCAAACTGGCAGCGAGCTCCGCTGACGGCAAACCCAAGAACTTCACCTGCGAAGTGTGCGGCAAGGTGAGCTGGGGAGGGGCGCCCCCGGAGAGAGCCCTGAGCGGTGAGAGGGAGGCTCCCCGCCTCTCCACCGCCCGGATTTCCCTCTCGATTCCGGGCACTGCCCGCTTCTAGCTGCATGTTGAGGACGCCAAGAAGGGCTCCAGGAGCTGGGAGTATGGACGGGGGTGGCCACGGGGAATGGCGAACCGTTAGGCTGCCTAATCCAGGGTCAGGAGCAGAGGCCGGGGAGTGGGGCTGAAAAGAAAGGAGGCCCGAGGAGGGGGGGGGGGGTATGTGAGCTAGCCTCTCCCTCTGGGCTTGCCCTACAAAGCCCTCTCGTGTCCCGCCCCTCAACTAGGTGTTTAACGCTCACTATAACCTCACTCGTCACATGCCGGTCCACACGGGAGCCAGGCCGTTTGTCTGCAAAGTCTGCGGGAAGGGCTTTCGGCAAGCCAGTACCTTGTGCAGACACAAAATCATCCACACCCAGGTACGTGGCCCTCGCCCAGGCAGCCCAAGCTGCTGGCCTCCTCCCCACAGCTGCTCCCCCGGGGCTGAATGAGGGCGATGCCACCCCCAGAAGAGAGAGGGATGGGCAGGACAGAGGGACCCCAGGGACCTCCTCGAGCCACTCTGAATGGCTCTAGCCTCTCTTTCTCTCTCTCTCTCTTTCTTTCTCATAGCTAGGGGCCAGAAGAGGCCAGAGTTTAGGCTTTCCCTAACCGGGTCATCTCCTCCACTTTGGGGGTCCCTCGCCTCAAACTCTCTCTGTCTCCCGCCCCCTTCCTCCACCCCAGGAAAAACCTCACAAATGCAACCAGTGCGGCAAAGCCTTCAACCGAAGCTCCACGCTTAACACGCACATCCGAATCCACGCGGGCTACAAGCCTTTCGTCTGCGAATTCTGCGGGAAAGGGTTCCACCAAAAAGGTACTCGGACCTCCAGAACTATTGCCTGAAGGGAGGGGGACTACAAATGAGGGAGAAAGAGGAGGAGAGAGTGGATGAGTGGGAGAGAAAACTCAATCCCACTTTAGTTTGGATTCTTTTTTTCCCTAACATTTCCTAACATTTTTCTCACATATTTCCGGCGGAGACATTCGTCCCGATTATGCTAAGTGGGCCCAGGTGGACTGGCCTAGAGAACTCAGCCTTTGGGCCTGGGCTAGGGAGAAGGTGAGGGCAAGCTCTCTCTCAAAACAAAGATTCATTTCCTAGAATTTGGAAGGGGAAAGTGGAGGAAAAGCAAAAGCCTCCCAAATAATAGACTCCTTGGGAGAAGTTTAGAAAGATCTTCCTTTATTGTGTGCTTCTCCTAGTACAGCAGTAAAAGGAGATGGAAAAAATTAGGTCCCGGAAATAGATGAGGTTGAGAAAGGACAGGGGCATACTGGAGACAGGACAGAAAGGCCCAGAGTTGTAGCTCCAAAGCCAGAGGAAAAGGAAGCAAGGCCCTAAGGTTTCCTTCATTTCAGACCGAAAAATGAAATTTGTTAACTTCTTCCCAAGTTACACTCAAATGCCGGTCAGCTTTAGGCTTCAGCTTTTCCAGACAAATATACAGAGACATATTATACACACACATATATATACATATAGGTATATATATGTATATATATTTGAGGTTATGCATTTCATTTCCATGTATAAATTTATACACATATGTATTTAGTTTGTGAGTGTATATTGCATGTATGTGTAAGGGTGGTAGGTTACATATGTATTGAGTTTGTGTGTGCACATTAAGTGTTCATGTGTCATCTCAAATATATATATATATACATGTATACATATATATATATATAATATCTTGGATGGGGGTGGGGAAAAGAGAACCTTAAGAATATAGCCCAAAGCTGAGAGGTCTTCGAATATCTTCAACTTCCCAGAGCAAAGAGAGACTCCCTAAGTCCCCTAATGGAAAGTCTGGAAGAGAAAAAGGCACCTTTAAACACACACACACACACACAGCAATAACAAGGGCAGTAGGAGAAGCCAGACAGGCAAGCTCCTGTTGATGGTATGGGTCAGAACTCTGACCCTCCCTCAATCTTGTAATTTGGAGTCATTGTATCCCGGCTATGCTGCTGCACCTCTTCTCCATCTCTGGATTGATGGAGAGCAAGTTTGACAACTTCTTGACTCTCACTTGTAGGACCCAGCCTAATGAAGCATTGCCTCCTCCAGGCAACAACTGAAGCATAAATCCCCACCCCCATCCCCCACCCACGGTTAGGCCTGGGACCCTGGAATCTCTCTCACCTCTCCCTCCGCCATCACTGCCACCGTTCAAATCCATTCTTTTATTATTTTTTTTCTTTTTTTGATAGGAAACTACAAAAATCACAAACTGACCCACAGTGGGGAGAAACAGTATAAGTGTACCATCTGCAACAAGGCCTTCCACCAGATTTATAACTTGACTTTTCATATGCACACCCACAACGACAAGAAGCCTTTCACGTGTGCCACTTGTGGGAAAGGATTTTGCAGAAACTTTGATCTAAAGAAGCATGTGAGGAAACTCCATGACAGTGTGGCCCCCGGAGCTCCCCCCACAAAGGATTTGCCCCGGACGGTGCAGAGCTGAAAGCTTCGGCTCCGAGCAGGACCTGGTTCCTCTCCCTCCACACCTCCTGCCCCTCGAGACCGGAGAGAGACACTGATTTCTAAGATTTAAATAGATATATATATATATATATAAATATAAATATATATATACATACAACAGAGAGGTTAGATCTATTTATCGAGACCAACATCTATTTTGGAAAGCTAAAACATCTCCCTATGACTAGGGAGTAGAATTGTGCAAACACACCCCCAGACACACATGTGTACAGAGAGGGGGAAACTTATTTAAAGTGAACTTCTGGACCTCAGAGCTACCCGGAGACAATTGATTGAGGGGTGACAGAGGGTGGGGGGGGCGGAGGGTAGACTATCTGAACCTAACTTTTCGAAACCGGCTGAATATAAGGGAGCTATATTATGAGCCCATCCACTTTCTACATTTCTGTAAATTTCCATGTACGACTGATTAAGGAATATATCTATATATAATTATAATAAACCTATTCCATTCGCAAGAGTTTTCTTTGCCCTCTACCCAGCACTGGGAGAGGGCGGTGGATGGAAATGTCTTTCCTCTTCTATCTTATTTCCTTCCTTCTATATATTCTTCCTTCCCTCCCCTTTCCTTCCTTTCTTCCATCCTTTCTCTTTTTCTCTTTCTTCTTCCCTTCTTTTCTGCAACTGATGTTCTGACCATGTTTCTAAAAGTTATCTTTTGTGTTTTTCAAGCCAGCCGGGAGCTTGACTGAAGGCGATGCGCAGGAACCGGAGTGTGAAGAGAAACCGCCACACGATTGTGGGGTACTCTTGGGTAACTGAGCTGGCACACTAATGGGCTGGGGGCTTCTATTCAACTTACAAAAACATCGAAATGCTTTGTTTTATTCTGTTGTCTTGTGTTTGACTAACGTGTGACCTAAAGTGAGATGAGCCTTCCAAAGAAAAGGATGACCGTTATGCCAGGGTATTGAATTTCCTACGCAGGACCAGGGGCGAAATGTTTTTGTGTTGTGGGAAAAACACACAGTGTGTGTAGCCAGGCCAGGAAGCGCCTGTTTGTTGGACAGCTCTGCGGGGAGAAGTTTATTCTGTTTCTCTAGCTGGGGAAGTTGGTGGGGAAAGTGGGAAGAGAGGGGGAGCAGGGAGGGCGGGGAGCGGCGATGACGGTGCGGTGTGCGTAGGTGCGCCCCTGGCAGTACTGCGGCTCTCCCCACAGTGTTGGCCCGCGCGCATTTCCGGTCTACTCCTCCTCCTACGTGCATTTACTTACCTGGGCGTTGGTTCACAGAACTTGATCTGCTATTCCCGCAACCCCAGAAAGGCCGAGCGCTGTCTCCAAGATGGGCCTCCTACTCCCCAATACCATATGCCTCTGCCTCCTGGACCCATAAAGAACCCACCTTCCCCACCCCCAAACTCCGGGGGGAACTTTTATCTCCCTGTCTTTTTCTTTTCTTTTTAAAGGCCAGTGGCTACGGGGACTAGTGGCCTGGCGATCATCCCCAAAGGAGAAAAATAGTCGGGACACAGAGAGAGCAATCGGGCCTTTTCCAAATTTGGACGCCAGAGCCCGGGATGCATGAGGCCAAGGAGCTGCCAACCAGCTCCCCTTCCTCCCCCTTGCACTCCTCAGCTCCCAACTTCCCACCAGCTATCCAAGCAAGGACGCTCTCTCCCTAGGGCTCCCGGGACAGAAGAAAGATAACGGGGCTCACCTCAGGGCCTCCCTCGTCCCTAACTCAGTACGCTTCAACAACCGCATCTCCATCTTACCTTATTCAATTGGCATTAAACAGTATTATTATTTACAACAATAACAATAATCTCATTCCCTCATCTTTCACGATGGAGTTCAGATGGAAACGATCCTGGCTTGTTGCTATCCTGTTATTATTATCTAACATTTAATGCTCCGAAGACTATTATTATTAATCGGGTACTTAAGGAGGGGGTCTCTCTCTCCACCCCCGAATTAAAGTCGCATGAAATGCGGGATAATGACGGTTTTCATAATCTAACATGTCACCTTTTGGTCCCTTAATTAAGATGCATTTAAACAATTTCCTGAATAGCTATCTTTTTTTTTCTCGAATGCTGATGAAATGATCTCACGCTCGCTTTCTGAGTAATGACCCAAATTAAGAGAGAAAACAGAGACCCTTCAAACCGCATTACATTAATCATCTAATCACTCCCAGGAGGGGGGCCGGCTGCCTGAACCCTTTTTGATCAGAATATGGATAATCAAGTACTTGGATTACATCAACGGGAGCGCTGGGCAGCCCCCCCTGCGCAGCCCCAGGCCCCCGCACCCCCCCCCCCCCCCCCCCGCCACTCCCGACCATGCAGCCACCGCTGCCGCCCTCCCCTATTTTTAATATCCAAGCGCCTATTCAACCCACGTCTTTTGGAACAATATTATTCTAGGGGAGAAAAGGGACGCGGTTTGCGGTCTGTGTGCGTGCTGCTCAGCCCAAGCTCGCCAATGAAAACGGGAATAAACGCGTCGGGCTTTGTCTGCCGACTGATTAGAGGGGTTTAAGTGCGTATGCAGGAGGGAGAGGGGTGACAACGCACCCCACTAGATTAAGCTGCTGAAATGCTGGGGGGAGGGTAAGACTGGGAGCTCCATCACCCTCAATCCCGCTCCCTCCTCCCGAAACGGGCTTTAATTGGGGGGTGGGAAGGATGGGAAGGACTAGGAGAAGAGGCAACGTGGCCTCTCAAACTGAAAAGTTGAATCCAAGGAAAGATTGTTATTTTCTGGTTTGTATTTGAGAGGGCCAGGGGATTCGGTTGAGAAGGTAGTTGCTGCTTTTGGATCTCAATTTATCCATCGGTAAAAGAGAGTCAAGATGAAGGGATCTCTAAAATCCACCCGAAAGTCTGAAGAGTCCTTGCTCTATGTCTTAAATCTGCTCATGATGGGGGTCCCAGTGTTCATCTGTAAAAGGAGATTGGGATGGTTGAGCTTGGCCTTGGAGACCTTTCCAGTTCTAAATCTATGACCTCTGATCTCTAAGGTCCTCGGTAAACCTAATCATCTGTGATCTAGTATGGAAATATGCCTATGTTCTAGGCCCCAAATTGTTCAACTGCAAAAGGAGTGGGTTGGACCACCCAGTTTCTAAAGTCCCTTGCAAATCTAATATCGTATGATTTAGAAGATGAGCCACAGTAAAAATGGTGGCTTGACTCTAGGGTCACTAAGACCTCTTCTTGTAAGTGGAATATTCCACTGTATGATCTATGATCTAAAGCTGTCTCTCCACCATCACCCCACCACCACCTTTGATTTGGAAATAAACCCAAAGTTTGGGGGGCTGGGGGAATCTTGAGGGTCCCCCTGCAGGGATGCCTTATTCCAAGGGAGGTAAGAAGCCAGTGGATTTACAAAGAAAGGCCTTAGGTTCCTCAATACAAGGGAATCGTCATTTTAGGACTCTTTCACAGAAAGGGATCTTGCTGAAGCTCAGACAGGACAGGCTCCTAAGCCTCTTTGCTATCCCTCTCATCCCTCTGGCTCTCACCCTCGGTTCCCCCAACTCACATGCCCATTGAAAGCAAAAAAGGGAATTTGTCAACTTTATTTGTAAAGAGGCCGACAACAGCTTCATCAGGCTGTCGCTGGGTATTTTTAGTGTCTCCGATTCAGAAATAGGAACGTGTACATTATAATTCCATTTCCTGAAAGGATATGGTCCTGATTCTTCCCCACCACCTCCCCCCAAACAGCACCAACAAGTCTGGGAATATGGGAGGAGTGGGGAAAGGAGGGAGGGAGGAAAGGAGGGAGAATTTAAATGTTAGATTTCTCTGTGACTGGAACTCTCGGCAAAGGAAGGTTTGGTCCCACCGGATTATGTAGATTCTACTCTGGAATCTCGGTGGACTCTATCATCCTCAGGAAATCCCAATCTTGTGTAAAAAAAAAAAAAAGAGAGAGAGAAAAGAAAAAGCCCTTCCTGTCTGAAGATAGGGCAATAGCAGATAGTTCCCTAAGCATCTCTCTGGGATGGTGGACAGGAGCTAATTTTAATGATCTCTGAGTTCTGTGGGTACCACTTGAACCTGGTAGCAAGGACATGTTGCCCTTTCTAGGGGAGGCACATTTCAGTTCCTTCAATCACATGCACTAATTCCCATATAAGTATAGCTTCCCCAACAAAAGGTGGTCTGAGTTGTTGTGGTTTTTTGCCCCTTGTTTAGTTGTTGTTGATGTTGATCAGTATTTGGGCCAGACACTCACTTGGAGGAGAGAAATTAGAACCAGGCAGCATCTTTCAAATCAGAAATTCCATTTCTGATTCTAGTTGTTCCCCTTTGGGAAAGTCACCTAACTTCTTTTTAGTCCCAGCTGCCCATCTATAAAAATGCAGATAAAACTAAGGTTGCCTCAGTTTCCTCATCTGGAAAAGGGGGAGGCTGAACTAGATGGTTTCTGAGGTCCCATCTCTCTTCAGAGCTACAGTCCCACTATCCTACAAAGCCAGATTTTTTGACCCATCACTGAATCAGTCAACAAACGTTTAAGTGGATCTACGTGCCAGGAATCATCACTGTTGTCCAGTGTGGAAATCTGTTCATTGAATTCTAGGGGGAGGGGTTTAAACTAATTTTAAAACAAAAATTTGGGGAAACTATGGAATACAATAATTTTTCTTTCTTCCTCCTCCCCCCAATAAATAATAGATTAGAGATGTAGTCATTATCTTCCAAACAGCAGTCTCCTCTCATTTTTCATTTTCCTCTCCTCTCCAAAATAATCAACAAAAAGAGAGATAATTCTTTGAGGAGTCCTGTTGCAAATCTCTTCCTTGAAATCTTCAAATGAGAAATCATATTATTTTTAAAACGAGTTCGCTTCTAGACCATCCACCCATTTTTGCTCAGTGATCCCGAGAGGAAGAGATTTTGCTTGCCTGCAAAAGAAGCGTCAAAAGCAATGAAAACCTTTAGACACAGGTAAGAATTTGTAGGCAGCTACCCTTGGCTTACCTCTGCAAAAAACCTGGGATCTTTGGAGCTCGGGAGCTCCATTCGAATGTCTTCGGCCGGTACTCACTCTCCTGTCCCACCCCCAAAAAACACACCTTGCCCTCGGATTGTCACGTGACCAAAACATCTGGAAAGCCTAACGGAAGCGCCCTCCCCACCCCCACCCTAACCCTAGGACAAGCCCTCAGCTAGTTTCCTAGTTGCCCTCCTGTATTTAAGAACTGTTTCTTCTCCAGGGGGGGTTCTACCTAAAGGATAAGGAGCTGGAGTAGAGACCCTAGCTTAACTTTCTAGACACCTTTTTCAGCCAAGCTGGGCCCTGAAACCAGCCCCCAACCTGTCGGAAGAGGCCTTGCTTACTCTTCATCTATCGGAATGGTCGGGTGAAAAGCTCAGGCCTTTTTCCCTCTTAATCTCAAACTGTTTGCAAGACTTGTCGTTTGCCACATGAATAAATGCTTTAAACAAGGTAGTCATCCGCCGCATATTAATACTCTAACCTTGATTAAATTGTATAGACCACACTTAAAAAAAAATATTAAGGACGCGATTGCGGGGGAGGGGAATTCTGTCACCGACACCAAAAAGACTCCAATTATCTTTTCCCCTACAAGATGTTTCTTCTGTCCATGACTGCTCACACTTCAGCAGTCTTGCCAGCAAGACTCAAAAAAAAAAAAATATTCTCTTCCAAAGCCGCCGCCTCGAAGAGAACAGATTGATCAGTCCCATTGCCTTAGGCGGGTTAGAGGTTCCTCCATGGAAAGAATGACACAGAGAAGTTGCCAGCATCCAGACGCAGTGTTGGGGGGGCGGGGGGGGGGGGGGGGGGAGACGGGCTTGCGGTGGTGGTGTAAGCTCAGTTTGCCTTGCCTGCATATGTGTGCATGCGGGCCCACCAAATGATAATGGGCTTGGGGAGCTAGTCCACGAAGGAGGAGAAGGAGGAAGAGGACGGCAAGGAGAAAGGGAGGATGGAAGGGAAGAAAGGGGAAAGGAAGGAAGTGGAGAAGGAGAGGAGGGAAGGGGAGGATGGAGAGAGAAAAGGGGAGAAGAATGGGGGAAGGGAAGGTGAAGGAAAGGAGGAGGGGAGGAAAGAAGGGAGAGGAGGGAGAAGGGAAAGGAGACTGAGGAGGAAAAGAAGGAGAACGGAGAGGAGGTGATGGAGGAGAGGGAGGAATTGGGCCCACTCCCGGGACAGCAGCAAGCCCAGGTGTGCTCGAAGTGCGCACTGGGGGTGGGGAGGGGGTTGGGGGTGGGGGAACTGGGGACGGGGCGGCCTGGCCGGGGCCAGGAGCCTTGAGAAAATGCCGGGGCGTAAACAACCTCAAGGCAGCTGCGTTGCCCTTTTCCCTGCACTCGGCTCTCGAACGTCTGAGCAACCAGTTTGCTCCGAGAAACATGTTAATTGCCCACGGAGCTCATTAAGGCATGCACATGCAAAACACAGCGAGAAAGATTAGCTGGACAAAAGCGCAATAATGAACTGTCAACAATCGGGCCCATCTACACGGCCGGGATCGCTCGAGAATGAGGCATTTAGAGGCAACAAAGGTTTGTCTGGGACAGGAAGAAAGAACGCCCTAGACTTTTGTTTAGTCAACACAATTGATTACAAATGAGAGATTAACGGGATAGCTGCGGATCTTTTTTCCCCCCTTAAAGGAGACAGAAAAGAAAAGTCCAATTAAGTCCACCGAATGTTAACTACATTGCTTTCCATGCTTGAGCCCGAAAAGAAATTCTCATTAAACCGTCCCTGGCGATCCCTTTTGGAAAGTAATTTGTCTCCCTGATGGAGCCGAGAAAGGGAGCCGAGTAAAAAGAAAGCGTCGGTTCCTGGCACAATGCGCTTAGGAGACACAGGGGAAGCAGCCAAAGGGGGAGTTAATGAGCATCTGACAAACGGCTTGGATCTAGGCCTGGAGAACAGTGATGAAAAGATGGAATTGGCCAACATCTATTCTTTATATCAAACAGAAAAAGGCCAATCTGAAACAGGGCTGCTCAGAGCTGGGTGCAAGGAGAACGCATGAGAAAAGGGAGGAGAGAGAAAAGCCCGGCTGGGCCTCCCTGGGGTGGACTGGACTCGCTGAGGGCAGGCATGGAGAGGCATTGGTGCCATCGGCTCTGCCCGGCTAGGGCCCTGGGCCCTCCCACCTCCTCCCCCAGTTATGGGATGATCAGACAATCAAGGAGCATAGATTAAAGTGCCTACTATGTGCAAGGCCCTGACGATACAGAACCATAATCATAGGACCCTAGACTGAGGAGGAGTCAGGGAGGGGAGGAAGAGGAGGAAAAGAAGAAAGAGGGCTGAGGCCGAGGAGGAACAAATGAGGGAAGAAGGTGGATGAAAAAGATGGTAGGTATGGGGGAGGTGGAAGAGAAGAGGGGGAGGAGTGAGGAGGAGAAGGGAAAGGAGAATGAAGAGGTTAAGAATGGGGCAGGAGGAAGAAAGAAAAAAAGAAGAGGAGAAAGGGAGAAGGAAGAAGAGCTGGAAGAAACTTCAGAGGCGGTGGGGCTCAGCCTTCTCATTATACAGATAGGGAAATCAAGGCCCAAAGAAATTAAAAGATTTGCTCAAGGTCATACCAAAAGAGTCAGGATTTGAATTCAGATCCTGAATTCCAAGTTCAGCACTATTACTAAGACCCACACTGACATGAAGCTCCTAGGTATGCTTTCAAGTCCCTTTGCCGTGACTCCCTCTAGGGAAGAGTCTCTCTTTGCAAGCAAAGTAATACAGGATCCAACTTCCAGTATTTCTCTATGAAGATTGTCCTGGTAATTAACAACCTGCCTTCACCAGGCAAATCCTATTCTCTTCCCTTAGGGTTGTATAGGTCTCCAGAGTCACCATATGTCAGCCTATTCTCACTCCCATTACTTTCAGTAACCTAGACTTCAGTCCCTGAGCATTGACAGACTCCAGGTGACCTTAGATAAGAAGAGGAAAGGGAAGGAAGCCAGTCAGGAAGCAGAGAGCTCTTTTCAGTGGTCACATTTCTTATGAGAGGCTCTTTGGGGTCATGTCAAAAGGGCCAGACTTAGAGTCAGGAAGGCCTTGGGTCCCTACTTTGCTCATGCCATCATGAGCAAGTCACTGAACATCTTTGAAACCTAGTTTTCTCCTCAGTACAAATAGGGGTAACCATCCCTGTAGTACTGACCTCCCCAAATTTCTATAAGGATTAAATCATATCTATATTATCTCTATATCTACAGAAAGTATTTGGCAAACCACAAAAGTAATGTACCAGGTATTCCAAAAGTCTTAGCATAATTTTAAACTGCTAAAACTTAGAGCAATCTGCATAAATGTTAGCTATTATTAGAATTATATTTATCTCAAGTCTTTTGTGAGGAACAAATGAGTTAACAAATGTAAAGCGCTTTGTGAACTTTAAATGGATATATAAAAGTCAGTACTCGTCATAGTAATAATTATTTCATACATCATTAAAATAAATCTCAATTTTACTCATCCTAGCTTTAAGAAATATAATAGCAATTTATATAGCACCTACTATGTGTAAGATTCTTTATAAGTATCATCTCATTTGATCTTCACAACAACCCTAGGTTAAGTACTATTATGGTCTCTATAGATGAGGAAACAGGTAAACAAGGTTTAAGTGCCTTGCCCAAGATTACACAGCTAGTAAGTACTCCTGGCCTAGCCTTCTATTTACTGCTCTACCTAGCTAAAGATTCTTGAAATATGTTTGAACCAATACTAGTCTAAAAGTCTTTTTTTACTTACATTTCTGAAAGAAACCAATGGTGCATCTCTATTTATGAAATAAACTCACTTGAAATTGAGACAATACATGCCAATCAAAAGAAGCTTGCCAACGGCTATTTTCCCTCTTCCCCATCCCCTCCCCATTCTTTCACCTTAATCATAAAATGAATAAC
>NW_027185761.1:52570462-52625570 GCF_028583685.1 Petaurus breviceps papuanus
CCTGTCAACTGTACCTGCTGCCTCTCATTCATTTGGGTAGTGGAGGGTGCTCCCAATAAATGCTTGGTAACAGCTATCACATTTCTTCAAATTTCACAATCTTTCTCTATAGTAACAACCCATATTTCAAAAGCGCCTTAAGGTTTGCAAGATATTTTCATCATGAAAAGTCTATGAGAAAATGCAAGTGGTATTTTGCCTACTTTTAGACATGAGGAAACTGAGGCTTTGAGAAAGCATAGTCATAAGACTAGCAAACATCTGAGGTAGAATCAAAGCCAGGTCTCCAGTATGACTCAAAATCATGTCTAGATGTAATTAAAGGGGCAACATAAACATGACAAATCAAAACAGAAACAGTACTAGAGTTCTCTTCCTCACCTTTGGCATCTTCAGATGAGTGCACAGAATGACAAAATAAAGTCTTTCTTATTAAAAAATAAAGGAACAATATTTTTCCATTCTTATAAAAGATCTTCATTCTGCTAGTCTCATCCTGATAGAATTTTACTGAAAGTTATTCCCTTCCCTCAATCCTCTTCTTCTCCCTCTCCTCCTTCTATTCCTTCCCTCCTCCCTCCATTTCCTTTCCCCCATTTCTCTTCCAGAAGACCAGACTAAGTCCCATCAACCCCAAGTGGGAATGACTATCATCCCCTCCATCTTTCTTTGGCATTTTCAAGGATCAGGTCCTTGCTCAAAAGAAACCAGGGTCTCCATTCCACTTAGCAATGGGTAAAGAAAAAAATGTCTTAATCAAAATCTGAGACTTTTGTCTAAAAACTGAGACTTTTAAGAAAATGAGGCATTAAGAAATAAAATTTCTAAGAAACTCAGAAAGTTGAGACTAACCTCATCAATCGAACTCCAATTCTCCTTCTGCAAAGTGAGTTAAATAATTGAAAGACACCTAGGTTTCCCTAGTCTAAGAATCTATAAACTTAGAATCTCTTTGGCCCCTTCCTCCAATGATGCAGATGGCATCTCCTCTGAGCCTTTGGAAATGACTTCATGAGTTTCAGTGGTCAAAATAACTCATTCCCTAGTGGCCTGCTTTCTGGTGAGGAGTATTTCTCCACTTAGCTCAGCTGGACACAGACAATTGGCCTGCACCCTTTCCAAGAGTGGTTGTTGAATATCCTGGGCTTTTTTCACAGTCTTGGATCACTCCCATTCCTCTGGGAGCCATTGGAACAGGACTTTAGTAGTGGATATTTGAGTTATTTTTGAAAAAGAAGGCTTTAAATTTCAAGGTGGTTTTTTTTTACTTCTTCAAGAATCTGTCATTTTGTTAGCATGATTGATTTTTACCTCCACTGGTGGCCATTTTTCCTTAATCTAGTACATTGTAAGATCATGGATCAAGAGCTTCAATCTTGATGAAATGAAGAATTTGCATAGGGCTGAATGACTTGTCCAAGGTGACGTGGGGTTTGAACACAGGTCTTCTGACTCCAAAGCCAATTCTAGGTGACGAGGTTGTAGAGTCAGGAAGACTCAAATTCAAGTCTGGTCTCAGACATTTATTAGCTATAAGACCTTGGGAAAGTCATTTAACCTCAGTCTTGGTTTCCTCAACTGTAAAATGAGGGTAATAAAGAGCATGAGGATCAAATAAAATATTTTGGAGTGCTTAGTATAGCACCTGGTTCACTGAAGGCACTTAATAAATGTTTGTTTCCTTCCTCCCTTCTCTTTCAACTATACCATGCTGCCATTTTCAAGAGCTGCTGTGGCTAAAATACACACACACACACACACACATATCAATCTTCAGTCAACTTGGTGATCTTTTCTGAACTTGGGCTTATCCTGACAAAATAGGCAAGAAATTCATGCCAGTCATATAACTGCAGCCATCTCAATTTGTTAATATTTACCATCACTTACATTCCACTGGCAGCTTTTGCTTCCCAAACCAAGTCATTTCCCCACTATTATGAGCTATCAGATTAGGATCACATATTCAGAGCTAGAAGAGAAGTTGAGTCTGAAGCCCTCAGGTTATAGATGAAGAAACAAGGTTCTGGGAGATTAAGTGAAATGTCCAAGGTCATTATAGCTAATAATTGTCAGAGGCAGACAGGTCACCCTGTCTCGAAGTTCACTAGACCGTGCTTCTAAAAACGTAGCGGAGAGAGAATTCAAATGCAGGTCCGCTGAGTCTAAGTGGTAGAGATTTGGTTTTCCTTTTTAAAGCTACATTTTTATAAATTACTATGAATTTATTCTGTATCCATTGCCCGTATTTTTATATTATTTATAGTATTATATTTTTTGTCTGTGGACATAATGCAGATGAAACAGGACCTTACATTTTTAACTAGAAAGGACCTCTGAGACCATTGAGTAGAAGCCCTTCATTTTATAGACAAGGAACTGGATTCCCATTGAGGACAAGGAACTTGTCTACATTCTCACAGATAGCAAATAGTAGAGCTGGAATTTGAAGCTAACCCTAACCCTTGACTAAAAATCTGGAATTGTTTCCAATATATCATGTTGCCCAATATTTTGCTGTCTTTTCCCAATGTTACCCAGAAGCATAGTCGGGTTTTATCTTTAAAAGCTGGAACACCTTTAAAAGGAGCAGTAAGTCAGCATGCAAAACTTTGCAAAGGTCAGGCATCATGGCAGGCCCCTATTGATGAGAAGGCCATCCCTCCATGTGGCCTCCAAGGGGTTAAATATATATTAGTTGCCATCCAAATGAAATGCTTAGTGAAGCCCATTTCAGAGTACTGATGGAGCATGACCAAACAAGGGGGCCACCTTCTTCAACAAGTGAGAGGGAAATTAAGTTAGTCCGTAGGCATCCCTACAGGTCAGAAGGTTAATCCATCCACTGCCAATGGCAGCTAAGCTGCACTGCCCCCATGTGGTCGAATCAGCAGTGGCATGTATAACATTCCTTTCATTAAACCTGGAAATGAGGTTGATCGAAAGGCAGTTCCTGGAATGAATCAACCTGAATCTAATCAAATAAATTTATAATCTTTGCGGGAATCAATTTATTTTCTTGCATGTTATACTCAGAGTTCTCAGGAGAGAGTTTCCCAGGCGGGAAACAGAAAAAAGACTGGCACCTGGACAAACCTACCAGTCCTGGCCATGGCCATTGACACTGATGAAAATGTCACCCCCCCCCCCCCATGCTGGGTTGCATCGTAATTGATCAAAGTCACAAATTTTATAGAAAGAGATGTTGCTGCCATGTTTTAAAGCGTTAGGTTTTCTAGCCAAGTCTCCAGATGGGATCATAAAAGCAACACATCCTATGACTTAAATGTGGCTGCTTAACAGTTATATTGGGTAGGCCATATTTCCTACAAGGAGGTGGTTGCTTGCCTTAGGAACTTGAGACTCTTAACAGACTTCTGGGTGAGAGCTTTCCTGGATCTCACCCACGTCTTCTCTTTCAGCCTAACCACTAGAAAACCTTACTATCTGTATTGTCTGGTCAGGATTCTAGCCTACATTATTGGCAGCATGGTGGACAGGGCGTTGGACTTGTGATCAGTGAGGCATGGGTTCAAATACCATCTCAGACACTACCTGGCTGATGGATCCTGGGCAATTTCTTCATCTGTAAAATGATGGGGTTGGACTCTAAATCTATGATCCTTTAGCCTAATTCATAAAACCTTATCATCATAGCTGACATTTATATGTACCTACTATGCATCAGGCACTGGACTAAGTGCTCTACAATTATTTATTTCGTTTGATTCTAACAACAACCCTAGGTGGTAGATGCTATCATGGTCCCCATTCTGCATATTAGTAAACTGAGGCAAATGACTTTCTAAGATTACAAAAGTAGTAAGTGTCTATATCTGGATCTCAACCCAGGTCTTCCAAATGCCAGGCCCTGTGTTCACTTCACCACCTAGCTGTCCCCATCATGCCAGTAAGGACTATCTCATTCATTCATCCCTCCATCAAGAACTGATTAAACACCAGCCATATGCCAAGAACTGTGAAGGGTCCTGGGGATACAAAGACAAAAACTAGCCCCTTCCCTCAAGGAGCTTACATTCTATCAGAGGAAACATGTGAGTGAATACAAAACATATACCAAGTTATTTCTGGGTGCACTAGCAACTGGGGTAGGATTGGGGAGGAGAGTCAAGAAAAGATTCCTGTGGCACTTTACTTTGAAGGAAGCTGGGGATTCTGGGAGGGGGCGGTGAGGAGCGAGTGTATTCCAGGCCTGGGGGACAGCCAGTGCAAAGGTTCCAAGATGGAATGTCATGTGTGGGGAACACCAAGTCCTCCAGTCTAGCCGGAACACAGAAGGCATAAAGAAAGGGGAGTGATATGCAGTAAGCCTGGAAAGGTAAGCTACAGCCAGATTGGGAAGGGTTTTAAATGCCAAATAGAGGAATTTGTATTTTATCTTAAAGGCAACGGGAGTCACTGGAGTTCTCTGACACCCGGAACCATTCTCAAACATAAGTTACATATATTTTTAAACCTCCTCAAAATAGTTCTGAGCATTAGGATTCTGAAGTTCCATAGAGTTTGGATTGCTTTTCTTTCAAATGTCAGTGGAACTAAGTGTTCTTATTTCCACCTGAGTAATTTCTCCTGGTGTAAAAGCATCTCTTAAGTAGACCTTGATCACCTACTGTTAGAGTCAGAAGGACTCTCAGAGATATCTTGCCAAACCTCCTCATCTAACACTCTAGGAGTTATGGCCAGGAGATAAAAGTGAAATGCTCAATCAGTCAATAAGTGTTCACCTTGCTTAGTAAGCAAATGCCTTATGGGTTTCCATGGATTTAGATGTTCTTGAAATTCTCAAAACATATCACCCTTCTGTAGACGGAGACATGGGAAACTATGGATGTGTTATGCCACATACACTGTTAGAGACAATCAATTCATCAGTTGGGTTCTGCTCAAAGTTTTCCTTCTTACAAAGGAATGACTCAATAGGGAGCATACTGGGAAATGATTCTGTTGGGGAAAATGTAAAAATTAAAGTTATTAATTGAGAAAAAAATAAAATACTAAATCCCATGGAGCATTACAAAACTTAACAGGTATTTAAAACAACAGCTGTTTATACTATAAATTGGACTAAAAATGACAATGCATGTGTACTGATTTATTTCTCTTTTTATAGGTACTTTTGACAATTCTATAAAATCATTTTCTAGTACATATACGTATACACACATATACCTATATACATATGTCTACACATATATGTATGTATAGACATATGTCCATATACCCAGATGTCTATATACATATGTCTCTCTCTATGTGTGTGTGTACATATACATATACATATACACATATATACTACTTCCTACTTAATTCTCTTGCAACATTGACCAAAAAAAAACCAAACAAACCCCAGTTGAACAAAACTAATAGACTCTGTGAATATGTCTGAAAGTGTATTTGGCATTCCGAATCTGTAGTCCCCCATGCCTCAACCAAGAACAATGAAATGTTTCTTGTTTCATCATGTCTTGTTCAGGACCAGGATCAGTTCTTGCAATTAATCAAAATTCAGCTGCCTTTCACAGTTGTTTTCACTTGCAAGTGGACCGATTTAGACAAACCCCATCTTCAACTTGTCTAGGGCTCAGAAGATTTTAATAACCTAGTGTAACAATAGTAATACAGAGGGTCATTGGATTTTTTTTTCCCCTTAGAAAGATATGTCATTTCATTATTCCTTCAAAGTACTCCTGGGAGTAAATTATCAACCATATTTTACCGAAAAGACCCCAGGAATATAATTGCTTAAAGCCGTCATGAAACAAGTAGGGTGACTACATTTAATTCTGAGGCAGTCAGAGCTTCAGCCTCCACATCTGGGCTTTTCCAGGATTTGAGCCTGGGGACTGTTGGGGGGGGGGTTCCCTCTTGTCTCCAAATCTCCATCCCTGGTGTAGTATTCAGGCAAGGCCTAGGAGTGATGGAGCTGAAGCCAATTAAACATCTGCCAGGGCAACATTTCCCTTTCCAGAAACCTGTTGTGATGCCCCCTGGTGCCCTAGAATACTCAGGGATGCAGTTTTAAAACCTGGGTCAGACTTGGAAGGCACAAGCCTGAGAGAAGCCATATAAATCCTACTGGAAACAGAAAGACCGGGTCCATTCTGACAAAGGCACAGCATTTACAAGGAAAAAAAATAGAGATAAATATCTAACATGGTTACTGCTCTCCGAAAATTTTTTTTCCCATGAGTGTCCCTTTTTAAAATGTCCCACTGTCCAGAAATTTGTTTCTGTTTGTTTTTAGTTAAGAATTAGGATTTCATAAATATAGGGATACTTCCCCCTTCTCCCCCCCCCCCCCAAAACAAATCAGAGGAACCTTAGGTGTGGAATCCAACCCTCTCCTTTTACAGATTAGAACATGGAGGCATAAAGAGGTTAGGTGATTTGCCTAGGGCCACACAGCTAAGAAGTATCTGAGGTGGGATTTGAAGTCAGGTTTTAAGGATTCCAAGCCCAATAATACCCTGTCTACTAGAATATGCTACTTCTCAGGACTACAGATTTAGAGATGGAATGGGACCTTAGGAGTCCCCTAGTCCAATCCTCTCTCATTTGGCAGATTAGGAACTGAAGCCTAACACAAGTAACTTGTCCAAACATAACAAAGGTCAGTGAGATGATTTCAACACACATTCTCTAACTCCACATTAACACTCGTTTCATCCCATCATGTTCCCTTCTCTCTGCAACTTAGAGTCTTACAAAGATACCTGGTTTTGTTGTTGTTCAGTCATGTCCTACTCTTTATGCCCAAATTTGGGGTTTTCTGGGAAAAAGATACTGGAGCAGTTTGTCATTTTCTTCTCCAGCTAATTTCCTCAGACAAGGAATCTGACGCAAAGTTAAGTGACTTGGGCAGGGTCACATAGCTGGTAAGTGTCTGAGGCTAGATTTGAATTCGGGTCTTCTCGCCTCTAGGCCTGATGCTCTATCCACTACAACATTCTAGAGTGATCTAAAATTAATTTGGCCCAAGGAGAATTCATTGACAATTGAAAGTTGTATTTTTTTTTCTGAGAAATTAAAGTGAATGTTAATAGAAACTCAATCTATTTGTACATAGAATTATAAATGTAAAATTTAAATGTTTTTCATATGTCACGAGAAAGACTTGCAAATATTGGTAGTGAATTTAGCATGTGTCAGAGGTAGGTCTTGAATCTGTACCCAAGGCTAGTCCTCTAGTCATTGCGCTACCCAACAATGACATTGGTGTAACATAAAGGGAAGCATAATATTTATAACAAAATCTCTAGTTTTTTTTTTCCCTTGGGAGGGGGAGCAAGGACAGGTGAGAGGAAGACAGGAGGAAGAGAAGTAGTCCATTGGTTTAAGAGCCTGTAACTAATGGACGAAAATATACTGAGTTTCTTGGTGTTGGGTTTCATTTTTTAAATGACAACCTCTCACTCATGTTGGGTGCTCAATGAATATTTGATGAGTTGAATTAGAATCTATAAAGGTGGCATAACAGCATTTAGTAAGTCGCTGCAAAAAAAATATTGGGCTGCTAATAAAAATGTGCTAATGTGTAGAAAACTGTTCCAGCCTCCTCCTAAGTGGGTTCTTCAAGCACAGACTTATAGAATTATAGCTCTAGAACTTAAGGGGACCTCAGAGGTCATGTCCATAGCCCAACATCCTCATGTTACATAGGAGGTAACCAAGTCCTGAAAAAGTAAGTGACTTGGCCAAGGTCTCCCAGGTAGAGTATAAATGGCAGAGCTAGGATTTGAAACCAGGTCCTGAGTCCTAGAAACACCCTACTTTCTGTTTAGATCATAGGAAATCAAATCTTTGGATGTCACAAATCTACAGTTTATCTTTGGGGGTAAAGGAGGAAGATATTTGTATAAATACAAAATAACGGTACTTATATCTACTATAAATTCAATGGAATCTAAGTTCACTGAGGGCAAGGAGAATTCCATCTTTGGTTTTATATTGCTAGTATTTAGCACTCTGTCTAGCCTTTAGTATGCACTGAATAAATGCTTATTGATGAACATGGGAGCCTCATTAAGTCCTTTACCAAGTCCCTATGTCCCCAAACCAGTGGTGGTTCTCAAACTTTCTGGTCTCAGGAACCTTTTCCACTCCTAAATATGATTGAAGATCCCAAAGAGCTTTTGTTCATGTATGTTATAGCTATCACTAGTTACCATAAGAGAAACTAAAGTCTTTGGTATCATTGTGAAAATATTTTTGACCTTGTAGACCCTATGAAAGGGTCTCAGATATCCCTAGGCCCTCCCAGAGCACACAGTGAGAACTGCTGCTCTTCAGTATACCGATAACCTCCTGGTTTGAATGGGATAGAAAGATTCTCCTCTAAGGACCTTCTCACTGAAATCATGGAATGAACATATTCTCTCTCAAGCCAGGGAGCTGCAACTCAGATAGCAAGGATTTATCTCCCTTAGCTTCTTTGATTGACTCCAAATGTAATCACAAATTCTCTAATTCCCCCACGAGGTTCCTTCCAGATCTGAGTCAATGGTTCAGAGTACAGGAGTGGCTTCCTTTCTCAGAGGAGGTAGAATACATTCATTTGACCTAGAAAAGATCTATTAAGGATGATCTTCCAGAAAACACTTCATCTAAGGTAAGGAAGACAGAAGCCTTAACTTCTGGTAGATTCCAAAATTACATCTGTCCATAAAGTTAAAGTATTGTGCTTCTGAGGTCTCAAGCTTTCTCCTCTTTTAGACTGGTATGGACTTTGTCTTCTAGTCAAAATTCTCTGTCTTGGTCTTCTCTCATTCTGAGTAACTGGAAGTTGCTCCCAAAGTGGCCCAGTTTCATGGAGTTTTGATGCTACACATTTCTAGCTCAGCAGGACAATTTTTTTTTAAGTCAAAGCAACAAAAAGGTGGAGAGTCAAGAAGCGGCTAGAAATCTTGCCATATATATGTTTTCTTAATTGGTGTGTCTATTTGCAATCCAATCTATTCCAATAAACATCTACTGTCCTAGGAACTGGGGACACAAGGACAAAATGAAAAACCAAAAAATTAATGCCTTTCTTTAAGGTGCTTCCATTCTATTATACTTCATAACTACCAAGAGTGATGTGCAATTGGAAACTTATTTGCCCAGAGTATGAAAAATCAGCAAGTACAGTCCTCACCCTCAAGTCAAGTGCTTTTTCCAAGGTGCTCCTTTTCCTTCTCTTCTTCCTCTTCTTTTTTTCTTCTTAAAAAAAGTATGTCCTTTAGCTCTGGAGTTTTTTTTTCCCTTTTGGGATGTTTGAAAATGTGATTCTGTCTATTTTTAATTTAGTTGTTGCATTATATCTGAAAAATACCTCTATAACTTTGACTCTGTCGTCTCTCTCTTTTAGGTGTGTGAACAGACAAATACCAGGAGAACTCAAACCCCCAAAACATTTCATCTCAACTATCCAGAAAATGAGTCCAAAAGTGAAGAACAGAGATTTTCTAGAATTCTAGATGATGACCTAAATTCGCTATCAATATTTGCAAGTCTTTCTTGTGACATATGAAAAAACAATTTAAATTTTACATTTATAATTCTATGTACAAATAGATTGAGATTCTATGAACATTCACTTTAAAATTCTTAGAAAAAAATACAACTTTCAATTCTCAATAAATTCTACCTTGGGTCAAATTCATTTTAGATCACTCTAGAATGTTCTTCAATTCAGTCACATTTAAACTTGTTTTTCAGAAGAGAATAGGAAAGAAAAGAATTTTTCTGCCTCTCCATGACGTTTATAATTGATTATCTAATTTAAAACATGTAGATTCCACAGCAATAGTCACTATGGAAATAGTAACATATAGGACTCAATTCTAATTCAAGACACAGTGTATATAGTTGAGTGGTGAAGATTTCCCAGCATGTTTTGGAAAATCTGCTACAGTTTACAAAGGCAGAGGCAATTTGGTGAGTTTTAAAGAAATGGGACCTCTATGGATCGGCCTGAAATTAAATTCACTATTGAAATTTTTGAAAGATGCAGTATACAATAGTCTTTCCTTTTCATTTTCTGGCATTTTGTATTCCAAGTGGTCAGGGTGCTTTTATTGGTGTTTTTAGGATGGAAAAATAATTAATTTAGCCAAGGAATTCAAGATAAGTAACATTATCAAGCATTTATTTCTTTTTAAAATATTTTATTTTTCCCAATTTCATGTAAAAACAATTTTTAACATTTGGTTTTTAAAATTTTGAGTTCCAAATTTTGTCTGTCCCTGTTTTCCTTCCCCCATACCTGAGATGGTAACCAATTTGATATGTTATACATGTGCAATCAGACATTTCTTTCTAATATCTGTTGGTTCTGTTGACTTGACTTCTCAAATTCAAGGGTCTTATTAAAAATTCCTGACAAGTATAGAATGGATAACAATGAGTTTAAATAGAATTGCCACTCACATCTTAATTTACACCTAATTATCAAGCTTATTTCAGTTTTAGGAACTGTTTAAAAATATATTTGCTTGTTGAAAAAAATTGTCAGCTAAAAAAAAGATAATAATAGAAATAATTTATTCTGAAGTTAAATATTGATGTGAAAAGGACTTTATATTTGTTAGGCAGTTTTAGGAGTTAAAAAAAAATCAAACAACTAAGTTCTTTATTCAGAGAAGTAAAACAAAAGCTCTTCGACCTTCCTACTCTCTGCAAGCATTCAGGGTCATTTCCCAAATCACATTAAAACAGAGAAATCCACTGGAATAACGTGGCTTTAAAGACCATAAGTAATGTTATGGAATGATATAAGCTGGTGTTGTTTTATCATTAGGCAGCTCCATTTCTTCACAGAGTTCAATGTACTTTAAAAGATCAATTAGAGACAGATTCTTCCAATACCTCACTCCATGCAAAGACATTCAGACTCAGACCACTTTTCCTCAATACCAGCTAAGAAACCACCAATGGAAAGGAATGGGCATCTATCCACTGACAGTGAGTGAGGTGGTGACATGTGATCTTTGTCGGCCCCTTACTCCTTCATTTCTGGTCACTAGTTCAAGGGAGAATGCCCCAGCCTCCATTTTACCCCTAGTAAGATCTACTGTACAAATTAAGCCTTTTTTAATGTCTTTTTCCCCTTTCCCTTTCTCCACATGTTTAGTTGCTACTAGCATCTTTTCCTCTTCTTCCCTGACTTTCAGCCTTACCCATTATTAATGGGGGAAAGGGGAAGCCTCTGAAGACCCATCTGCCTCTGTGATCCTCTTTCTTTTTGTTTTCTTTTTGGAGGGCAACTGGGGTTAAGTGACTTGCCCAAGGTCACATGGCTAGTTTTTTTGTTAAGTGTTTGAGGTCGGATTTGAACTCAGCTCCTCCACACTCGAGGGCCAGTGCTGTATTCACTGCGCTACCTAGCCACCCCTACCTCTGTGATCCTAATGTTGTTCCTGTCTTGGAGTCGCTTCAGTCATGAGACCCCATTTGGGCTTTTCTTTGTAGAGATACTGGAGTGGTTTGTCATTTCCTGCTCCAGCTCATTTTATAGACGAGGAAACTGAGGCAGAGTTAAATGACTTACCCAGGGTCACAGAGTTAATGTGCCTGAGGTCAGATTTGAACTCGGGAAAATGAGTCTTCCTGATTCTAAGCCCAGTGCTCTATCTACTGCACCGCCAAGCTGCCCTCTATGATCTTACAGATTTACCCTTTTCTATGACAGGCATATGGAGAAGAGAATTTCCACACAAAGGTCTTGGGTACAAATCCCTGGTCTGACACTTTACTACCTGTGTGACCATGAGTAAACTGCCTCATTGTCCTTATCTGTAAAAGGAGAGGATTGGACTTCTAAGGCCCCTTCTTTCTCTGAACCCATGATCCCTTCATGTGAATAAATTAATCTAGAAAGCATTTTCAAAGTCCTGTTCAATGTGGAGGTCTCCCCATAATTATCTAGGATGCTAGGGTCTGTCTCAGCAGCAGCTGACATTTTGTAGAGACTTATTCATACTGCCAAATGTATTAGGACGAGAGATGTGTGAAACTCAGAGATGTGTGAAAAGCCTTATTTTTTTTTTGTCCTGGTTCAAATAGGTTTGTACCAGGCTTTAATATGCCTTTACATTTCTATTTCTGTCAGTCTTCCTAACTTCACTCATTCACACTACACAATGCCAAATCAACTGATTGGACTTGGGAAATTGAAACAAAAACCCGTTATTGGTTTGGGGAGTCCTGTGCAAATTTTAGTTCAGTCTTACAAATCTCTGTAAAAGCTAGGGCGTGATATTTGAGATTTCTGTTCGAAGGATTCATTAATGATTTCTTATCTCCATGTAAGCATGGAGGGCGGGGGGAGAAGAAATTCCCCATTGTATTGCTTTAATACTGGAAATCTCTACTTGCCAACAAAGAGATTTAGAGTATCTGCTTAGTTATCACAGAATGTGACAGATGATAATACAACATTTCTTTTACATCTAAACATACTGGGACCTCAGGAAGCGAGGCTGCCTGATGAATAGAGCACCACCTACTCCCGTTGGACGTACTAGCTCCATGACTTTGGGCAGATCACTTTTTACTCAGTCTCAATTTCCTCATTTGTGAAACAGAAATAATAATGCCAGGACAGAAGATCAAATGAGTCATATAAGGCTCTCTGCAAAATCTTAAAGCTCTATATAAATGCAAGTTACTATTGTTGTTATCTCATTTTATCTATATAATTCAAGCCAACAAAATATTCCATCTCAGTTATCTGAATAATTGCCACAAAATTTAAAACATTAAAACAAGATTCTGATCCCCAAAAGGTGTTTTTGATGGTACTTGGTATGTATCTTATTACATTATGTGTTACTTTAGAAATTTGTAAGATCAACATTGAGATATCACCAGATAATTTTGCATGTTTGGGAGGAGGGGGTTTGTGTGGCTTATTTGTCTTTATAAATAATAAACAAATTTGGGGGAGTACAAATTGTTATTTGATTTGTATGGGGAAACCCTTAGAATGGAACTCTCCAATGTGCTGGTATTCAGCAACTTCTCCATAATTGTAAATTAAGTAATTTACCCTTGAAGACACAGCTAACATGGGCTGGAAGGAGATCTTCTGGATGCCAAAGCTTAGCACTATTCCAGGCTTCTTCTTAATAATAAGCCAGTGGGAATACAGGATCTTCTCCAAGGGCACAAAATACCTCCCAAGGCAAAAGTTCTGAATATTTTTTGTTTGTTGATTGATTTTGCTTGGTTTATGAACTTCTTTGCAGTCCCATGAAACCCAGGGAACTCTTCTCAGAATACTGTTTTTTAAATGTGTGGAACTACAAAGGAAACCAACTGTATTAAAAGGCAATTATCAAAATATTAACAAAACAAGTTCACAGACCCCATTTAAGAACCCCGGTCCTAAAGAGAAGCGATTAAGAATCCAAGGATACTTGGCGATCTCTTCAAAGAAGATATATTTAAGAGTTTCTGATATTTATTTCTCTCTCAATTTGATTTGCCATTTACATTAAAACAAGATTTTGAAAAAAAGTGTTTTTGATGGTACTTGGCATATATCTTATTACATTATGTGTTGCTTTAGAAATTTACAAGATCAACATTGAGATGTCACCAGACAAACATCCATGCTTGTGCTGTGATAGACAGTCACAAGCACCTCCCAAGGCAGCAGCAGATATTTACACTGAACCCAAATAGAAAACTATGGCAATGTCAGAAGCAGCACATTTCATGTCGCTACAGAGGAAGCTTAGACTCAGCCTCCTTCTTAATTTGCTTGCCAGTGACCAAAACGTACATCTCTTGTGCTGGGATCATTCTGTGTAGGCATAACAAAGGCAGAGGGAACATCGCTTCCCACTACACTGGTGTCAACAGATTTTGGTGAGGGTCAGAAGTGACTTCTCCCCCATGTACAGAGAGAGATGCCGGCTTGATGGGATATGACTGTGTGGCAGAGCAGTAGTAGTAGCCCATTAAAAAGTGAAAGACTCAGGACTCAGCCGACTTGGGACACAGCTTGTAGTTTGCTGTAGGATGAAGCTGCCTAGACTTACTTGTCTCTCCTCCCTCTCCCCCCTCCATGGGATTAATTGAATTAAGACATTACTTTGGTGGCTTGTGTACACTGGCTGTATGTACAGAGGGCTACTGGTTTGATTGCCTTTCCTGTACATCAGCTAAATATTGTCATGAATTATTTTTCAAATGGAATCAATCGGCTGTTTTTGCTGATGTAAGACCATAGAATCTAGAGCTAGAAGGGGTCTCAAAAGCTTTCTGGTACTATCACCTCATTTTACACATGGGTAAACGGAGGCTCAGGGTAGTTAAATGACTCATTCAAAGCCACACTAGGATTTAGACCTGGAATTCAACTATTTACAGCTAGAATGGACTTTAGAGGTCATCTAGCCCAGTCCCTTCATTTTACAGATGAGGAAAATGAGGCCCAGGGGACTATATGTAACTTGCTACTATGCAGGTAAGCAGCAAGCAAGAGATCCAAACTCAGGTCCTGGATGTAAAGATCAGTGGACAGGGAATCATCAGATCTGAATTCCAATTTGTCTCCTAGGTGATTTTGGGCAAGTCACAACCTCTCTGGGCTTCCTCTGGAAGACGAAGTCTCTCCCAGTTCTAGACATATCATCCCATAACTAAAGCCACCCCTCGTCCCCTGCACCAACGCTGATGAAGAAGCAGAGGTCCAGAGAAGGGGACTGACCAGTTCAGTCACACAGCTAGTGAGCAGAAAAACTGGGATTTCAAAGCTGGTCTTCTGACGTCAAGTCGTGCTCTTTACCAGAGTGGGAAATAGGACTGAGGGATGAGAGCTTTGCTCCAGGATGCTAGAATTTAGAGGTGATGACAGTATTTACACTCCCAAAGGAATAAACTAAGCAAAAAGGAATTCTTCCATGCCAAGGAAGTCCATTGCCATTCTGGGTACTTCTAATCTGTAGCTGATTGTTTCTTATGTTGAGCCACAACCTGTGTCGACTTGTACACTGTCCCCACTGCTCCTTTGGAACCAAGAAGTCTCTCAGAACTCTTCCACGTGACATATTTGAGGAGAGGTCTTAGTGCCATAAGATGAGAGATATAGAGGTAAAGGGGATCTTAGCGGGCATCTAATCCAACTTCCTCCTTTTATAGCTATGGAAACTGAGGCACAGAGATTAAAGAGACCTGTCCAAGAAACAAATCAAAAGATCTGAATGAACCCAGAGATTCTGACTCTTGTTACTATACCCCTGTATCTCACTATCAAGTAAGATTTCCCTACATTTTATATTCTTATCATATGGTAGAGGATAAAGGAAGTAACAAACACCATTAAGGAAAAGAGAAATGGGAAGCCTGAATGGGAGAACTGAGATAACCACCCACCAATCACGGATGGTGTCCCAGACAGGCAGGACTGAGCTCATGTCTATGCACAATTGGCCAAATGCTATCCTGTCTGAGGGGCCATTACACTTCCCCAACACACATAGACATCCAACACCTGGAATCAGAGAATTGAGGCACCTTAGAGACCTGGTCCAATGCCTTCTTCTCACATAGGAGAGGATGCTGAAGAGTTGAGAAATGAAGGAACTTGCCCAAGTTATTGGTGGAGCCAGGACTATAACCCAGGGATCATTTCTAGTCCAGTGTTCTCTGTACTATGGCACAGGCTCATGGCTCCTTCATCCATCTGCCAGACAGACAGAGATAGTCCATGGCTCCAGCTTTCCCCTGGAGGACCCTAGCCAAAATGATGCCCTCCTGGATCTTCTCATTTTCAAGTTAAACATATATCAATTCCCTCCTTCAACCTTTGCTATATGGCAGTAAGATGTGAAATACATAAATAATTTAAAATATGTATCACACAGAAGGCAATGGAGAGGTGTGTGGAAGGTATGGACAGGCTGCAACAGATAATCAATGAAGGATCTGAAAGATGTAAAAGATGTCATTAAGGAATGAATCAATGAAAAGCCATATATTAAGCTTTTACTATGTGCAGAACAATGATACAAACTGGAAACCCTGACAGTCCCTGCTCCCAAGAAGGTCACATTCCAATGGGGCAAGCTGACAAAAATCCTAGCCCTTGCAGACATCGAGAGGAATAACCTTCCTAGAAAAAGAGGCCTGCCATTGCCAACCTTTGATCAACTTCCATTGACAGGCATGGTATCCCAGGCATTGCATTCTATCCCCAACCTCCAGACCACTGATCTTGCCCCTACAGCAAGAGAACAATCCTTATGGAAAGGAGACCTGGCAACTGCCTATTCAAGAGTGGTAGTCCCATAGCCTTGGCAGCCACAACTACTGAAGGCCCAGAAGAGGGAGTTCTCACCTTCAAAGTCATTGGTATTTTCAAACTATTCAATGTTAGAAGTAGATATAACTTTATAAATGAAAATAATATTAAAGAATACTCATGAAATTCCCCTTACATATTTTGTAGCTTTCCAACCATGTTTCTTGGTAGAATCTTGAAACTGCTTTTCCTTAATGTGTTTAGTTTTTCCTTGGCTCCCAATATATATTCTGGTGACAGCCTAGGGATGCTGCTAGGATACAGACGAGAAATGCAAATCCTCTAACCCTCCTGAGGTGTACAAGGTCCTCCCCTGGTCCACAGGGCAAGAGACAGAGGCCTTGCTCCCCCATTCTCTAGGCAGCTTTGGCTGGATTGCTCACTGTCCCCTCCCCACTGCCATCTCCTGGGTTCTGAACTGGTTTGTTATTTTATACAAAACCAAGTTTCTTCAGCCAATCCAAACATGCTTTTTGTCTGGTATCCTTTAACTTCAGTGCCAGACTGATCGAGGACTTTTTCCGGACCTATTGCAGATGGCTTTGAATGGTGGATTCAATGAAGAGGGGTAGATTTTGCCCACACCTAGCTCGCCCCTCTGGCTGACTGAAGTCTCGGTCTCTGATCACTGAAGTAAGGGAATGGGCCACTCGCCTTATACCATGACCCATTAAAGTCACATAAAATGGAAGCCGAGGGAGGAGAACATGTTCCATATAAACAGCATCAAATGCTGGCTTGGAAGGATGAGGGCGGAAAAGGATTTGTTTTTGCCCATGAAGAAGCCCTTAATGACTTCAGAGATTCTTTTGTTGAGTTCTGGGGAGAGAAGGTAGATTGCAAAGGGCTAGAAGGGCAAGTGAGTGGTGCCAAGGCAGAAGGAGGTAGTGGGGCTCTTTTGTTTTTTAGGATCAGAGAAGTAAGACCATGTCTGAAACCCAAGGGAAACACACAACAGAGAGGGAGAGACTGAAAATGTATTCAAGTGCGACTGATACAAGGTCAAAAAGGAGATAGGAGTGGATAAGACACATTTCTACTACCCTTCTTTGTAAGCTCCTAGAGGGAAGGGCAATGTCTGATAATTCCTGTAAAGAATTATACTAAATCCTGGGCAGTGCTTTCAAAATATTGCCTGGAGGTAGTGTGGTTAAGTGGAAAGAGGGATGGATTTAGAATCAGAGGTCTTAGGTTCAAATCCCAAATTCTTGCTTTTACCACCTTTGTGACCTTTTACCACTTCTGGGCCTTGATTTCCTCCACTACAAAATTAAGAAGATCAAAATAGATTATTTTGAGGGGCATTTTCATCTCTGAATCTATGTTCCTTTTATCCACTAGCTTTTGAAAATGAGATAAAAGATGGGATGATTAAAAGTATTTCACTAGGTCAAATCGCCTCCAATCCATCAACAAGCATTTATTCAGTACATAGTACATAGTACAACTATGTTCCAGGCACTTTTAGGCACTAGGGATACAAAAACAAGAGACACACATCTTTTTCTCAAGATGTTCACAGCTTTGACATAGTATACTGATTGATCAAATAACATTAATAACAACTAATATGTATATGTGTTTACTATGGGTAGCTAAATGACACAAAGGTGAGAGCACCATCACCAAGCAGGTGATCCAGCCTCAGACACTTAGTAGTTGTGTCTCCTTAGGCAAGTCACTTAACCATGTTTACTTCCGTTTTCTCATCTATAAAATGAACTGGAGAAGGAAATGGTAAAGCACTCCAATATCTTCACCAAGAAAACCTCAAATGGGGTCATGAAGAGTTGAACATGACTGAAATGACTGAACAATAGCAAAATGTTCCAGGCACGTGGTAAGGCTAAGCATTTTGCTATTAGTGATAGCAGTATATAATTATTACATTTAAATATCAAGTTTCTAATACATAGTTTTAAATCTTAATTTAAAAATTTCTGAGCATGTGAAGATAATCCCAAATTAAGCCTACAGATGGATAAAAATTCAGTGCTACATCATGAATTAGATATGTATTTATGGACCTATCATTGTTCAACTTACCTTTTTCTGATTTTTTCCACTAGCCTGAATAAAATTCAATAAAAACTGCTGCAAAAGCAAGAAATTATCAAAAGCCTTGCTTAAGCCAATAATAACATGTCTATGGCAACTATCTCTGGGCATTCATTCACCTATGAGTAGCAAAGAATAAATACAAAGGAAACACTACTGTTCTACTAATTTAGTAACCCAGGTATAAAAGAAAATGAGGTTGTGAGGCATGATTTTTCTTGATGAACCCATGCTGGTTCATAGTGATCACTGTTCTCCTTTCAAAGGTTCACAAACCACTAATGCATTAATCCGGTGTCCTTATCTATAGGAAGACAGATACACCAACATATATGTGCCTTTCAGACATAAAGCATATTTACTTCAAGAAGGAAAAGATTGTGGGAAATTGTGGAAATGAGGATTAGCTTCAGATACAGTCAGTCCTGAATTTGATCAGGGAGTCGGGACAGATCAAGGAAAATTCTTGATTTGATCTGTCAGTTGAGCAAGCAGCCTCCTAAGAGCTGAATAGCTAGAATCAATTCTCAAAATGATGCCAATAATGCAAAGAACAGCAGGCTGGGCATTGTGAAGGGCTGGTCCATTTGTAACAAGTGGAGGTTCTTTTGTGCTACAGATTATTTACAAAGACCCTAAGATCTGTAAACCAGCAGAGTGACAAAGGCATTAAGTCCCTTTCATGCTCTCAACCTATTAAATTTATGGAGTTAAAAAAAAAAACTAGGCTTTCTGTACAATTTGGTTTTAAGTGGTAATTGCCTTCCCATGGTTATGCAGAAGAAACAGTATGGAGTGAACTTGAGAAGGAGAGGATAGCCTCCGAAGGTGACGTCCTCACAGGTATCCTAGGGGAAGCTTTGGTAAGACTTTGATAAAGTCAGTTAATATCCCACTGATTTTACTTCTCCCTCTGTAAATTGGTGATTCAGAGGCAATGGGGTACCATGGAGGAGGGCTGGACTTGGGTTCAATTCCTACCCCTGGTGAAGACGAGCTAGGTAACTGCATGGGAGTCACTTCCCATCAGTGGCTCGGGTCATTTTCTAACACAGTCACACGAAGACCAATCTGTATCAGTGGCAGGAGCTGGACCCTGGAAGCTCCAGACACTGATGAGATCAGTTCCATGCACCTCTACCCCCTTCCTCAACACCCCCTGCCAATTAATGGTACTGCAGATCACGAGGTACGGAGGTGCTTTGACATATTAGGATTATTGTATAACTTTCTAATAGTTATAGAACCAAGGACCTTATGGGGGAAAAAAAACCATGACTTCAGGGTCAGCCTCTTCCTTTTTAAAGCATTATGACAATTCACTATGATGTTCTCCTTCATACCTTTTGATCCCAGCTCTTTTATCATTTATACATGCTGCCATGAAGGTGCATTTTTAAATTATGATTCTGGTCAACATACAAAGCCTAGTTATACATTTTTCCCGTTTGCATGTTGTAATCCAGCCAAACTGTCCCCTTTCTGTTACACACACACACACACACACACACACACACAATCACTCTATCACTGCCCACCATGTGTTCCTTTGCACTAGTCCACCCCAACACCTGCAATGCACTCCTCCTCGGCTCTACTTCATAGAATCCCTATCTCCCATTAAAGCAAAATGCCTGGCATGTAGTAGGTGCTTAATAAACTCTTTTTGACCAACAGCTCAAATATTATCTAGGTGAAGTCTTTCCTGATTCCTCCCCAACTGCTAGAGTGCTCTCCCCTCCACCAAATATCTTCTATTTAACTACTACTATTTATTTCTATTTATTTTCTTTATACTTATGTTGTAAGGACTCATATATGTACTTGTCTTTCCCATTAGAATGTAAGCTAATAATTAGACGCCATGGGGGGGAGGGGGAGGAGGGGGACAAAATGTGAAATTCAAGGAATTGTGGAATTGAATCCTGTAAACTGAAAGGAAACAAATTAATAAATTAAAAATTGAATTAAAAAAAACAACTAAAAAAAATGTAAGCTAAGCTTTGAGAGCAGGGATTATTTAATTCTTTATAGTTGTGTCTTTAGCTCCTAGAAGACAATAGGCACTTAATAAATGCTTGTAGAGGGACTTCCAGACAATACAACTAATGAACAGAGGCAGACTGCACATGCTTGCCACATGTCTGCTTCAGCCTGAAAATCTGCACCAGAAGGAATAATGCTAGAGAAATCCAATGAGAAAAGATAATAAGTAATCTAATACAACATAGAACTACACAAAATAAATCAGTTAGGAGTCCATCAATAATAGGCAAGGAGTGTAGGAACCTGTTCTTGTATATACGTTCATATGAAATGAAAAGGGAAGCTTGGACACACACAGAGTTTGAGTGTCTAAACTCAATGGGCAAATGGGCAGAGATAGGAAGAGTGTGTGGGGGGGGGGGTGGACTAAGGAGGAAGAAATAGCTGAAAGAAAAACAAAATTACTGATTCCTAAGGGGGAAATCAAAAAGGCAAAAAAGAGAAAAGAAATGGAAACTAAAGGGGGACTCATCAACTAGAGAATGGCTGAACAAATTGTGGTACATAAACATAACATTATTGTACTGTAAGAAATGATGAAAGACAGAATTTAGAGAATTCTAAATGAGAAATATGAACTGATGGAGACTAAAGGCAGCAGAACCAGGTGACTAATTAATTATACAAACACAATGTTGTAAAGAAAAACATCCTTGAAAGACTTACAAACTCTTGACCAAAGCATTAACCATGCTAGCTAAGTGGTGCAGTAGAGTCAGAAAGACCTGAGTTCAAATCCAGTCACAATCACTCCCTAGTTGCAGGGCTCTGGACAAGTTATTTCACCTTTGTCTGTTTCAGTTTCCTCGACTGTAAAATGGGGAGACTATTAGCAGCTATCTCCCAGAGTTCTTGGGAGTCTCAAGTGAGATATTTATAAAGCACTTGGCACATCATAGTAGGTGTTAATAAATGCTTGTTCCCTTCTCTCCCTCTGTCTCCAGAGAATCTGTCATAAAGCATGTTACCTACCTCTTGACAGAAAGGTGATGGATTCAAGGTACAGAGACATTTGTTTTTGGATATGGCTGATATGGTAGTCAGTCGGCAAGCATCTATTAAACACCTACTATATGCCAGACTCCGTGTTAAACTCAAGGATACAAATGCAAGCACCAAAATAGACCTCAAATATCCTCAAGGTGCTTATATTCTAATGGAGAGGCACAATATAAAAAAAATGGGTTGGGAGGGGCATGAAGTCAGAAGTTCATCCTCTTGAGAAAAAAGAGGGTTGGCTCCTTAAATGGAGCTTTTGGGAGGAACTATCCAGAGGGAGGGGCCCAGGAGCTTAGGGGGCTTGGGAAGTATGAATTCCAAGGCTAACTGATCTCTGGGGGATCGAGACTCTGGAGTGCAGCCTGGTGAGAAATGCTTGCATTCATTTTATTTGTTTTGAATATGTTTTATTTGTTACAATGTTTGTTTGGTTTTTCGCTCTGGGATTTTAAACAGAGAGAGAAAGAATTGCGGAAAGACTGGGTTGGGATACAAAAAGAAAAAAGAAGGCCAATGAACCATTTTTTTTTTTAACTACACAAGACGACAACAGACAGAAGTTCAGAAAGAAATCAAGTGGAACAGTACTGAAAGGGAAAAGAAAACCAAGTAACATGAAACAGTGAGTCACAATTTCATGCACAGTTCCACTTTGTGTTCTGTGTATCTCAAAATGTTTGGGTTCTCTGCCCTGGGTGTGGTGGAAGGGTTAAGTTCAGAATTTTTAAAATGCTATTTCACCGAAGTTCTATTATAAGAAAAAAAATCAACTATTAAAAATGCCTGTTGATTTATTGATTTCTGACATTAAAACAGACTTAGCTGGGGAGAAGAGAATTAGGGTCAACAGTTACATGGACTATATTCTGTCATTAAAATTTGTTACCTTTCCAATACTTTCTTAAATTCAAATACTTTGTCCTTCAATTCTCACTAAAGGATTTGAAGGACTAAATTCCAACCTACCTGTTAACAAACAACAGAACTGACTACAGATCATATTTTGGTATAGTGCAAAGAAAACGGGATTTAGAAGCAGAGGGCCTGCTCTTTCCCTCTCTATGTGACCTTGACCAAATTTCTTTATCTTTCTAGGCCCAAGCTTCCTTATGGTAAATGAAGTATGTGTGAGTGTGTGTGTGTGTGTGTGTGTGTGTGTGTGTGTGTGGGGGGGGGGTAAGGGCTTAGGTGGTAACTAGAAAGAATCCTATGGATCCTATTACATGAATGTAGAATGTAAGCTCCCTGAGGGCAGGGATGATTTTTTTTTTTACTGTCCCCAGTACTTGACACATACCGTAATAGACACTTATTAAATGCTTGCTGGAATGGCTGAATTATAAAATTTATTTGTATTAGAATTCTATAACCCAAAAAATCAGAGAACTGGAAGAAAACAGAAAATGTCTAGCTTATCCCTTCATTTTATAGTTAAGGAACGGGAGGCCTGGGGGAGTTGTCCATGATCAGTTAGTTATTGGACAAGGCTGAGCTAAATGTTTGTAATAAGTCAGGTGTTTCTCTGGATGTATGCATGTAAAATATTCAGCATTTTCAAATGACAGATAATCTAATGACAAGGAATGTAAGAAAACCATATCAAACACTGCCTCCTGCTACTGATGCAGTCTTCCAGAGATGAAATAATCTACAGGTTCTTACCTTTATCCTTATGCCAACTTCCATTTGTTTTCCTTCAGGGTCCTATGGGTACCCTGAAAGAGAGTGACTTTCCTCAAATGCTAGGGGCTCAAATCCTTATTCTGGTGTGTCTTCCTTGATATTAACTGCCACTCATAGCACGTTCCTTACATTATCAATACCCTTTAGTGATTACTGACACCCCAATATCATTTAACCACCTAACATCAACTAGCTTTTGCAAATGATACAGCATGAGCTTAAATCACAATTTTCCTTAACACCTGTGGGCACACTTTCCCCTCTATCATCTCAATCCCTGGGGAGGGTAGTTTCAATCAGGAAATTTTGTTGTGGAGTCATTTCAGTCATGTCAGGCTCTTTGGGGTTTTCTTGGCAAAGATGTTGGAGTGGTTTGCCATTTCCTTCTCCAGCTCATGTTACAGATGAGGAAAATGAGGCAAAATGGGTTAAATAACTTGCCCAGGATGACTCAGCTAGTGTCTGAGGCCAGATTTGAACTCAGGCAGATTTGTCTTCCTAATGCCAAGGCCACTGTTCTGTCCATTGCATCACCTAAATCAGAGGATTAAAATGCTACATAGCATTTGCCCCTCCGAGTTCACTTTCAAATATATGGCATAGCTGACAAAGAAGTCCCCGTCACTACCTCTCAGCTAGCCTTTGATCGACCACTTTTCAAGGTCAAGCAAGTCACCCAGGACTTCACTCCTCAGCAGCCTTAGCTACCTGCAAAAACTAACAGGGACTCCAATTCCCAGATGTCTGGTGGCCCATGCTCCTGACCTTTTCAAGGCTGAAAGGCAGCAGCCTGGTCTGATATACCTCAAAAGAAGAGAGAGCAGAGGTTGATCACGGGCTCCTTGGTGATTGGCTGGGAAGACAGATGAATGCCCTCGGATTCTCTTCCCACCTGGAAGCTTACAGTACTCCTTACCTAGGTATTCAAAGGATACCTTTTAGCAAGGAGACAAGTTTTACAGTTATCTTTAATTTACAGGAAATGGATGGCCAGAGGGTCTGAGAGTGATTATGCTCTCAAACGAGACCAAGTAATGTGTGACTGAAAGAAAAGAAGAAACAGACAAGAGAATGTATCTAACAATAAATAGGATTGAATTGCCCTAAGGTGATTGTGACATCAGGAAAATTTTAGCCTTGCCTTTTTTAACTTTGTTATTATGAATGCTACTTTTGACTACCCCTTCAAAAAGAACCCTACCTGGTAACAAAGAATATAATCAAAACAGCCCACCACATTAACCACATTGACAGCATATACTCTCACTCAGCAACTGTAGCCCACCACCTTTCTACCAGGATGAGAGACATAAGCTCTTCAGTAGTCCTCTATAACCTGCTCTCAAAGAAGTCAAGTTTGGCTGCATAACTAAAAAATTCTTTTGTCCTCAGAGCATTAAATCAAGATGAGAATAAATTAATATTATTAAGGTGAGTACTCTCCAAGGATCACTCTTTGAAGTAGGAGACAATTTCATTACCTTTTCAATTAAAACTTCTCATTCCTCTTTCCCAGTCTTTCAGTACAAAGACTTCAGCAGTATTATTTTTTAAAAGCATTACAGTTTAAAAGATGCGTTTTATTTATAAAAGTGTTATACAACAGGTGTATATACTTTATCTCTAGCTCAAGTCTTTTCATTGCAAAGCAGGGAAATTTAACCCTGAGCAGTGAAATTATGTGTGGAAACATTTTTCCTCCTTTCTTTGGAATAGACTTTTCCTTTTGTTTAATTTTAGCAAGTATATAATCTCAGCCTCATTCAAAGAGAGATCACAATATCAGGGGTGTCAAGTCAACAAATTATTTCCCGTCTTGGTTACTGAAATGTGACATGTCTCCATATTTATCCCGGAAAGCTTTTTTTATTAGCAATGGGGGATTAAATTTCATAGTCAAGAAAATCAGGTCCTGAGTCATGGGAGAAGCAAAAATCTCTTCTTCCAATTTAAAGCCCTCTTAAAGAAATCTATCTCCCACTGCCTCTTCCCCTTCTCCTTTTTTTATTCATTCACTATCTTCCTGTTCCAAATCTCAAACTGGTTTCTTTTTCTGAGGGCTTGAAAGTCATTAGCACTTCGAATAACACCATCTCAAGACCTCAGCTCTAGGAGAGGTCACAGCAGGACATTCTGACCAGCATTATAGACTGAGGTTTAGAATATCAGAGCTGGAAGGGATCTGGGATCATCGATTAAAGTTGGTTGATTCTAGGTTAAAAACAAACCAAAAACCTCCTTTTTTGGTTTTTAAACTATTTAGCCTCCCCATCAGTGTCTTGAGGGTGAGGTCTGTTTTGTTTTGATATCCTCAAGCTTAGCAGTGCTTGGCATATGGTAGGTGCTTAATAAATGCTTGTATTTTGATCCAAATTTCCTTTCCCAAAATAAATGACTGAGCTGTCTTATAGAAAGATGCCAATTAATTAACTATGAAAGGAAAAATAAGGCATCAGTAAATCGTCTAGGAGAAAAATTCGATAATCAAATTTAAGGTTTTGTGCAACAGACACACACCCTAAGTCCATTTTATAGCTACAGTGAAACTGGAGGAGTGGGATAAAGTGGAAAGAGGGATGGGCTAGGAATGAGCAGAGAGGCCTGGATTCAAATTCCATATCTGGTATTTACTAGCTATGTGACCCTAGGCAAATCATTTAACTTTTCTCAGTATCAGGATCCTCATCCATAAAAGACAGTATGATACTTGAGGTCCTGACCTCATCGGGTTGTTCTGAGGATCAAATGACATAATATGTATAAGGCTATTTGCAAATGTTACAGCATTATATAAAGATCAGCTATTATTTTACCAAGCTCTAGGATTTTTCCAATTATCTTAAGGAGACTCAGAAAACTCCCAAATTTTTTTCATTTTAAAATCGATATAAAAACCAGCATGGCATAAAACATTTTTTTAAATGGGGAAGGGGAAGGGGGGCTCTATGCCACAACTCCAGAAAGGGTTGAGAACTACCACCCTAAACATTAACCTTAGTTCCAAACAGAAAACCAAGCCAGCATATCTCGTAGTTAAAGATGTCATAAGCCAGGATTCTTTCAGGGGAAAAAAAAATAGCTTTGAATATTTATGCATTTGCAATATACTAAGAGAGATTGCAGTCCCAAATTCTTGTAAAAGACTTCTCTTCAAAAATTTTGGTTATTATTTAAAATATGATCCCCATCATTTCATTAAAGGACTGAGGGCACACTGACCCAGTAAGCAAGCAAAAGAAACTAGGAAAGAAAACGGGTGAGAAGTCAAAGAGCTAGAGCTGAGAATATTTCTAAATTGACTCCTTGCTGGTATCTTAGTATCAGAGTGCAGAAACAAAAATATTGTTTAATTCTTTCCTTACTTAAAACACAATCTGCAAATTCCCATCTAAACGGGTATAATTTGCAAAGAAGAATATAAAACCCTTTAATGGGGTGTGTAAGGTCCCTCTGAGGATTTTTTTTTTTTAATACACACCATGTGGTGCAATCTGTTACAGTCCAAAAGGCAAAAAAAAAAAAAATCAAAATCCTCTTCAAAAGTCTCTGTTAGAACCAGAAATGAAAGTCATCTCTAAATTTATTGGAGGTTTTTTAAAGTATCCATCAATAGAGAAAATGCTGTATCTAAGATTGGAAAAATCTCCATCTTACTGCCCATCACCGTTAGACTTCAGCTATTTTGTTTGTCAAGTTATTCAACTTAGCAAAAATCCTTCAAAAGGATCATTTTAAATCCCAAATGAATGCAATTTAACTAAGCTGTTGAGTGATTTAATTTACAAAACTCAAAGGAAATTTATGTTCAAATATTTGTTTGTTAACTTATCAACCAGTTTAATTCTGAAATGTGCCTATTTGCTTGACATAATATTTTACCATCTTAACAAATGTTTAGAGGTTGTTTTTTTTTTCCTCTTGACTAAAGAGAAATAAGTTTCATACTGCTTTAATTCACCTTCTTATGTACATATGCTAGGGAAGATTTGATGTAAAAAAAAAACCCTTATCATGTTCCTTTCTACTACATCTAAATCTGTTTACAAATTCAAAGCTGCTAAAAAAAAAAAAAACACCCTGCATTCTCCTGCTAAATCGACTGGATGGCTAGAAACCAAACTGTAATGTAACAGAAGAAAAATTACCAATTTATCTTCCTGACAGAACATTCTTGAGAAGGTATAAAACTGTGGTGGTCTCTATGCCAGGTTTTTTTTTTCTTAAAGGCTTTCAGCTTTTAAGACTAAACCTAATTTGATATTTTTGTAGTTCTATAACAGTTCTAATATTTTGTGACATTTTGTATTGTGACATTATAGATGAAATTGTCATCGGACTGACACCCTGTACTGTTTATTCCTTAATTACAACTGTTAACACTGCAGAGAAGCGTGCTAATCTGCCATCACATAGTATGAAAACAACGTTATTGTTACAAACACCAACACCCACTCAACAGGATATTTCCAAGATGGCAGTTTATAGAAACTTATCAGCATAATGGACATTTCATTACAAAGTTGTTGTTTTTTTTAAACTAGTACTATTGTATTATTTTAATATGAGCCAAGTTAAAATGAAAATGATAAAAAAAAATAATTTAAGTAAACATGGATTCTCGTGAGGAGGAATTCCTTCTATGGCTATTGGTCCTTGCGCTTCTGGGATCTAAAAACTAGGGAGTCCGAACTCAAGTCTTCCCACTGACAGCCTATGCAGTGTTGGAATGAGTTTTAAAGCTATATTGTTTAGGAATTGTGAACGGATGCCTCTCTGAGAACTCAAGGAGAGGGAAGAGAGTTAAAAGATGAATAGAGGGGGAAGAACCCATTACTCTCCTCAATAATGGACGCAACCCTTAGAAAACCAAATAAAAATTCTATCAGAATCCCCTATCCTAACAGGTTCACTTGAAATATGTCCAAGAGCTAGCTAGGTTCTGGCAACAGTTAGCCTTTGGCCTTTAGGGCCCAGTTCTCTGCACTGACAAATACTTTAAGAGTTTAAACTGTGAGAACAAAAATATTTTAGGAGATGTACTTATTTCTCTAAACACACAAGACAAAGTGTTATGTAGAATGCAAAGAGTATTACACTAGGAATGAGAAGATCAGTCTTTCTACAGGCCTGTGATCCTGAGCAAGTCACTTCAACTCTGGAGTGGTGGTTTTTGCCAGTTATGATAAATGGCCTTCCTTAGGGCTGGGAGGTTCACGCCAGATAATCTATTCAGGAACTATAGAAAGAATTATGCAAATAGAAGGTGCTAGGCAAACCACTCTGTTGCTTTTCTTTTTCATGGCGGGTGGAAAATAGTTAGGAATGGTAATAATCACTACTCTTTGTCAAAAGGGGTTATGGAAATAAGACATAAAAAGGACTGAAAAGTGTTTTAAAATGAAATAAGTCACATAAGACACATTTTAACCATTTATTTAATTCAGTTCATCTTTTAAAATGTTCTTTTACACTCCTAAAAGTTTGACGAAATGACAGATTAAAAGTAAAAACAATTCTCATCATTCTTTAAAAAAAACTGTAATGTATTCCAATGCTGGTTTGACGAAATTTCCAGTAAATTTTAAAACTCCCCCTCCTGTCTGACAGGTAACAGAACACACATTATTATATTCCCTTATAAGAACACATTCCTTTGGATTGCTACAGTGTCCAGGTAAATTCTGCTTTCCTGAGCAGGTGCTCTGAAGCACAGCCCCAAGGAACATGACATCTTTCTTGTGGTTATCTCTCTGCAGTGTCTCTGATGTCATTTCCTGCTGGACTTTGACATCTAACACCAGTGGGATATTGTGCTTTTCCTAAAAGAAACTGCTCCCACTTGGGGGCCTGTTCTTCTACTGATGCCCAGTAGAGAGTCTGAAAAAACAAAACCCAAAAAGGAAAAAAGCAAAACAAGCAATGTAACTTGGCTTTTCAAAACAGTCTAAATGTTTATTCCCTTAAATACAGACACACACTCATACATGCATATATATGTGGAATGCAATCTCCCTACAGAACATTTTATGTTAATTTTAGAAAAAAGCTGGCTACTTACTCCTCAATTTTCAAATTTCTCAGCAAAACCACAGAGGTTGGCAGAAATTCTGGTTTTTGATTAAGTTTTGTGGTGTTTTGATACGCCCTCTTGTGGCTAACAGCATGATCTGTTGGGTAGAACTGTGCTACATTTCTTTGCTTAGTATTTTCAAACCAGTCAATAAGTATTTATTAAGCGCCTACTATGTGCCAGGCTGTGGTAAACACTGAGCATACAAAGAGTCAAAAAACGGTCCCTGCCCTCAGGCAGTGCACGATAAAAATCAAGCACAAAATGGTTTTCCAGTTTATACTGGAATTATGAAATGTAAGTTACTGCTCTGAACTTCACTTCAAAAGTTATGATATAACATTAGGGAACAAACCACAGTTAGTATGCTGTAGTTCAGGATTCAGGTGAAGCTTGTAGGGAAAGCAGAGGATGTACTCTTTATATTTTAGAAATATATGCTTCATTTTACAAGCAGCATTTTTTCCCCTGTGACTTGAATGATAAAACAATTTCAGAGTCAATCATAAGACTTTCCACACCAACAACACTAGCCCAATAAGCCACAATGGCCTGTAAACAGGAATAGGGTCAATGAGGTTTTATGGGCAATAACCCAGCATTCTCTGCTCTTTCGTCTATGGCAGTTTATATGGCCCTGACAAGTCCTACAAGCTCTGCTGGGCTTCTCAGGTTACTGCTCTAAGTTGCTAAGAAGACCCAGAACTTCACAGAGAACTCTTTTGGGGTATTTTTTTAAAAGTTACATTAATGTCATTCTAACTTTGGGAAATAACACTTGTGCAGAAATGGCATTGGGGACACACAATTAAGACAGTGAGGAAATTTTAAAATATAAAGTTTTATAAAAGTAAAATAACTACGCCGGTCCCATGAAACTACGAATGTGGTCTGAGTAACAGCCTGACATGTTCACCCTGCTGTACAAGGCCAACTAAGAAAAAATAACAAGTGTGGCCTGGGGTTGGGAGTTTCTTAGCTATTCATGGCTGGATTCACCCTTATTCTGTGTGTGAACTCTAAACGAATAAGAGTAAGGTACAGAGTTAAACAAAGAAACAGACATGCCCTTAGCCCATTTGTGTCATGTAAATCCAAGAGGTACCCATCTCATGGAACAAAGTTTCCTTCTATGTCCAGCTTCTATCTTACTTTATGTCTTAGATGGCACAGACAGCTGAAGGGCAATTTAAGAGCCCCCAAATATCACAGCCTGTTTTAGCAGACAGCAAAAGAGTATTAAGACAAAGACCATCTTTCCAAGAGAAAAATAGCCTCAATCTCTCCCCAAACCCTGAAATCAATTCCTTTTCATCATGAACATTTTCGTATATCAAATAATGTATGTTTCTGCCAAACTTCCCCCAATCTGTTCCTAAGCTTCACAGAATATAACACTTAGAAGCCATACTCCATAACAAACATATATTCAGGCCACTTATTAAACTTTCTGTGAAGAGACTGTGAACAGCTATTTTTAAATCCAACAGAGAGGACACAGATTTCAAGTGAAATGCTCATTACGATTTCTATACCATCACCTTAAGATCTAGTCTCCTATTTTTGTTTAACAAGACTCCTTATCTAAATAAAATTTCATAAAAAGTAAACAGGACTTTGATAAAAGAGATCTTTCACTTGATTAAAATTTAAAATGTTCTTTAAAGGGATAAATCCAGAAAGTGTATACATAAATATCTGGGTACACAATGAATGACAGCCTAGATGTAGGTGTCTAAAGGTGACCCAAGATTCTTACCTGAAGATTAACCATTTCAGGATGTGACCGTAAATGCACCTTTTTTTCAATTTTCTCTTCTAGTGTTCTTATATCCTATAACAGAAATAAATATTTTAAAGGAGAGTATGGGTATGCAAATATATTTAAAGGAGAGTGTGGACATGCAAATATACAAATATTTCCTTTCTGCAAATGATTTACCAAGGCAAATTGTTGCACTATGGCAACGATATGATGGAGAAATCAGGGTGAGAACCAAATCCTCAATTCAATCAGGTAAACAGTTACACGCCTGAGAGTAACACCACCCACTTCTATTCTTTAAATGTAAAGACTACTTCTAAGTGACCACTTAGTCTCTAACAGCCAACACCTGCTAGGAGTGTTCATACAAAATGGCACGGGTTTTCAGATTTCTTTAGAGCAGAGTGAAGGTCAGACAGCACGCAGAGCCTCAAACCACTTCTGAGTAACCTTAGGGCTGTGTGAATGCCAGCGCACTGCTCTCCCCATGCCCTCTGTGACCCAGACTATACAATCATATGTGTATCACACATGAGTATCAGATGTGAAATGGACAGAATTCCAGGTTTCCATGTGTGCCAAGGTGGAGGCTGGGGGGGGGGGTCTGCCAGCCCAAGCACCCCAAACACCACGGGCAGAGGGGATGCAATCTGCAGCGGCAGAGGCAGTACAAACATCAACCAAAGTCACTCTCTCTGCAGAGTTGAAGTATAAGGCACTTTAGGAGATGATTTATGGATCAAAACTGAAAACATAAAGAAATAATTGTTGCCTTTTAGAAATACAATCTTTCATGTTAGAGCCTTCTAGAAATGATTTCTAGATTCAGGGATGAGCCTCTGTAGCCTAAAAATCTCAGGGAGCGGTGTGTGCTCCTGATTTTAAAGAACAGTAAGCAGCTTTCACTTGACGTTCACTTCTGTATGTACAGCGTTTTGTTTTTGCTTCATTTAATAGAGTCTAAAGCAACTATGATACCTGAACTTTATTTACAGTTTGGTAAGATCTTACCTTGATAATAATTAGAACACCAAATCTGGAGCTAGAACAAGCTGTTTACCAAACCCCTGACCTCTGCTGATCTTACCTTTTGATGCCTACTTAAAGGATCAGCACCTAGGCTCCATTTACCTACTACTAAATGAGTCAAAAATAAACAAAACAAAAAATCAATCTGTGTCAACTCTCTGAGATTCCTAAGTTGCTAGAAAAAGGGAAAGTTCTCCGATCTATGAACAAACACTGGAGAAATCTAAGTACAGGGCTGTTGGACAGACGGAGAGGGATGGGAAGGGGCGTGGGAGTGGGGTGTGAAGAAGCCAATGCTGAACAGGAGAAAAAAGAGAGCAGATGGCAGCGGCGGGAGCAGGGAATGGGTGTGAAGAGTAAAAGGGAAAAACAGGAAATTCCCTAAAGGGACTTCCCAAAGTTGTACAACCACTGCTGCACCTGCTGTCTAGAGGAAGGAGATTTAAAGAAGAAATAGTCAATTTAGGAATAGAAAGCCTATTAAACAGCTTGCCTGTCCTGTATCTGAAATTTAAAGCTGAAAACGATGGCTGAAAGCTACCGATACTGTGAAGTCAAAATAACAACAGAAACAGAAACCTGACTGGGGCACACTGAGTTTTATAAGACCTTAGTAAAAAAAAATATTTTATGACTCCATTAAAGCAAAGATTTAATTAGATTCAGAAATAAAAAACATATAACCCTGAGAAATCATATGAGTGACATAATTATTCCAGGAATAGTTGTTTAAAGCTACTTATTAAAAAGGCAGGATTAATTCAACTCAGTGAACATTTATTGAATATCTCCTATGTGAAAGACACTGAAAATACATAATCTAGTGGGGAGGAGAGACACATACACTAAGAACTATAACACAAGTTAGAACATGACAGAAGACACACAACAGAAAAAGACACATAATGGCCTAAGAGGCTGAGGGGTAAAGGGTAACTTCCAGTCAGGGCAGATGAAGGAAGGAACCATGGAGAGAGTCTAAGTTTCTCATAGCAGGGCTGATTCGGTTTTTGTTGGTGTGCCCAGTGGCTGGCACGGAGCAGGGGCTTTCTAAGTTTGTGCTGACTGCTCAGAATAGGGGACACATGAGCTGAATCCTGAAAGAAGGGAAGGACATCAAATGGCAGGTATTAGAGCGGGGAGGACAGGTCCCTCTGTCAGACGCAGGCAGGTGAGATGAGAATTTGGTTACAGCAGTGTGGAAGGATGTAGAATAAGATAGGGGAGAGCCATGTTTTGCAGTGTTAGACTGGAAGCCCAAGGAGTTCACGGGGCAGATTTTTGCACAAGGTAACAAGAGGATTCGATCTGGATTACTTTAGCAGTAATGTGAAGGACAGATTGGAGAGGGGAGACAAGGAAGCTGTTAAAGCTGTCACAATAGTTGGCATGAGAAGGCAAAGAGATCATTGATAAGAAGCATGGTTCCTGTACACACCAAAATATTTAGAACAGCACTTTTCATGGTAGCAAAGACCCAGAATCAAGGTAAATGCTCGCTGTCTGGGGAATAGCTAACAAACTGCGGTGTGTAAATGTAATGGAATATTACTACACTGTAACAAACAGCAAATATGATGAATGTAACCTATGGAATGTAATCATGGAAGGACTTCAATGAACTGATGCACCATGAAGCAGCACCAGGGGAAATGTTGGTGACATAAAAATAAGAGGTGAATAAAGACAGAGATACATGATAAAGACATGCGTTAAATACACACAGAAACCAAAACAAGTCTGGATGAGAGGTACTAAAGGCCTGAACTAGGGCTGCAATGGGAGTGGAAAGGAGGCAAAGACTGAGAAACCCTGAGGTGAGTAGCACATGGCAAGCAGCTGGAGGTAACAAACAAGAAAGCGTCAAAGATCATGGGAGCCTTGAGCCAGCCAGAAGAGGCAAGGCTGTCCCCCAAGTGCCTGGAGTGGCAGGCCCTCCCTGCCCCATCACCACCGTGAAGATGCAGCCCTGGGCCCCTCAAGAGCCACAGCTACTGAATACTTGGAAAAAAATGTTTTCACCTCCAAGTCCTTGGCACTGTCAGATCATTCAACATCAAGAAGACACTGAGAATGTACTTTTACATCAGCCTCCTACCCCCTACAATGAGACAAGATCACTCGTCATCCTCACCACCAGACCTTGGCATCTGCCTTGCCACAACACCCGAATGGCCACAGGTTCCTGTCACCTGGTCTGTTGGTACACCCTTAGGACCACACTCCACCAGCGCCTTGCCACCCGCTTTTTGCACTGCACCCTGAACACCAGGGTCCTTTCTCTCCACCCTACGAGAAATGTGAGTTGCCTCGGGCCATCTCACTTTTCCATCCGCAGTGTTCTGCACATACTAAGGGCTTTAACAAATGCCTTTTCATCCAAGGTTCTGTTACCAATTTCTTTGTTGTGCATACTTCAAGGAGTCCATTTCTCTTCTCTGGAGGAGAAAACAAGCAGGAGTAAAGCTGTGGCACCTTGCACCGCAGTCCTATCTCTCATCGCATTCTCTCCAAGCAGATGTTCTTAATAATAATAGCCAGTATTTACATATTCTTTAAAGTTTGCAAAGTGCTTTCAAATATTATCTCACCTTATCCTTACCACCCTGGGAGGGGAGGTGCCATTTTTATGCCTGCTTTACAGGTGAAGAAACAGAGGCAGGAAAAGTTAAGTGACCTGCCCAGTCAGAAAATACCCGAGAGTGAACTGCGCTCGGGTCCTCCTCACTTCCAGCCGTCTCTCCATCTTGGTCGTACTCCGAACATAGGTTCGAAAGGGAAAAAGGGGGGTTGTTGTACTTAGCATCCCTTTCAAGCTTCAGTTCGCTCTGGACCTTAACCTTCTGGTACTTTTAGAGGAGCGTGCCGCTTCTATGGTCATCCTCGATCACGTGACCTGCCTTCAGTCTTCCACACGCCCTTCTTCTTTTTCCTTCTTAAATTTAAACTCAGTTTCTTACTAGTTATTAGTTCATATTAAGCTGACAAAGTTCTTGACCTCAAGAGGTTTACATTCCAATGGAAGAGACAACAGATATAGAGATGCACACTCTACAGAATGAATATAAAGGTGGTTTGGGGAGGGAGGACACCAGTAACTGGGGGAATCACATTAAAGGCGCAACCTGAGCTGAATCTGGAAGGAAGTAACAGACTCTGAGTCAAAAACAGAAGGCACCACAGGCCTCAAAGATGGCTGGTGCAAAGTCCTGGAGATGGGAGATCAAGGGTGGTGTAGATGAGGACAATGAAGCAGGCCACTATGGAGAAATGTATGCTGTGCAAAGGGGAGTGCTACAGAAGAAGGCTGGAAGGAGAGGAAGATTTAAATGACAAACAATTTCTATTAGATTCCAAAGGTAATAGGGAATCACTGGAGTTTACTGAAGAGAAGGGTGACATGGTAAAATCTGAGCTTTAGAAAAATTGCTTTGGGGACTTCGTGGAAGATGGATTGGCTCAGGAAGGATTCTGAGGCAAGGAGAGCAAGGAGGTGGCTCCTGCACTATTTCAGAAGAGAAGTGATGAGGACCTGGAACAGCAGGTGGCTATGGAAACATACAGGAGGAGTCAAGGGAGACGGAGGTGACAACATCTGGTAACTAGATCTGTGGGGCGGTGAGACAGAGGAGGTGAGCATGACACCCAAGTTGGGAAGCTAGGCGACTAGAAAAAAAGGTGGTGGTATCCTCCATAGTAACAGGAATTTTAGTGGGGGGGGGGCAAAGAGTTCTATTTTGGACATGTTTCATTTGAAATGCCCATAGAAAATCGATTTCAAGATGTCCAACAGCCAATTTCTGATTCTGAATCAGGAGAGGGATTAGGGCTTGACAGAGCTAGTGCTCACTGGCAGGGAGGTGCTAATGAAATCCATGGTATTTACTAAGGTGGTCACTAGAGTATTTGGAGGGCCCAGGATGGAGCCTTGGGTTAGATCTACGGTGAGTAGGCACTCTATGGTAAGTGAATAAACAAAAGAGACGTCAAAGTAGCAACTGGACAGATGAGAGAAAAGAACCGGAAGAGGGAAGGATCATAAAAATCCAAGCAAGGATCCGAGACAAGAGGGCGAGTAACTAAGCAGCAGCCACGAGAGCGGTCCGTGTCATCTGGTAACTTGTGAGAGAACACTTTCAGCTGAGTTTTATGAGGGCAGAAGCCAGAGTGCACAAAGCTGCTTGTTATTCAGGTATTTCAGTTGTGTCTGACTCTTCATGACCCCACAAAGATACTGGAATGGTTTATTTCTTTCTCCAGCTTATTTTTACTGATGAGAAAACTGAGGCAAACAGGGTTCAGTAACTTGCCCAAGATGAGCTAGCTATTATATTGTCTAAGGTTGGATTTGAATTCAGGTCTTTCTGACTGCAGGCCCAGTACCCAGCTGGCCCAAGATAGTTTAGAAAAGAAGAAGAAGAGAAGAAGTGAAGGCACTGAGTATAGAAGAACTTTTTCAAGGAATCTGGCAGGAAAATGAAGGAGATATATAGGACAACAGCTATACGGAATTGTAAGATCTAGTGAGAGGTTTTGTTTGTTTGTTTTTAAGGGATGGCAGAAGTTCCAGCACATTTGTAGACAGCAAAGAAGGAATGAGTAGACAGGAAGAAACTAAAAATTGAAGAGTAGGGATAAGAATGGATTGGCTGGAAAAGAGAACAGGATGGGTGATCATTAAACATTAAAAAAAAAAAACTGTACACAAAATTTACAGTGAATTCAGTTTCTAATTTTTAACAAATTAGATTTGGGAAGGAGACTACAAAAAGGCATGTTATGAATATAAACACATGTAGCACTGTGTAGCTACATAGTTAAAAATAAATTCAGAATACCTAGGTCTGGATGATACTGGTCAATTATCATGTCAGTTCATACAATGAAATTTTTTTTATTACTGTTCATTGTAATAGGGCAGTGAGGAGGTAAAGCAGACTCTGAGTCAGTATTGGGCTGGAGTCAGAAAGACTCATCTTCCTGAGTTCATATCTGGCTCCAGACACTTACTGTGAGACCCTGGGCAAGTCACTTCACCCTGCTTGCCTCCGTTTCCTCATCTGTCAAATGAGCTGGAGAAGGAAATGACAGAAACAACTGAAATGACTTAACAGCAGCATTTATTGTCATGGAATTGTGGTACAACTTAAGTGCTTGGAAGCAATGTTACTGGTTTCTTTTTTGCTGCCTTATGCTAGCACTTAAGAATCACACAAGCACCATAGCTTGGAGAGGCCACAGGGCAGTGGGTGTGTCCTGGTCCCAACACCCTGGGGCTCAGGGCTCTTTGGGCTTTTTTTGTCTTTTCTCTCTCATAAACTGACCCTCCAGCAGCTTCAACCAGTCCAGTCAGTCATGCAAAGTACAGAAGAGGAGCAGTTATTTCAGCTATCAAAGCTGGCTTGTTCAAGGAACAGTTCTGCTCATAACTGTCTTTCCTCTAAACCTGGGATCGGCGAGTAGAAAACAATCTAGCCTTCTGTAGCCTAGAGTATAGTGTCACAGCTCCTATCACTGACGCCCAAAACACTTTCATCCGCACATTCCTTATGCAGTATCTCTTATGTCCATCCAGTGCGCGGAACAGGACAGAAAGAACCAAGATATGGTTCCTGCCCTCCCATGGTTATAATCTGAAAGGGGAGATGATGCATGCACAGGAACAAGCCGAACACAAGATGGTGAGTGCCAGATGAGGAATACAGACACTCAGAACAAGGAGGGGACACTTCAGATTAGGGGTTCACTCTGGAGTTGGCATTTAAACTGGATTTTTAAGGTCACATAGAAGGGTTAATTTAGGCGGTGGAGCCAAGATGGCAGCCCAGAAGCAGGAAAACTCTGTGCACTCCCCCGTAACCACCTCAAATACCTATAAAAAAATGATTCTAAACCAACTTTAGAATCCACAAAATGACAGAAACAAATCTCCTGCTGAAGACAGCCCAGCATGCAGACAGGAAGGGCCCAGCACCCTGTAAGCCCACAATTTCAGCCTCAGGGCAGCCCCAACCAGCAGTGGCTAGAGGGACTTCCAGAGAGTGTATCACCAACAGCTGTAGTGGTTTCCAGAATTATCAAACCATAAATACCAAAGACAAAGTGAGAGGTCAGTAAGGACTTTGGGAACAGGAGGTCCGGGAGTATGGTCTGGCCTCTGCCCCCAGAGGGAGAAGCAGCTGAAGCACAGCCTCCACCCTGCGGCTGCTTCAGAGCTCCTGGCTTGCAGATTGTAGGGGGAGGCCAAGCAACCATTTTGAGGGGTAATCGCTCTTGCTTTAACCTGCTTGGATCTGGATCGCTGTCTAGGGTAAAGGTCCTGGGGTGTGTGACCAGTGAGCCAGAGCCTGGGGAGCCTCAGAGAGGGCACCCAACTAATAGCTCGAGCACCTGCGAAAATCCCAGCAATTTGGGACAAAGCTCCCTCCCTGGAAGCAGAGTTCTACTGTGGCAAAAAGCTCAAAAGTCAAGTAACTGAGTAGCAACATGAGAAAGCAAAGCAAGCACAGCAGTCAAACCTTAGATTTCTATTTTGGGGACAAAAAGGAGCAAAGCATGGAACAGGAGGAAGAAAACAAAGTCAGAACTCCTGCACCAAAAGCTTCCAAGAAAAATATGAACTGGTTACAGACCATAGAGGAGCTTAAGAAGGATCTTGAAAACCAAATAAGAGAAGTGGAGGAAAAATTGGGAAGAGAAATGAGAATGATGCAAGAAAATCACGAAAAGAGAGTCAACAAGCTGACTGAAGAAAATAGCACCTTAAAAAATAGACTAACTCAAATGGCAAAAGAGGCTCCAAAAGGCAATGCGGAGAAGAATGCCTTAAAAAGCCGAATTTGCCAGATGGAACAAGAATCTCAAAAGCTCAATGAGGAGAACCATTCCTTCAGAATTACATTGGAGCAAATGGAGCTAGTGACTTTATGAGAAATCAAGATGCTGTTAAACAAATCCAAACAAATGAAAGAATAGAAGGCAATGTGAAATATCTGGGAAATCCACTGACCTGGAATATAGATCCAGGAGAGATAATTTAAAAATTATTGGACTACCTGAAAGCCATGACCAAAGAAAGGAACCTAGAAATCATCCTTCAAGAAATTCTCAAGGAAAATTGCCCTGATGTTTTAAAATCAGAGGGCAAAATAGTGGTTGAAAGAATCTACCAATCACCTCTTGAAAAAGATCCTAAAAAGAAAAACTCCTAGGAATATTATAGCCAGATTCCAGAGTTCCCAGATCAAGGAGAGAATATTACAAGCAGCCAAGAAGAAAAAATTTGAATATTGTGGAAACACAATCAGGATAACACAGGATCTGGCAGCTTCTACACTAAAGGATCAAAGGGCCTGGAATATGATATTCCAGAGGTCAAAGGAGGTGGGACTAAAACCAAGAATCACCTACCCGGCAAAACTGAGTATCATGTTTCAGGGAAAAAATATGGTCATTCAATGAAATAAGAGGATTTTCAAGCATTCTTGATGAAAAAAAACCAGAGTTAAACAGAAAAATTTGACATTTAGATACAAGAAGCATGAGAAGGTAAACAAGGAAAAGAAATTGATACAAGAAGCAAGAGAAGCATGAGAAGGTAAACAGGGAAAAGAAATCATAAGGAACTTATCAAAGTTGAACTACTTACATTCCTACATGGAAAAACGATAATTGTAAACTTATAAAACTTTTCTCAGTATGAGAATAGTTGAAGAGAATGCAAATGTGTGTGTGTGTGTATATATATATACATACACACACACGTAAACATACATATATGTGTCTATATAGGAGGGTATATGGGCATATGAATACATATGTGTGTGTATATGGGTACAGGTATACACATAGACAGAGGGCACAGGACCAATTGAATAGGAAGGGATGATACTTAAAAGGTGAAATTGAGAGGTGAGAGAGGAATATAATGAGAGGAGATGGGGAGAGACAAAATGGGGTAAATTATCTCATACAGAAGAGGTAAGGGAAAACTGTTACAATGGAGGGGAAGAACAGGAAGGCAAAAGGGAATGGGTCAACCCCACTTTCATTGAATCTGGCTTAGGGAAGGAATGACATACACACTAAACAGAGTATCTCGCCCTACAGGAGAGTAGGGGGGAAGGGGATGAGAGGGGGGATGATGGAGGAGAGGGCAGGTTAGGGGGGAAGGAAGTTAGAAGCACACACTTTTGAAAAGGGAGAGGGTCAATGCAGAGAATAGAACAAGTGGGGGGCGGGATAAGATGGAGGGAAATATAGTTAGTCTTTCACAATATATCACTATGGAAATGTTTTGTGTAGTTACACGTGTACAACCTATACTGAAATGCCTATCTTCCCAGTAAGGGTGGGTGATGAGGGAGGAAGGGAAAAAATCTGGAATTCAAAGTTTTAAAATCAAATGTTTAAAATGTGTGTGTGCGTGTGTATATGTGTGTATATATACACACACACACACACACACACATTTTTTATATATAGGCACTGGGGTATAAAGATTCATCTTGCCCTACTGGAAAATCAGAGCGGGAATGGGGGAGGATATAGGAGACAGCAGACTGGGGGAGGGGGTATACAGTGGGATGGCTGTTTTGGGGTGGTAGGTAGGGGAAATACGGGGAGAAAATTTGTAACTCAAAATCTTGTGGACATGAATGATGTAAACTAAAAATAAACATAAAATTTAATTAAAAAAAAAAAAGATCACATAGAAGAAAAAGCAACTGTAGCACTCAGTAGAAATGGGGAAGGGAAGTAGTGTGTGCATGGGTCTGGAGTCAGAGGAGCTGGTTTCAATCCTGACTCTGCTGTTTACCACTTGGGTGACTATGAGCAAGTGACTTAACCTTTTTCAGTTTCCTTACTGGTAAAATGAGGGAGTTGGCCAGATGACCTCTAAGCTCCAGTCCTGGAGTGTGTGGTGAGAGGCAGGAAAGGAGGCAACAGTAATTAACATGCACATAGAACTTTAAATTGTGCAAATTACTTTGTATACATATTCTCACTCCACCGAGGTAGACAAGTATTATTATTCCCATTGTAAAGATGAAGAAACCGAGACTCTGCTTAAATGATTGCCCATGACCCCACAGCTTCTAATTGTCAGTTGACCCAGAACTTCCTGCCCCCAAATCCAGTCCCCCTCTCCCGTAAGTAGGTCATACCTTCTGTCATGAGTGAGAAGGAGGGCTGAGGAGTACAAAGAAAATGAAGGGACATCCAATGCACTTATATTTTATTTTTTAGTTATTATTACATGTACCTTTCCTTCGGCTTCTTAAAGTAGATACTTAATTTTATTTGATTGGTTGGTTGGCTATCTGAAGTTGGGTCCTGAATTTGGATCCAAATTCTATAGGTTTAGCTAAGGAATTATAATTTTATTCTAAAATCCTCAATGGGAAGCTATTACAAAATATGAAGCAGAAGTGACATCAAAACATTCTTTTAGAGAGATTATTCTGACACACTTAAACAGGACAGACTGGCATAAAGAGATCTTGGGACATAAGGGAATCACAGAGGCAGCTCTGGGCTGGGCTTGACCGAGGCTACTCTCTTGGTAGTTTAAGTTTGACATTATAACCAAAGTGAGACACTCAGAGATCATTCAACAGTTAACAAAAAGAGATTTACTTAGCCACAGCAGCACAAGAACATTCAGCAAAGATGGACACTGAAGACACTTCAAGTTAATTCAGCAAATGAAACACTCTTGCCTGTATTGTTATCTATCAACCAAGCCTCAGAGATGGAGCCTAGAACTCCTTGAGGCAACCTTGTCTTAGGAGCTGAGGAAAATGTTGACAGTCTAAACCTGTTGCCAACCAAGTCTAAAATACAATCTCAATAACTTTTAAGAAAAAATATGCCTAACTTGCATTGGGGGACATGTTAAAATATTGCTCCTACCAATTCCAAAAGACTCATGATGGAAAATGCTATCCACATCCAAAAAAAAGAACTGATGGAGTCTGAATGCAGATCTGGGCATACTATTTTCACTTTATTTTTTGTGGTTTTCCCATTTGCAAACTGTAACTTTTTTTTTCAAAATGTATTTTCTTTCAAAACATGACTAATATGAAAATATATTTTACATGATTGTACATGCATAACCTATATCAGACTGCTTGCTGTCTTGAGGAGGAGGGAGGGAAGAGAGAGAAGGAGAAAATTTGGAGCTCAAAACTTTTTTTTTAAATTAATGTTAATAGCCGTCTTTCAATGTCCATTATCACCACTGCTATTCAATATTGTACTAGAATTGTTAGCTTTAGGAATAAAAGAAGAAAAAAATTGAAAGAATTAGAATAGGCAAGGAAGAAACAAAGTTATCAGATGATATGATGGTATACTTAAGAGAATCAACTAAAAAACTACTTTAAAAATTAACAACTTTAGCAAAGTTTCAGGATATAAAATAAACCCGCATAAATCATCAGCATTTCTATATATTACTAATAAAGCCCAACAGCAAGACATTGAAAGAGAAATTCCATTTAAAGTAACTGTAGACAATATAAAATATTTGGGAGTTTACCTTCTAAGACACACCCAGTAACTATATGAACACGATTACAAAATATTTTTCACACAAATAAAATTAGATCTAAATAAATGGAAAAAACATCAGTTGCTCATAGGTAGGCCAAGGTGATATAATAAAAATGACAATTCTACCAAAATGAATTTACTTATTAAGTGGCACACAACACAAACTACCAAAAAATTATTTTATAGAACTAGAAAAAGTAGTAAGAAAATTCATCTGGAAGAACAAAAGGTCTAGAATATCAAGGGAATTAATGAAAAGAAATGCAAGAGAAGGTGGCCCAATCATACCAGATCTAAAATTGTATTATAAAGCAGCAATCATCAAAACTTCTTTGTATTAGCTAAGAAATATAGTGGCAAATCAATGGAATAAGTTAGCTACACAAGACACAGTAGTCAGTGACTATAGCAATTTTGGGGACATAGTAGTTTCTGGGATAAGAACTCACTATTTGGCAAAAACTGCTGGGAAAAATGGAAAATAGTATGGCAGAAAGTAGGCACAGACCAATATCTTACACTGTATACCAAGATAAAGTCAAAACGGCTCCATGATTTAGACATAAAGGGTGACATTATAAACAAATTAGGAGAGCAAGTTATACTTTACTTGTCAAATCTATGGAGAATGGAAGAATTTATGTATGACCAAACAAGAGATAAAGATGAAGTTCAAAATGGGTAATTTTGATTGCATTAAATTTAAAAGTTTTTGCACAAACAAAGTCAATGCAACCAAGATCAGAAGGGAAACAGAAAGCTGGGAAACAATTTTTACAGCCAGTGTCTGATATTTCCAAAATATACAGAGAACTGAGTCCAACTTATAAGAATACAAGTCATTATCCAACTGATAAATGATCAAAGGATATGATCAGGAAGTTTTCAGGGGAAGAAACTAAAGTTATCTATAGTCACATGAAAAAATGCTCTAACTCACTATTGATTAGAGAAATGTAAATCAGGGGTGGCTAGGTGGTGCAATGAATAGAGCACTGGCCCTGGAGTCAAGAGGACCTGAGTTCAAATCCAATCTCAGACACTTAACACTTACTAGCCATGTGACCTTGAGCAAGTCACTTAACCCCAATTACCCTGCCCTCTCCCCTCCAAAAAGAAAAAGAGAAATGCAAATTAAAACAACTCTGAGGTACCACATCACACCTCTCAGACTAACATGACAAAACGGGAAAATGATCAATGTTGGAGAAGATGATATATAGGAAAATTAATGCATTGTTGGTGGAGTTGTGAATTGATCCAACCATTCTGTAGAGCAATTTGGAATTATGTCCAAAGGGCTACAAAACTGTGTATACCCTTTGATCCAACAATACCACTTCTAGGTCTGAATCCCAAAGAGATCATTAAGATGAGGAAAAGACCCACATGTACAAAAATATTTACAGCAGTTCTTTTTGTGGTGGCCAAGAATTGGAAATTGAGGGAATGCCCATCAATTGAGGAATGGCTGAACAGATTGTGGTACATGAATGTAATGGAATACTACTGTTTCATAAGAAGTGATGAGCAGGTGGACTTCAGAAAAACCGGGAAAGACTTGCATGAACTGATGCTGAGTGAAGTGAGCAGAACCAGAAAAACATTGTACACAGTAACAAGCAACACTGTTTGATGACCAACTTTGAAAGACTTGGCTCTTCTCAGCAATGCAATGATCTAAAACAATTCCAAAAGATTCAAGATGGAAAATGCTATCCATAGCCATTGGAGTCTGAATAGAGATCAAATTATACTATTCTTCCTTTTTTTTTTCTTTCTCATGGTTTTTTCCCGTTGGTTATAATTCTTCTTTACAACATGACTAATGTGGAAATAAGTTTAATATGATTATACTTGTATGGTCTATATCAGACTGCACACTATCTTGGGGAGGGGTGAAGTTGAAAACTAAAAATAATTTCTTTGAAAAAGATTTTTGTCTTTCTAAATAATTGGAAAAAATAAAAATACTATTCTAAAAATACTGCTCCTGCCACAGAAGGGAAGGGACATTTGAAAGAAAAGTTGTAAAGAATAAGATATAATTGAAAGGAGATTCATAGAAAGTCAAGTGTAAGAGGAACATACAATGAGATGACCTGGATGGCTCCTGATCTACACTGGGTGAGCTCACAGACCCACTGACATATGGGCTCAATCAACTTTAGTACCTACAGTGGAGAGGATTTAGGTTGCCTACACTGAGACCTTAATACTGCATTATGCAACTGTTTTCTTGAAAGTCATGCTGGAGAAATACAAGCTTCAGCAGGTCCTATTACCAAGCTGGAAAGGTTTCCAGAAAGATCCTGCTAACCACTATGTAGACACTGTCTAAGGACCAAACTAGTCCACTTCAGAGAGGTCTACCATAAGCTTGACTTCTATCTACCAGGGCTCATGAACTGCATCAGAGGAGGGAGTCTCTGCAATAATGAAAACACAGGTCCTTAAATATTTAAATAAGAAAGTAATACTTTGTCTTCATTTTTAATTACTTCACGTTTTTATATTTGCACATGTTGTCTCCTCTTATGGTATGTAAGTTCCTTCAAAGCAGACCACTTTTTTTTTTTGCCTTTATGTCCCCAGTGCCTAACACAGTGTTCAACACACAGTAGGCAATTTGTAAGTGGGTCAGGGTGGTTACTGATAAAGATCAATAGGTCCACAATCTACAACAATGTAAAATGTGTCTTTGGTGTCCTCAGCCCTGTCTCTAGAATCTTCTGATATCCATCTGAAACACGTTGTATGAAAAAGTATACCAACTTAAGGGCCCAGCCCAAACCTCCCCTCAAGTGGCCTTTGTCCCCAGATTTCTCTTTTCTCTCATTATTAGAACTGAAAAGCAGCCGAGTATAATGGTTGGTGAGTCAAACTTGGAGTCAAAAGACCTGAGTACAATTTCTACCTCTTTGACAGACAAGTGAAATGACTGTGAGCTTCCTGAAGCCTCACTGAGGAGACTCTTTGTGGGCTGCCATCTGTCTCAGTGAAAGGAGTCTCCACACCAACTCAGTGAGACTTACACTAGAGGCAGTATTACTCCTATTTTACAGATGAGGAAATTTGAGGTTATAGTATAATAAAAATAAAAATGCACTGTGAGGTCCTAGGTAAATAACTTAACCTATCTATATGGACCTTAGCTATTCATTTGCAAAAAAGAAAAAGTTAGAAAAAATTACATCTAAGAGCCCTTAAAGCTTTAAAATTCTATGAATCTCTGGAAAAACTTAAATTTTACTTGTGTAACTGAGAAAGGTCAATGTAAGATAAACCCAGTGGACAATTCTTTTTTTTTGTTTGTTTCCTTCATCCTAACTACCTCATTTTGAAGTCCAGTTCAGTCATTACATTGCTTTACCAATGGGAATTCTTTCATGATCTACAGAAGATCTGTGCTGGGAATACTATCACATACAATCATTATGTCTCATGAATATTTCTTTTGAAACGGACCACTGCAGAGACAAATGGAGCACTTTTTGGAACCACGACCATCCCATCCTCAGTCCTAGCCTGTCCCTCTACCTGTTTTCTAAGAGATTAGCTGCATCCTAGGTAACTTACTGAGTGCCAGTCACCCTCAAATTCATCTTTCACCCAGATGCTAGAAGGAAGTTCATCAAACATTTACTCACCAGAGTACTGCCCTATGATTCCAAATTCCTCCTGCCATCCTGCCACCCACTGGGACATTGGCACAGTCATTCTGACATCTTGCCCGGTACGCTCAATTAAATGAGATATTTTTAAGGCACTTAGCACAGTGCCTGACATACTGTATGTGCTTAATAAATGCTTGTTCCATTCCATTCTAGGCTAAGCACCACACATATACCTATTCCCCTTTCCCTAACCTTGCCACTGGCTCTCCACTCTTTGCTCTGGGAACATTAATCCAATTAATAGTCTCCAACTAGCACAGGCATTCCTGGGAGTCCTCATGGTTGTTGTAGCCTCCTGAAATAAGTTCATGCTGCCAGCCCTTTCCACAGTATCATGATCATGTCTGAGGAGAAATGATAGAAAAGAACTCTGGATGAGAATGACAGCTCTGGAGTTTCAGCTTCCCTCTCTGCGGGTGGTACAGCTCCCCCGCAGAAGTGAGCTCCTCTGAGGGCAGGGGGATCTCCCATCTCTCCATCTGAAGGGCCTGCTTAAAAACTCTTAACAGATTATTAGTACTCCGGTACCAAGTCTTCAATAGCTCTGCCTGGTTCTGAGGTCACACAGACCAGAATCTGGTCTCATTCCATGTATACAATCACATTCCTCACTACTCCCTTACTGGCTTCTCACAAGGCAGTGTGGCCCCCTGGCCTCAGTCCTCACTCAGCTGCTTACTAGTGGGGAGATCCAGGTTAAGTTACATCCCCTCTCCAGGGCACAAGGTCCTCATCTGGAAAAGGGGGAGTCGAAACAGTCTCTCCAATCCATCTCACCTAGCTCTTTAAAGTGCAGTAACAACACACACAACTGGGTGCTCCAAAGCTGCAGGACACTCAGAGACCGCTCTGGGAAGGGCACAGTACGCCCACCGGGTGTAACACAGCTTCCCGTGCTGCCGATAAGGACTTGCCCACGGCCGCACAGCACCTGGGTGTCTGTTCAGAATCTGAACCTGGAGCTTCCCCACTGCAGCTCTGCATGCCTGTCAGTCACTGCCGTGCCCCTTATTCTCTGTGCTCAGCCTTTATTTGTGCGCCAGCTCTGGCCCTTCACTCCGCTCTGTGGCCAATCTCATCCCTGCTCTTCTGTCGACCAAAATCTAACCAGGCACCTTCACGCTGCTTCCTCCACAGTGCCCTCTTTACTCCAGGATCTCACCGTATATCCCACTGGGCACAAATACCCTGCAGACACAATTCACTACCGACTTACACACTGTCCACAGACTGGTTCATGTCTGATTACAAGGTGTTTAGTCTTAGACAGGGTTTGTTTCCCCACCGCACTGAGCAAATAGGACACTTTCAATAAATACTTGCTGACTAATAAGAGATGCTGGAATAAACTGAGTCCACTTGAAGATTAAATACCACTTTGGCAGGCTGCTACTAGTGGCTAGAATACAAGCCTGCCAATTTGGGTGAGTTTTTTTTTTCCTTTTTTGACATTTCATGACAGAAATTCAGATTATCATATATTTTCTGTTTTAAAAAAAACAGTGCAAACATCATTGGCAAGGAAGACATATGGTAAACTAAGATGCTTTAGTAGCACTGTGGCTGTGACTATCAGATTGTTGTGGCCCAAACCACTAGAAGCTGAAAAGCTAACTGACTTCTAAGAGAAAGAGAAGATGGAGACACTGGGAACTCCAATCATCTCTGAAAATGCTGAAAAATAGAAAACTGAAAGCTCCACTTTAGAACCAAAAAGATGAACGTTACCTGACAAATGTGACCATCATGGAATCTCCTGAGAGGGAGGATTTGAAAATGGGAAACTGGGATGGAGGTCAAAGTTCACAGTTAATTATGGAGAAAGGGACACTTTGAGGAAAACAAAGTTGAAGGATTCACGGATGTGACTTTCCTCCATGCAGGTGAACTGGAAGATGAAGCAGGCAGACTCCTGGAGGAATACTGACTCAAACCACCTTCAAAGTTACTGAAAATCTGTCTTCTTCAACGTGAACTCTACCACTCAGGGATGTTTCTAAGTATGACATAATACAATGTATTTACTTTTGTGAAAGAGAACTTTACAGAGCCTGAATCAGATGTCATTACAACTCTGTAACAAGAGATGTAAATTATGACATGGACTGAAATTTTACCTCATGCATAAAACTGATTTTGACTTCATCCCCCAAACAGAGAATGATTTTAAATAATTTCCTTAAATATACTTCAGTTCTCTTATCTCAGTGAATTAAAAAATACTTTTGCTCACTTGACTCAAAATTAATGAAATATTTGTAAAAAGCTACCAGTTTATCAGCAAAAAATAATTTTAAAAATTCCAATTATTTAATTCACTTAAAAATGTAACATTTCTAGCCACACAAAGTTTCAGAAAACTTACAAACAAAATCTACAAATTTATGTCACATAAATAACTTACATTTAAAAGGTCCTGATTCCTTTTATAGGCTAGCTTAGCTGCTTTTATGAGAGATGCCTTTTTTTCAGTCTTTTGGTCACCATGATCATTCTCCATTTCTTCAAGTAACAGTAATCTCTGGGCTAATCTGAAAAATAAATAACAATCAACAGAAGAAGGATAAGCACATAAAATAAGTGCAGTAAAACTTTTTTTTTCATTGTCTTCCCATTAAGAAATCTTTTAATTATTCCTCATTTAAGACTCTTATGATGTTGGAGGCCAATTACTGTGAATTAATCTGAGAGTAAAGAAGGAAGTAGGTGGTATGAAGTACTATTTCCTTAGGTGACCAGGCTACAATATGACTTTCTAGGTCAATCTGGGGAAATTGCTTTTATTTTCATTATCATATTCCTTATGTGTAATCTATGTACAAGATTGTGTTTTCCCACTCCCTCTTTCCTCTTGTGCAATTATTTTGGAGTTTTAAGGACATGTTTTAATTTTGGGTGAAAATATATACTGTAATACATATCTTTATGTACACATACATACTTATATATACCTCAACACACACATACATAACATTGATTTTTAACTTGCTATATGAAACCTTCTGTTTAACACTTCAGTACCCCCTGAATCTGATGTTACACATTTAGAATTGTGCTAAACTTCCATATGCTTGAAGAAGCAATAAAAACATTTTTCTCCTTTTTCTCAGAGAAAGAGGATGGTACAGGATATATATGTGTGTATGTATATGTGAGTATATGTATACGTACACACAACTAGGATGTTTATACAGAAGAAAAACTTTAAAAGTAGGGTTATAAAAATTAAACAGATGAAATACTCTTTCTAAACTATATGTAAATACTGCACATATATATGAACATTTCTCACTGGCGATATATTATTTCAGAAGTAATTAATTATTCAATCTTCTAATGTCATTAACAGTAAGCAAGCCATGATACCAGTACCTAGAAGATGACAGAAACTTATGACTAGGATGCTATGTAACAGAAAGAGTAAAGAATTTCCAAAACCTGTGACCACAACCTTTGATTAGGAAGCTCTCTGGATTAGAATAAGAATCCAGAACTTTACAAAATAAGACTCACTCACAATAACATAAGTGAAAACAGTGCTTCAAGATTTATAAAGCATTTTACAAATAACAGCTCTGGATAGGGTAGAGGAGGTATTCTTAACTCAATTCACAGGCTCCGAAGTTAGTGGTCAAAGTGGTTAGGGAATGTGCCTGTGGTCACACAGAGGCAGGATGGGAGCTCAGGGAGTCTGACTTCAGGCCTAGCAGTCTTATCCACCAGGGCTCTGTCAGGGGAAAAAATGGTGAACGTGATCTAAAGTAATGACATGAATGTAATTTGTCCTTTTAATCTCTTACTTCCAAGAGCTTGTGATACATACGTAACACTTGATCTGTTAACTCAAGTATAAGAAAGTGCAGAATTGAACACTTTCTGTCATATAAAATCTTGTGCACAATAATTGAATAAAACTAATACAATTTACATATTCAAAGTGCCCTTAAAACTCTTACATTTCTTCATGTTTTTTAGTAAGTCGAACTTCTTTGGCAAAATACACCATCCCCTTTCCTTCGGCCAGCCCTCCTTGGTGTTGGTGAAAGCTTTCTGTTACAGTTAAAAAACAAAAACAAAACCGATAGTGCAAAATTACTTCTCTGAAGCTCCAACAGGTAGTAAGCTCAGAAGCAGCAGACACCTGGAATGCTGCCAATGTACAAAAAATAGATCACACTCTATGAAAAAAGTACCCATCACTATAGATGTAGCACAGACCTCGTGAATGTGCCAGCTTCCTAGAATGTGCTCACACTGATGGAAGAAAATCTTTCCTGTGCAGTTCCTACTCTTCCATTAAAAAAGAAAAACATCACCTACTTTGTTTAGATTACATGTGACCTCCTTAGAAAAAGAAACCACATGTTTAAACAGGAGACTATAATGAGAATAATAAACTTAAATGTTCTGTTTAAACCCCTAGTTTTTTTCCTCTTATGAGGAGACAGATTCCAAGATGCCACTATCTCTTTTTCAAATAGGAAAATACAATTCAGGTGAATAGTATACTATGCCCCAGAGTAAATGGGAAACTATGTCATCTGTTAGGACAGACAGGCTCCCTGCACCAACAGCTGGGATGCTTATAGTTGTCCTTGAGAAGGAATATGACAAAGAAGTTGATTCCGTTGATAGGAGGCCTACACAGCTGTCACACTAGCTAGTACTGGCAAACTAGTCAGACACTGGCATGTTTGTGGGCAGAAAGGGACCCATGTGGGAGTCAGAAAGGCTCTGACCTCGGGCAATCACATAAACTCTCTGGGCCCACGGCCTCTTGTACAGTAGGACAAATTCAAGTCAACCATCGCCTGTATTGAAAGCCAGCCCGGGAGCATGGACAGTGTGCTCGATGTGGAGTCAGAAGGACCCTTTGACAGGCACCAGCCTTGCGGGTGTTTTTGGAGCCTGTTTCCTCATGTATAAAATGGGGCTGACTCCTGTGTACCCAACTCAAAGAGTGACTGCAAGACTCAAATGAAATAATGGATGTAAAATAAATGTATAAGGGGGGAGGATCACATCTCTCCTCCTTCACATATGTAAAGTACTTTGCAAATCTTAAATCAATATATAAGTAAGTTTTTACTAGAATTATTATAACTTTGGTCAGCTGCTATTTCCTACCTGGGTAACCTTAGTGAAATCACTGCTCCTTACTAGCCTTCAGGTCCCTCATCCGTAAAATGAAGGGATTGGGGGATTAATGGCTAAGGTCTTTCCCAGCTCTTAACTCTGGGAACCCAAATGCTTCAAGTGACCTCAATCAGGCACTTCCATGACCTGCTAAGGCTAGAGACAGAAGGTGCTAAAAGAAGGAAATGGCTGTTGTGGAATTCCTTCACAAAAAAAATACGACTTCATTAACTTAATAGAAAACTAGATCAAAGCTGAAAACTTTTCTCTATCCCTTCACTTGGGTTGGTACAGATATGTCCATGGCATGTAGGAAGGGCACTATTTCATTTACTACAGAACAGGAATCGGTAAAGAATAGTCTGCTTTATGGTCCTGGACGGCCAATCACCAACCCCCAAGGTGACTTTTCACTGGTTTAAGGCAAGATCAGAAAGACAATTGTGCCGCTTCCGCCCTTCCCCCAACCCTTGGGAGACAGGTCATACATTTATGCCTGGAATAACAATAGTAACAGCAACTAACGTTAAACACTGCTTACTCTGAGTCAGGCACCGAAGTAAGCACATTTTGAAATTACCACCTCATGTAAGCCACATGACAGGTGTGATTATTATCCTTATTTTATAGATGAGACTGAGACAAGCAGTGACTGGCCCAAGATCACACAGCCAGGTGTCTGTAGCTGGATCTGAACTCAGATTTTCCTGACTCCAGGCCCAGTCCTCTATGCACTGAGCCATCTAGTGGTGCAAATATCTCATCTTTGCAGGAGAAATCTGAAGTCCAGTGAGGTTAAGGGGCTGGCCCCAAATTCATACAGAAGTGTCAGAGACAGAACCGAAGCCCAGCTCTTACTCCTGCTGCAGGGCTCTCTTCACTGTACCATGCTTCCCTAACAGATGATTCTCAAGAATTCCCCTGGCCAAGGATGCACCACACTGTAGCCACTACACCCCGAATTCCCCTGGGCTAGTTCTGAGCAACAGGTGTTGCAGATGGTTTGGACGAGAGGCCTTCTGAGGTCCCCACTAGCTCTGACTAGGTTGGGTGCTGCAACCCGCCTGACATTGTGCACCAGCAGCACGGCCTTCAGGAGGGCAAGAGCACCTCCAAGCGGTGCAGCAGAGCCAGGCGGCCCCCGGAATCAGGGAGACTTGGGTCCAAATTCGGCCCAGGACCAGATCAGGCTTCTGACCTGGGCAGTTAGTTCTCCAAAGCTACAAACTATGAACCTACGTCCACAGAGGGACTAGAAAATCTTTTGCTCTAGAACTGGAAGGACCTCAGTGACCAACTAGTTCAACACCTTTCCTTTACAGAGGAGGAAACTGAGGCCCAGGGACATAAAGGGGCTTGTCCAATGTCACAAGCACATACCTCAGTGGTAAGATTTGAACCAAGGTCTTCCACCTGGAGAGCCAGGACCCTTCCCATTACATGGGGTGCTTCCTACACTGATAAAGGGGTCTAAGAACCCACCTCATTCTTACACATGAGGGAACTGAGGCCCAGAAAGGCTGTGACTTATCCAAAGGTCACAGAGTCAGTCAATGTCTAGGCAGGACTCAAACCTGTCATTTTGACTCCAAATTCAGTACTCACTCCATTCCATAACGAAGCCTCTCCTAAACACAGGTCGAGAGCTACGTAACTTGCCACTGGTCCTGTAGGTAATAAGTGACATGAGGCAGAATTTGAAGCAGGCTCTTTGACTCCAATCCAAATCTTTCCACTAAACCAACAAATGCAGATGTTGGTTTAAAAGGAGTAAGGACAGGGCTGGACCTGGGATTCACTGATACAGGAACACCCAAGTGAGAAAACCCCTCCACAAATGCAGACCAGCATCTTTTCAAAAATGTTTATTTTTTTGTGATGGTTTGTATTTTTTAACTTTTTTTGTGTCCTGGATGCCTTTGGGCAGTGTGGTGAAACTTAAGCTCAGAAAATATGTAAGATTACAAAGAAAACTAGTTCTGTTGAAGTATAGTTGTCAGAATGTCAAAAACAAAAGACAAGTTCACAGACCCCAGGTTAAGAAATCCTTTCGGTGAAGGCTGTCTGGAACAGCCAAGATGTTAGTCTTGCCAGTCACATAGCCAGTATGTAGGTAAAAGAGGCAGGATTTGAACCCAGGCCTTCCTGTCTTCAAGCCCAGTTCTCTATGAACTAACTTGTTTAGTTTAGTAACAAACAAAAATCACCAAAAATAATAAGACTGGGGTTCAAATATCTTAAACATGAGCTGTGTGACCATAGGAAGGTTATTTTTGTCTATGTCTCTGAGAGGAAAATGAAGCAGATGCATTCACATCAGTAGGGATGTTGTGGGGTGAAAAATGGGTGAATAATTTGAACACACATTTACTGTCAGATGCAATGCTCGGTCCTGGGGACAAAAAAGGAAAATAAAACAGTTCCTGCCCTCAAGGAGCTTACATCTTTAAAAGGGGCTGAGATAGCTAGAGGGCACTGGATTTGGCATCAGGGAGATCTGGCTTCCAGGCCTACCTCAGTGTGACTATGGGCAAATCACTTGCCCTTTCTATACCTCAGTTCCCTCATTTGCAAAATGAGGTTGGACTTGATGGCCTCTAAGTCCACTTCCAGCTCTGTATTGATGGTCTTGGGACATGCTGGGTGCCTAACCCTAGGCAGAGGTCATCTCACCTCTCTACCCCTATTCAGTCACAATTTCACTCACCATAGCAATTTAAACCTTAAACGCCTCCTAACATTGCACTGAAAAATGCATGAGTTCCCACTTCCCTCATCCTCACAACCCATCACCATCTCCACTACCTTCTCCTCCCCTTTCCTTGCCAAGGCAAACTCCTCCACATGCCCAAGAGACCCCACTCCATCAAATTTTCTCCAGTAGACTGCCTCCGCTACCTTCCCCACTCTCCTTGAGGTCACCCACAAATGGTGCCTCCACTTCCTATCACCTCTCTCTTAATTCTCTATACTCTGGCTTCCAACCTCACCATTCAACTGAAATGCTAACAATGCTCTGTGAGAGGCTGAGGCAGCATTTGAACTAGCTCCTCTGGCCTCTTCTGGGGCCGGCTCTATTCCCTGTGCCACTCAGCTGCCCCACCAGCCATCTCTTAGTTGACAAAGCTAAGAGCCTTTCCTCAAGCCTCCCCCGTCTTGTCTTTGGCAGCCTCCAGCACTGTCCATCACCCTCTTCTTGACCCTGTCCCCTCTCTAGGTTTTTGGGACACTCTCTCTCCTCTTTGGCTAAATGCCCACCTAACCGCGAGTGTCCCCCAAGCGTATTTTGCTGGACCACCTTCTCCTTCTATGTAACCGCCCTGGTCGGTGTCTGCCTGCGGATAATCACTGGATTCGATTCATCAGGTTCTAACACCTCTCCTGAGAGGCAGTTCTGAGTCTAATGCCTGCTGGACACCTGTACCTGGATGTCTCACAGACGCCTGGAACGTCATTTTGTCCCAATCTGCACTCATGGTCTTCCCCCACAAGCCTCCTATCCTGGGCCCTTTCCTATCAGCGCCATCCCCAGTGCCTCGGGCTTACAAGCTGGGCACCACCCTCCCCCGACCAATGCGGGGCCAAGGCCTGTCGATCTCACCTGCGCCCCGCCCCCACCTGGACTACGCAATGGCTGGCGCGGGGGGGGGGGGGGGGGGGGGTGGGAGCCCGCCCCCCCCCCCCCCCCCCCCCCCACCCCCCCCCCCCCCCCGGGGCGCCCGGCCCCCCCCCCCCCCCCCCCACCCCCCCCGCCACCCCCCGCGCGCGGCGCGGGG
>NW_027185761.1:52625670-52766028 GCF_028583685.1 Petaurus breviceps papuanus
CCCCCTCCCCTCCCAGGCCGTCCTACGCTGTCTCCAGGGACGCCTGGGATCCTCTCGCTCCTCCCAGGGCTGGAAGCCCCCTGCGGGCAGGGCCTGAGGTCTGGCCTTTTGGGCATGCCCAGCGCTTAGCACACAGCAGGCGCGCAGTAAGCAGGGCTTTCGCGAGCGTGCCTCAGTTTCCTCGTCTGGAGAATGGGGGCCTGGGCTCCACGACCCCTCCCCGTCCTCGGCAGTGGACATTACGGACAGAACGAAGTAAAGAGCGGACAGACGCGAGACGCGGGGATCCCGGCCGTGCGTCCCCCAGCGCCGCCCTACCTCGGCGAGCCCTCCTTCGGGCCTCTGCCGGAGGCTGCGGGGCCGAGGACGCCTCGGAGGGCTCCAGCATCTCCCGAGCCGGAGCGGGACTGGCCTTCCTCTCGGGGATACGCGACGCCCCCGCCTGCGCCTGCGCACGCACGCGCGCGTGATGGCGTCATGACGTTGACCACGCCCCGGCGCCGCACGTCGGTACAAAAAGAGGGCGCGCATCGGCCAGAGTGAGACTGGCTGCGGAGGCGGCCGCAGGGGGCGCTGTGGGACGCTCCCGGAGTGAGAACCGCCGGCCGGGCCCGGAAGGTGCGGACTTGACCCCTTTTTACAGGTGAAGAAACCGAGGCAGAGACGTTAGATTAATGAGCCATGGCCCCAGAACCGGCACTTGGGTCTGGCCGTGCCCCACACACCCCACCCCCATCCAGTCACTCCCAGAGGCTCCTGTCACCTCCAGAGTCTAACAGGAAGTGCCCCGCCCCCCAGGCCAGCCTTTTGTTGGGTCGTGCCCGACCCTTCCTGACCGCATTTGGGGTCTTCTCAGTGGAGCAGTTCGCCATTTCCTTCTCTAGCTCACTTTACAGATTGGGAAACTGAGGCACACAGGGTTAGGTGACTTGTCCAGGGCCACAGAACTCGCAAGTGTCTGAGGCCGCATTTGATCCAGTGCCCCGGGCTCCTTCCTAGTCATCTTCCAGCCGCACCGGTGGTCTCCGTCCGTGTCCCCTCCCTGGCGTGCCCTCCTCCTGCTCTCCATCTCCGGGTCCTCCACGTTCCAGCTAAAGCCCCTCCTTGATGCCCCTTCCTGACTTATTTCCAACGCACCCTGCATTTACTGGGTCCGCCTAGCGCGTCCTCTCTCCCGGGTGCGCTCTCGAAGGCCGGGGGCTCCCCGGTACCTCCCCGTGCGCCCCCTGGTTTTAGCGGGGGCTCCCCGGTACCTCCCCTTGCGCCCTCCGGCTTTAGCGGGGGCTCCCCGGTACCTCCCCTGCGCCCCCCGGCTTTAGCGGGGGCTCCCCGGTACCTCCCCTTGCGCCCTCCGGCTTTAGCGGGGGCTCCCCGGTACCTCCCCTGCGCCCCCCGGCTTTAGCAGGCCCGCACGGGGAAGTGCCGGGGTGTGCGCCCGGGGTGGTTAGGCAGTCAGTCCGACCTCCCTGTCTTACAGGTGAGAAGGCTGAGTGTGCAGTTCACCCAGCCGACACGAGGAATGGCAGTGATAGATTTGTAAACGTGTTCCAGTGCAGTCCCTTTTATTTTACAGAAGACCCCACCCCGCTCAAACCAAGTCACAAGTGCAGCCTCTACTGCACTCTTTCCTCTATTACCTTTTACAGGTGGGAAAACTGAGGCCCTCTTTTGGGAAGGTGAGGAATCCCAAGGAAGCCGACAGGAGACGGGGGAAAAGCCGGGACCAGCTTGTACACTAGGAGAATCCTGGCTTAAAGTCTTCCTGGGAACCCAATGGCCCAGCTACTCATTTTTTTTTTTTTAATGCATTTATTTACTTTTTGTCTACAACATTCAGTTCCACAATCCCTTGAGTTCCAAATTTTCTCCCTCCCCCTTATCACGTGGCAGCACGCAATCCCATATAGGTGCTACAAATACCTTCACATTAAGCATTAGTCAAGTTGTAAAGAAGTATAACCAATGGAGTGAACGAGAAAGAAGGAGCGAAACAAAACAAAACCCACAAGAGAGAGAGAGCAGGTAGCTTCCTTCCTTCTGCATTCAGACTCTGTAAATCTTTCTCTGGATGTGGATATCCCTTTCCATCACCAGTCTTTTGGAGTTGTCTTACAGCCTTGCATTGCTGAGGGGAGCCCAGTTTATCAAAGTGAGTCATCACAGACACGATGTGTCTGTAATTGTGTACTAAGTTCTTCTCCAGCTACTTATTCTTAAGGGGGTTTTCTCAGGCTGCATATCCTAGCCTCAACCCAGGAGCGAGAGCTGACTTTTTTAAGGCAGCTAGAAGGTTTGCAAAGCGCTGTCTTTACTTACCTTCTCATTTCCTCTTCACCACAAACTGGTGAAGTAGGGGCAGCTGTTGTCCCCATTTTAAAGACAAGGAAATGGGTTAAGAGACTTGTAAATGAAATGGAAATGGCAAATCAATCTTTGCCAAGACAACCCCATCTGGGATGATGAAGAGTCGGACAGAATGAAAAGACTAAATAACAAAATACAGAAATGGTCTCTAGTCTACTGAGGCTCCCCACTTTGAAATTCAGTTCCTAATAATCCAGGAGTAATTCTTATTAAAAGCTGGGAAATGGACAATAATGGGATAAGTTGGTCAAAGATAAATCCCTAGATTCACAGTCCTGATTGTGAGAGCTCTAATAAAACTCCTTCTCTATAATCCCCATCCCTCCTCTGGGCAAGGGAAGAAACACTGTAGAGTCTAGGTGTGGACTAACAGGCTTATAGTTGGGAAGACCTGAATTTGAATCCTGCCTCAGGCTCCTACTCTAGCTGTGTGACTCAGGACAAGTCACAACCTCTGTTTGCCTCAGTTTCCTCATCTGTAAATTGGAGGTAATAATGGCACCCACTGCCAGGATTGTTATGGGGATCAAATGAGATAATAATTACCACTATCGGTGTGGATAGGTGGCGCAGTGAATAGAGCACCGGCCTTCGAGTCAGGAGGACCTGAGTTCAAATTCAGCCTCAGACACTTAACACAAAAACTAGCCATGTGACCGTGGGCAAGTCACTTAACTCCAATTGCCCTGCCTTCTCCCCTCAAAAAGAAAGAGCAAAAAAAAAAAAAATTAGCACCATAAAAAATGTTAGTTATTATTGTTTTAAGACTGGATCTCCCCATTTTGCAGCAGTCTGGAAGAATAGTGGCCACTCACACCCAGATTCCACTGCTGATCGGCTGGGAAACTTTGACCTGTCAGGTTTCCAACCTGGGCAGACAGTGCAGACACCCCATTGTCATCAGCTCAGCCACAGTTTGTCGCTGGAGAGCTCAATCCACCAGCCTCAGCTTCCACAGGAAAACAGGAATTACAGACAAGGCAGCACCACATCCTGCTTCCTGACACTTTCCATAGCACTGTTGGTCAGGTCAGAAAGTCCTCTGATTGGTCCTCCATTGGTCTTTCCTTGTTCCAAGAGGAGAACAAACAGGTCCCCTGGTGAATGTATCCTCCTGTGGAACAAATGATTTATTTTCTCCATTCAAATGAGAAAGGGAGAGGGGAGGGGCATATATCCTGGCACACATTACATAAACTTAGAAATTATAATGACAATTTTCAGCATTTTAACTTTTAAAAAAGTTTAAAAAAAACTTAAAAAAAGATTTTTTAAAGCTGTTATATCTGCAGAAGCAAAGTGTTGTAAAGAAAAATATTGAGATGTTTTGTGAAATTTTGAAATTCCCAAGGACTAAGATTGATACTACAGATGATAAACACTGCATTCTCACTGTCATATGTCCACTGTGGATTGTCCCCTCTCCCTCCTCCCCTCCCCCCAGAAATGTACAAATATACCTTAGTAATGTTTTACTGAAATGTCCATAAATTAAAATTTTTGTAGTTCAAATAATTTGGTCATTGACTTATATTTTAATTTTAGAGTTTTAGCCTTTGGTTTTTCAATTAACAGTGAATAGTATCTAGTACTTTGACTTAAATGTTCTGTTTCCTGGTCAGTGAAAGATCTGTAAACAGTTACCAAAAAAAAAAAAATTGCATTGTTTATATAGTGCTTATTAAGGTTTGCAAGCACTTTTTTCACAACCCTGTGAGGTAGATGGTGCAAGTATCAAACCCATTTTACAGATGAGGAAACTGAGATGTCTTAAACTCAACATGTCCAAAATTGGTCTCATTATCCTTCCTCTTAAACCCTTTCCTACACCCTTTAAACTTCCTTATAATAATATTGTCAAGGATAGCACCATATTCTGGGTCCCCAAGGCTCACACACACACACACACACACACACACACACACACACACCCCGACATGTTATTTTATCGAGGACCATTGACTTCCTGGCTTTTCCACCAAGAAGACCCACTATCTCTCAGCTTCTGGAAGCTGGCCTTCCCTCATGCCTGGAATGCTCTCCCTCCCCATCCTGTCTCCCGATAATGAGACTAATTTTGGACATACTGAGTTTAAGATGTCTCAGGTCCTCATGCTTTCTCTGGCCTTCCCCAGTGCCTGGAATGCTCTCCCTCCTCATCTCGGCCTCCTGGCTTCCCAGGTTTCTTTTTTATTTAGTCCCAAATAAAATCCCAACTTCTCCAGGAAATTTTCCCCAACCTTTCTTAATCCTAGTGCCTTCTGTCTCTTAATTATGTCCAATTTAACCCGTGTCCACTTTTTAGTATATATTTGTTTGCTTGTTGTCTCCCCCATTAAACTGAAAGCTCCTTGAAGGTAAGGAGTGTCTTTTGGCCCTTCCCCCCACCTTTATCTCTCCAGGGCCCGGCCCTTAGTATTTGGACTGCCTGTCTGGCATGAAAAGTTAATTTGCCAATGATCACAGCTAAGGTGTGTCTAGATGTGATTCAGACCCAAATTTCTTGAGCCCAAGGCCAGCAGTGTTTTTCCACTGTACCAGACCGCCTCGGGTAACCAGATTGTCTTCTGTGCCCACCAAAATGTGATTCCCTTTTTGTAATGTAGCAAAATCCCAAATGATCCATCTGTATTTTCTAAGTCTGGGCTTTTACTTAAGAAGTTGTGTTTTGTTTTGTTTAATTGGCAAAGGATTGCATAAAATGGTAGTACTTTTATGGTGATCTAAGAAGAGTTCATGGTGCGGCCAGGTAGCACAGCGAGTAAGAGCACCAGCTCCAGTGTCAGGATGACCTGGAGATCTAATCTGGGCTCAGATACTCAGCACCACACCCAGAAATAACTGGCCTTGTAACCTTGAGCAAGTTACTTAACCCCGATTGCTTAAAAAAGAAGAGTTCATTAGGGCTCTTAGTTTATAGGTTCCTAGACTGCAAGCTGGAAAGAATCATCCCTTTACAATACATGTTCTGATGTAATGATCCCAACTTCCACTGGCCCTCATGAGGTCAGGTGCCCACTATGTGACTACTCTGTCCACTTGGGCTTCCAGGTAAAGCCCTGAGAGGTTATGGATATCTTCCTAATGCTATAACTCATAAGACCCTTTCCTACTGTAATTTTCTATTAACTATCAATTTAGTAGGCCAGCCTTACATAAACTTTATAAAAAATTATATAGCACCTACTGTGTGCCTGGCATTATGCTAAACAGTTTTACAAATATTATCTCATTTGATCCTCACAACAGCCCTGGAGTTCATTGCCATTATTACCCCCATTTTACAGTTGAAGGCAAAACAGAATTAAGTGACTTGTCCAGGGCTACAGAGCTAGTAAGTGTCTGAGGCCAGATTTGAACTCAGGTCTTCCTGACTCCAAGTGCCTATACTATTAGACATAGTTGATGTGTTTTGCTAAACTGATTTTCTCTTGTAATCTTTGTTAAAAGACGTGGCTCTAATATACAAAAATGCATTACATCTATATATAATCTATATGTATCCCTTTCATTTGTGTAGAAATTACATAATTAGACACAAATCTAATTGTATAAATATACTATATGTAAATATAATTCTATAATATTATAAAGGAAAACAAAAGTGATATAAAAATCAACATAAAACATTTAATTTCTGGTTAAAGATAATAAAGTTGCAAGGGTAGATTTACCACCTTCCTCACAGACAGGGATATTTGCTCAAATATATACTTGCATTATCCTAACATCAACTATTGCCTCTGTGTATATAATTTTACATTTGGCTAATAGGTACCTTTTTATTTTGCTAAGCAGTGCAATGCAATAAAGAATTATTCTCCTCCCTCATCTCAGCCTCAGCAAGAAAAAACCTAGGAATCCCAGTACTTGCCTAATGTAGCTAATTATTAAAGAACTCTTTCTAGGCTTTTTGTAAAACTAACTTCAACCCAAAGCAAGTCCTTCCCCACCCCACCCCCAACTATCCTTTCTCTGAACAGAAACATTTCTGTGGGGTGCATCTTCTCAGCAGCCACATTCCTGGCCATTTGAGACCAACAGCCAAATTCATCCCAATAACTCTGACTTTAGAAACATAAATTTTGTGTGTGGATGATTTTTCATTCCTCAATTGCACCTGCTGACCTACTCTGAGAAGGTCTTCATTTGGAGAACATTTACACTAAAATGGGTGGGGGAGAAGCTGGGTAAAGCCCCAAATACCATACCCTAAACCCCAACTCAACAAGGTCCCACAGCAGACGCAGAACCAGAATTTTTATCCAGGGTCCTTTCCCTGTTGTACCCTTCCACTCTCAGGTACAGTGCTGACATAAGGCAGATAGGTGAGTCTTTAGGAGTCACAGGAAAGTGACTTTTAAAGGCTATATGACTTTGGGCTAGGCTTTGCAGCCTTTTGAAATACAAAGCCTGAAAAAGGAAATCATCGGATTTTGGACCTAGAAGGACTCCCTAATACCTCAGAGGCCCAGGAAAGTAAATCAATTTATCCAAGATTATCCAGGTAGCACAGTAGGGTGCTGCACCTAGATCCAAATCTAGTCTCCGTGTTGCACAGAGCACTGGGTCTGGAGTCAGGAAGACCTGAGTTCAAATCCAGCCTCAGATCCTTGACCCTGGGCAAGTCACTTCTCTGTTTGCTTCAGTTTCCTTCTTCGTAAAATGGAAGTCATAACAGTGGGTTACAACAATAATTAGAGTAGCAATTAGCCCTGACACAGCCTTCCAAGTTTGCTATTTTTGGCTCAGTTTGAGGAAGAACTCCCCGACAAATAGGGCTGGATTAAAATGGAATGGGGCCCCTTATGCTGAGTCCTGTATCACTGTGCAGTATTGCACACCATGCAGGATTGTTGGGAGGTTCCAATGAGATGATATTTGTACAGTGCCTGGCACATAGTAGGTACCATATGACGGCTTATTCCCCTACCCCTTTCTCTTTGATACTTCAATGCAAATGCAACTCGAGTATCTTTTTTAAAGAAGATTTTGTTGGATATCTTTTTTAAAGATTTTCTTGGAAGGGTGTTGCACTAATGGTTGGTGGCCAGGGCAGACCAGATGATTAATTCACAATTGCCCACGAGTCTGATCCAAGACAAATTGATGATTCAGATCCTCTTTTGTGGCTGGAATCAGATGGAAGTCTCAGCTTTGGTGCCAGCCCTTAGAGGTGGCTCACGTGCTCATAAGGACCCTAGACTGGGAGTTGCACAGGATGAGATCACCAACCTAGTCCCCCTCCTTGTATAGATGGCTGGAGAGGCCCAGAAGAGTCAAATGATATGTTCACTGTCACCCAGTAAGTGGCAAAGCTTGAATTCAAATCTAGAATTTGGGGTTGGATAGCCAGCATTTTCTGACTACCACTAATTGCCATTTTTTTATGAAATCATAGAATTGGAAGGGAACTCTCTCTACCTGAAGTGTGGATGCCCTCTAGCACCTTCCCTCAGATCGGTCCTTCAACTTCACCTTGACATCCACAGTGATGCAGTACTTATCATAAGGGAGCCCCTTTCCATTTTAACCCAGCCTTCTTTGTCGGGGAGTTCTTCCTCAAATTGAGCCAAAGATAGCAAACTTGGAAGTGATGTGTAAGAGCTAATTACTACTCTAACTACTGTTGTCAGTATTATTCATAGTCTTTATGATGTTCACCCTTTGGCCCTAGTTCTGCCTTTGGAGTTAGGAAGAACAAATTTCACTCTCCCAAGTAATCTTCCTTAACATTTTTCCTAATCACATACTCTGACTCCCTTTTCCCTAGCCTACCTCTACCTCTTGTCTTCCTCCCCAAAAACTGCAGCTCCAAGTTTCCCCTTCTAATATTCTGATGGCATAATTAGGAGACTGCAAACCACTCTGGTTGCCTATTCCTGTCCCTCTCTGGCTGCCCAGTTACACTATATGCAAACTGTAGGCAAGGCTGAGCAAATATGTGGCGAAAACTGCAAAAATAATCCAGCACTTTACAGTGTCTAGGAAATTGGAGGAGCTTAATAAATGCTTGTTGACTTCACTTAATCAAATATAGATTATATGTGTGTTGTAAAATTATGAAAAGGAAGGCCATCATTTTTTATCTGGTATAGTCAAAGAAGGCTTGAAGGGGGAAGGACTTTAATAGGAACTGAGGTAGCATGGATGTGTATTTAAGTTGGGAAAAACAGCATGGAAAAATGAGAGTACAGAATGTCAAAGCAGGGAGCTGGTTGACAGTGTTGACTTTACTCTTGTTGATAGAGGGGTGGACATCCATGGGAGTACACTGTTGGCTGCACCTTCAGACAAGGTTGATTCGTTGATTTTGCTTAACTTGTTTCAAGGGGGAGGCATGTTGGGAAACGATTGATGTGCCAAACAAAAACCAGAGAAGCTTAAAATGATTTACTGAAGCCTTTTGTCTTTCTGTCTTAGCCACTGAAAACACACACACACACACACACACACGTTCCTCCATATCGAACCCTCCCTTGTGACAATTCAGCAAAAACATCCTATAGAGTGACATCTGACAATATTTTATTCTAGTAATTCTCCACTTCTCAGGCATGAGGAGAAAGCTATATTCTAGCAGGACTGTTTTTCACTTCCTCTGTATCCCCGACACTTAGCACAGTTCCAGGCACATAGTGGGTGCTTAATAAATTTTTACTGAGTGATTGATTAATTGATTGATAGGGACACACTGGAGTTTATTGATTAGGGGAGTGATATGGACTCATAAGCACTTTACGATCAGTTTTTTAAAATTTAGTTTTGAAAGATTCTTTACCTAGGTTGGTTTCAAATTGAGCATTTCATTATTAATCTCTGAGAATGTGAAAATGAAAACTTGACAATAATTCAAAAAGGACAGAAATAGCAGAGAATAGAGAGAAATATTCAGGAGAAGATCAAAGAAGGCAGGAAGAGAAATAATAGACCAGGTTTGAAAGAGAAAGGCATTGTTGAATTAATTATGTAATCCTTCACCCAATGAAAAAATTACTTTAAAAGTTCTAAATTTATAATATAATTTATTTAATAGAATTTGTAAAATTTATAATTTTATGTAAGTATAATATAATAAATGTTTATAAAAATAAATTTTATTTAAAGTACAATAATGTACATAATACTGCTCAATATATGTCAATCATTTTGATGCTTTGCATTCATAATGAACAAATACTAAGGAAGATGTATATCTATTGACTGTACAAGAAAGTATTTTTTCCTTTTCTTGGAAATTTATCCAAGTTTAGTAAAACTACATTTCATCTATTTAATAGTAACTGATATTTGTATAAAGCTTTGAAGTTTGCAAACTGCTTAACATCCAGCATCTCATTCAGTTCTTACAACCTTAGGAGATAAAACACACACATACGAATCCTGGGTTGAGGAGGGCAATTTGTTATTGGGGGTTGGGATGGAAAAACGAATTTCTATTCTTTATCATTATTCAGTTTAAAATAATTAAAATCAGCAGCATCTTACCCTGTTCCTTTTTTTTTTTCTAATAAGAATAAATGTTCAAGCATCTCATATCTACAGATAATATTTTTCAGATTGGTCCCTGACAAGTTTTGATCCCATATGGATTATAATCAATGCCTGTTTAGGAACTTTTTTCAGATGAGCCAACCAAATTAAATAGCCAAATTAAAAAAACAAACAAACCCTATTACAACTATCAGTTCCATTAAGTCTTTTTAGTTGAGAGACTATAATAATGATGTTTCCTAAATAGATAATACTTTACAAAGGTTTTCCTCACAGCAACCTCGTATACAGTAGTGTAGTTATTATTATTCCATTTCTTGTTTTGTATTATATCCGTATTTTAAAAATTTGCAAATTAGCTTAGGGAATTTAAATGACTTGCCCAAAGTAGCATAGCTAATCAGTGGTGGAGATGGGGAGCCCCTGCTAGGTCATGACAATTTGCTCAATACATTAGCAACTTCATGCTTAAAGTGAAGGAAACTTTCACGTTTTTCATTGACTTATATCTTTTTCTTTCATGTTTCTATTAATTCTGTCCCTTGGGACAGCAAATATAAAACTCTACAAGATGCAATATGCCTTCAGAAAGCAAATTCAGTTTATTTGAGCTTTTAAGTTGAAAGCACAAAAATGAAGTTCTTTGGAAATCATTAATATGCCTTGGACATATTTGGTCTGTATTCATTTTGTTTTATTTTACTAAAAAACTCAAAGTAACTCAGAGTCCTCCATAATTTAAAGCTCACTCAGTCTTATTGTTTCTTGGCAATAAGAGTCACACACGCACAGCTGTGAGCAATTTCCAAAGGCATCTTTGCAATCCAGTCTCCTTGATTTTCCAGTGTCTTTTCATACATTCAGAGGTCTCTCTGTGACTCCTCATCACAGGCCTTTCTTGAAGAAGTTTTCTTTTTCATAGACTTCCTGTCTTTTCCTTTCTTTTCTGCATAGTTCTTTTCCCGATGTTATATTTTTGCAGCAACCTTATCATTAATCCACTGTGTACCAAGTAATTAAGTAAGACCCTTCTGAAATGCAGCCTTTTTTTAATTAAAAAAAAAAAAACTACTTGTTCAGCAAAATGTCCCTGTCACATGCCTTAGAGTACTCTGAAACCAAGTTTGTCGAGGACATCCAAGGTTCTTTGCAGAAACAAATCTGTCATCATTGTCACTTGTAATATGAACCACACAGAAATTCTTTATTTAACTTCCTTTGAAGGGAATAAGAAGCAAGGCTGTGATTTGGTTCTATTGAAACACTACCCATTCTCATCTATGGGTAAAAGCTTCTTTGCTGCTGGATCTAACAAGATGGACAGAGGTTGCCAGAAAATTCTGCCATGGGTTGATGGGACAGTTTTAAAGCCGGAATCAATTCTCAAGCGCAGAACAATATAGATGAAACAATTTACTGAATGACTCTTTGCTTCCAATGGTCAAAAAAAAAGGACTTATTTGTTTCAGTTTTAAGATAACCCCCAGTTTTAATTTTGAGATTAGGTTATATTTTTCTCTTTAAATCTTTTCTACTTTGATAACACTTTTCAACATTATTTCTCTTTCACAGAAAGTATCTGAATGTATGTCCTGGTAGTTCATTCTTACAGCATAGATTCCCTTTACAACACATATGTGGTGGAATTATCTTAACATTTACCCTGATGAGGTCAGTTGCCAAGAGAGTAGGTGCTATGTCCCTTTAGGGTTCTAGGGGTAGCCCTGAGGGATTATGGGTATCTTCCAAATGCTATAGCTCATAAGCTACCACCACCCCCAAAAAGTGTTTCCTGTTATAATTGTCAGTCAATTATCAATTTAGTCGGCCAGCCTTACCTGGTTTTTAGGGGAAGAAAAATGTATATGGTGCCTACTATGTTCCAAGCACTATGCTACATGCATTTGATCCTCACAACAGTCCTAAGAGGTAGGTGCTGTCATCATCTTCATTTTACAGATCAGGAAACTGAGGCTGAATGGTTCAGCGACTCGCCCAGGGTCGTGCAGCTAGTGAGCGCCTTAGGCTGGATTTGAACTCATGAGCCGATGTTCAATCCACTGCACTACCTAGCTACTGAAGTGGAATACAGTAAGAGCAGTTTTTATAAAACATCTCCCAACACATGTCTGTGACCTTCTCCCACTGGGACCCAGAGAGTTCAGGAGGAAGTTAGCTCAAGCTTAGAGAGCAGAGCTTACAAGGGGGTATCCAACAGCTCCTCATTTGTGGAAGGCCTTTCCCTCTCACAGGATGCTCAGGAAGGGTGCCTCAAGTGTGAGGTAGCTTCCCTGCTAGGTTCTCTGTAAAACTGTGAGTCTGAGTCCAGTCTGTCCACGGATTCCAATGCAGACACTGCCACTGGCCACTGCTGCTCCTGGAATGAATAGATCGATGGATGAAGGAAGGATGGAAGGAGTAAAAAAAGTATTCATTAAGTATACTCTGTGCTAAATGCTGGGAATACAAAAAGAAAAGCAAGACCATCCCTGGCCTCAAAAAGCTTGCCTTCTAATAATGGAGAGGACATACAGGAAATGCTTCAGCTGCAAGTCAGATGCAAAGGGCCCCATGGTCCTTAGGATACAGCAATAAAGCAGATGGTGATGCCTCTTCTTTACTGCCATTTCCACTGATCAGATCATCAGTTCTGATGTTGAATCATTTGACCGAGCCAGGATTTTGGTGGCAAGAATGTCCTTTTCTGAGTCTTCAGTAGCTCAGATTGTGGCCCCTACAGGAGTCACCAGGCTGCATTTTTCAGGATGATGGCAAGCACTTAAAGCCCTTGTGTTTCCTTGCTGTTGGTAGCAGGTGATTAGAAGTTGTTGCTACTAGTGGTGATGAAGGCGGATCCTTTTTCCATGATGATTTCTCTTGTTAATGACGGCTACAGAGACTGGGCTAAAAGTAGAACTGGTAGTGCGGGGGAACTCTGATATTCCCAAAGCCCTTGTGTTTGTGGTCTTGAGCTGTCTCAATCATGGTCTGTGGGGAGACAGTGCTTGAGGTGATGGTGGTTTGATTTGACCTACCTGTGCTACTTCTTGATTCTCCCTCAAGGTGTCCTGTCAGCTGGACAATGCTAGGATGTCGGTTGGAAATCCCAAATCTTTGGGACCCTCTGAAACCATGAAAAGCCACTCTTTGGCTAAGGTGAGGTGCAGAGGTCCAAGACTCAGATGAAAATGTTCATGCCCTCCCCTAAGTGACTCATTCTCAAAGGATTTAGCTGGAATGCTTTCTTCTCACTCTCCGTGCAGTGGCATCCAAACCTCTTGATGCTCTGAACTGTGTTCAGAAGAATTAGACTTTTCCATAGAAAGCCCACAGAGCATAACTAAGTTTCTTTAGCCAATTTGAACACTCTCCTTGTCAATGACACTCCAATTCATTGAAGAACATGTCATATTTAATCTAAAGTGTTTGATTAATTTGTTGGGATTTGTTATCACCTCATTAAGATATCGAGGCATATTATTACTTTAAGTTGGATGGGATGACTTGATTGAATCAGTCTCACCCTTATATCTTATTTTTTTTTTAGTTTTTCATTGTTTATTATTAAAAATATATGACATACAGATTCTATAGGGAACTCACACAAATCTAAAACATTGAGACATTCCTCAATAGACAAGTTGTTAAAGGATATGGAAGAGTTTTCTTTTTTTTTTTTCAAATGCTTTATTAACTTCTAACTTACATCATTCATTTCCTCTAGATTTTGAGTTACAAATTTTCTCCCCTTTTTTCCCCTACCCACTGCCCCAAAATAGCAGTCCCACAGGATATCCCCTCCTCCAATCTGCTCTCTCCCATATTTTCTCCCATACCCCTTTCCACTTTTCCAGTAGGGAATGGTGGATCTCTATGCCCCAGTGCCTGTGTATCTTAGTTCCCAATTACATGTACAATAGTATTAATAATAGTATATATGCATATATATTTGAATATTTGATTTAAAAACTCTGAATTCTAGATTCATTCCCTTCTTCCCTTGTCACCCACCCTTACTGGGAAGATAAGCAGTTCAGTATAGGTTGTATATGTGTGTCTAGTGCAAAACAATAACATAGTAGATATATTGTAAAGGACTGACTATATTCCCTCCCTCCTATCCCACCTCCCATTTGATCTATTCTCTACTTTGATCCCATCCCTTTTCAAAAGTGGGTGCTTCCAACTTCCCTCCCCCCCAGCCTGCCCTCCCTTCCATCATCTTCCTTCTCATCCCCTTCTCCCCCTACTCTCCTGGAGGGTGAGATACCCTATTTAGTGTGTATTTCATTCCCTCCTCAAGCCAAATTCAATGGAAATAAGGTTGACCCATTCCCTTTTGCCTTCCTATTCTTCCCCTTCATTGTAACCATTTTCCCTTGCCTCTTCTATATGAGATAGTTTACCCCATTCTGTCTCTCTCTATCTCCTCTCATTATATTCCTCTTTCACCTCTTAATTTCACCTTTTAAGTATCATACCTTCCTGTTAAATTGGTCCTGTGTCCTCTATCTATGTATACTTGTAAACATATATACACACATTCACATATGTATTCATATACCCATATACCCTCATATATATATATATATCCCTTCAACTACTGAGAAAAGTTTCATAAGTTACAATTATTGTTTTTCCATGTAGCAATGTTAATAGTTTAACTTTGATAAGTTCCTTATGATTTCTTTTCCCTGTTTACCTTCTCATGTTTCTCTTGCTTCTTGTATCTGAATGTCAAATTTTCTATTCAACTCTGGTTTTTTCAGCAAGAATGCTTGAAAATCCTCTATTTCATTGAATGACCATATTTTCCCCTGAAACATGATACTCAGTTTTGCTGGGCAGGTGACTCTTGGTTTTAATCCCAGCTCCTTTGACCTCCAGAATATCATATTCCAAGCCCTTTGATCCCTCAGTGTAAAAGCTGCCAGATCCTGGGTTATCCTGATTGTGTTTCCACAGTATTCAAATTGTTTCTTCCTGGATGCTTGTAATATTCTCTCCTTAATCTGGGAATTCTGGAACCTGGCTATAATATTCCTAGGAGTTTTCTTTTTGGAATCTTTTTCAGGAGGTGAAAAGTGGATTCTTTCAACCTCTATTTTGCCCTCTAGTTCTAAAACATCAGGGCAGTTTTCTGTGAGAACTTCCTGGAGGATGATTTCTAGGTTCCTTTCTTTGGTCATGGCTTTCAGGTAGTCCAATAATTTTTAAATTATCTCTCCTGGATCTATTTTCCAGGTCAGTTTTTTTTCCCATGAGATATTTCACATTGCCTTCTATTCTTTCATTTGTTTGGATCTGTTTAACAGCATCTTGATTTGTCATAAAGTCATTAGCTTCCATTTGCTCCAATCTAATTCTGAAGCAATGATTCTCCTCATTGAGCTTTTGAGATTCTTTTTCCATCTGGCAAGTTCGGCTTTTTAAGGCATTCTTCTCCTCATTGCCTTTTTGAGCCTCTTTGCCATTTGAGTTAGTCTATTTTTTAAGGTATTATTTTCTTCAGTCAGCCTGTTGACTCTCATTTCATAATTTTCTTGCATTTTTCTCATTTCTCTTCCCAATTTTTCCTCCACTTCTCTTATCTGCTTCTTAAGGTCCTCTATAGCCTGTAACCAGCTCATATTTTCCTTTGAAGCTTTTGTTGCAGGAGTTCTGACTTCAGTGTCTTCCTCCTGTTCCATGCTTTTCTCCTTTTTGTCCCCAAAATAGGAGTCTAATGTTGGAATCCTCTGCTTTGTTTCCTTTGCCTGGTCATGTCACCCCTCAGTCACTTGACCCCTGAGTTTTTTGCCACAGTAGGACTCTGTCCCAAATGCTGGGGTTTTCTCAGCTGCCAGAGGTATTAGATGGGTGCCCTCTCTGAGGTCTCCACATGCTCTGGCAAGCTGAACACACACCCCAGGACCTCCACCCTAGACTGCAATCCAGATCCAGGAAGGTTAAAGCAAGAGCGATTACCCCTCAGACTGGTGCTTGGTTCCCCTACACTCTGCAGGCCAGGAACTGAAGCTGCCGGGTAGCACCGGCTGGCTGTGCTGGTGTCTCAGTGGCTTCTCACTCCTGCAAAGCCATGCACTCCCACTTACTGGGTCCCAAAGTCCGGAATGCACTGACCTCTCACTTTGTCCTTCACATCTATGTGTTGATAAATCTGGAAACGGCCACAGCTGCTGCTGATGGGGAGTCCCTCCAGCCAGCAGCTGGTCAGGCCTGCCCTGGGGCTAAAGGTTCAGGATGGGGCTGGGCTCTGCTCCCAGAGCACTGCACTGGCTGATTCCTGCCAGCCTGCCAGGCTGTCGTCTGTGGGAGGTTAGCTTCTCTGTGTCATTTTGTGGGTTCTGCAGCTCCAAAGTTTGTTCAGAGTCCCCTTTTTACATGGATTGGGGAAGGTGGAAGCCAGAGCAGTGGGGAGGTCCTATTTCTACTCTGCCATCTTGACTCCGCCCCCTCTATCTTATTTTTTATAGGTCAATTAACCCAAGTATTATTTAATTTTTAGAGAGTCAGTGTGTGCCCACGATGCATAAAGAGCTAGATAGACCTGGATTTAAGTCCTGATTCTGATTCATCCTGGCTGTGGGACCCAGACAAGTCACTTAACCTCTCACTCAGTGCTTTAGGCACCTCTCTGAGACCATAAGCACAGTAGGTGCAGAGCTGCACTGGTTAAGGAAATTGCCCATTGGAAGCTCCCCAAACCAGGCAAATGACCAGTCCCTGTCCTAACATTCAACCATTCACCATTCGTAAAACAGATAAATAGATCAGATAACAGAAAAATTTACCATTTTTATTGTTCAGTCATGTCCTCTTCTTGACCCCATTTGGGGTTTTCTTGGCAAAGATACTGGAGGGGTTTGCCATTTCCATTTCATTTATAATAAGGGTTATTATTATACAATGTAATACTGGGAATCAAACTTTGCTATTACGTGTGTTATAGTCAATTAGTAGGATAGCCAGCTTTTCACTTTGACTCTTTAAAAAAGTGAGCCATATTACTTTTAGGCAAAAATGAATAAATTAAATATGCTCAATGTTCTTCTTGCTAGAATTGGTAGGTGACCGGGTGCACAATGTCACAGATGCTGTCTGGTCAATGTGTCAGTTGATTTTGCTTAAGTTATGCTTGTTTGCTCCCCCATTAGAAAGTTCCTTGAGAGAAGGCCTTTGTTTCATTCTTTTCATTTCTATTCTAAGTGACTTGATAACAGATTTTGTCTTCCTTCCAAGGAACGACCAGGTAACAAAATGAAGAAGACTCCTTTCAATAGAGGAAACAATTGCAGACAACAATTTCTCTGCAACTTAAGGTCTTAGTTGCCTGGGGTAGTGGGAGGTTATGTGATTCACTTCAGTCACCTGACACTGAGTCAAATCCAGGATTTACTCTATTGATTCTGCTATTTCTCCTTGTCAACACCTCTAAGTTTCCTGGTCTTTCTTCAAGTAGCTTAAATCCCACCTTCTGCAGGAAGCCTTTCCAAACTCCCCCTTACTAGAGTCTTCATTATGGTAATCAACTGAAAAATAAGTATGTGCATGTTGTTGTCTCCCAACTAGAAGGTTAATTCCTTGAGGATAGGAGCCATGTTTTTTCTTTCTTTCTTTTTTTTTCTTCCATTCTTTATAGTTCCAATGGTTAGCACTGTGCCTGGCATATAGTCAGCGCTTGATAAATACTTGTAAACCTACTGCTGGCCTAGATTACATGTTGATAACAAGATTTTAACAAATACTTGTTGACTGATTGGATTGTTTTTCTTTGGTATAAGGAAAAAGGAGGGTAAAATTGGGAAGTTATTGTTCTACAATAAAACATTAAAAATAACATAACTTTTCCTTTTATTTCTTGATGTTTAGGGCTTTTTTTTCTTCAGCTCTTAAAAATGACAAATGCCACTTAAAACGTGAAAACTAAACTTGAGCTTTTGTTATTTACATTCCTGTAGGCTCAATTGTATCCCAATTTGTTTGCCAGTTTGTTTCCATATAATGTAAATGTGTTTTAATCAAATCAGATGTCAGTCACAATATTAAGATGTGTAGTAACAGTTGTGGAACACTTTACAAACCTTTAAGGGTCATACAAGAGTAAACTATTCTTAATTACACAGGTGAGAATTTTAAGTTAATGACCGCTACAATTCAGCTATTCAAGTCATATCTTTAATTGGCTTTTGGGCTGTCTGGATATTTGTTTATCATCAAATGTTAATTTTTTATTTTAATCCAAACCAGTTTTTATGTCAAAAAATATTTTATGAAGACCTTAAAAGAGAAATGGATTCATTTTAACTCTAGATGGCAGTTAAACACAGCTAACAACCTTGTCTGTTTAAAATAAAGAAACACAAAAATAGTAAAACATTCTGTTCTGCCATCTAGTTAATTATACTCTCAAAATGATGTCTCAGATTGATATTACTAAACAAACATGTATAAAATGTAATTACACACAAGTGAAATAAATAGTGAAGCCCTGTAATTGCAAGATTTTTTTTTCCAGCTAGTAATATGGAGTACACCTGTGCATGGTTTATGTCTCCCGTATTTTATTTTGTCATTTTTACTAACATTTAGTTCAGTGTAGTTTCATTTTATGTACAATTATTTACCAATATCGATTCAAACCATATGTCACTTTTTAAACTATCTCATGCTTCATGTTTTAAATTTTAAACAGAAAGACAAAATCTATTTAATAAGAGAGTGCATGCCATAAAAACTCACTCCAAAAAGCTGTTATTTATCCCTATATCTGTATATTTGTATATACATATATACAGCACATATATGTATATATGTGTGTGTTTGTGTACTTTAGATTTGAGAGTGGATCTTAAAGACTTGAGTGTCTCTTATAATTTTTTTTGTTTGTAATATCAGTTTTTGGTTTGTGGGAATGCCACAATTATATTTCTAATGAGATATTTCTTCTAAACACCTAACTTGTTTTTAGTCTCTTTTCTCCACTACTTAGATAGAATGCCTATATTTATACAGACTTCCATGGGACTGACGCCTTGTTGTAATTGTGGACACTTCACAATGAGATTCTCCTTCACTCATATTAGAAACAGGCATCAAGAGTGGTTAGGTTTTAGATAGTTTAGATGAGGGAATGACTTTGCTCTTTTATTTTAAATTATTTAAACTTGGTTAATAGGTGATTTGTGTTCCCACTTTCATATTTTATAGGGTGCTCATTTGAATATACATCGACTACTACGTGTTAGTGTTTTTTTAACAACCTTTGCACTCTAAATATGTTTAGTACTAGTAGAATGACACATAGGAAAAAAAACATAGTTTATAATGATTTTGGTTTTTTCAAATTTGTAGTTTTTTTTTAATAGGTGGTTCACATATAATTTGCAGGACCCTGATTTTGCTTGAGTTTTTTATATGAATTTTTTGAGTAACATTGAGATAATTGTTCCGTCTTTTGGAAAAGGAATCGTTCATTCCTTTTATTTTAGAAAAGTTTTTGGAGCTTACTGTGGTGATCCATCCTTGTAATCCATGCTAGTGGGGAGGCCGGGACTGATGGCTCATTTGTGCTTGGAAGTTTTGAGCTAGATAGGACTCTAAAGTCCTATTGTCAGTACTCACTGAATCCAGCCCCAGTATGACGAGGTTCAGGAGAGCTGGGAGTCAAAGGAGGGGCAAACTGACTGAGGTTTGGAAGATGTTAGGTGAAAACTTCTATGTGGATCAGCAGTGGGAGGTTTGTGGTTAGTTGTACTTGCAGCCTGGGTGTGAGAGAGAGACCCACTCTCCAAAGACAAAAGAACAAGTTATTTGAATCTTTGAAACATTGGAGCCATCTGTAAATTGCATTTCACATTGGGGTGGGAAGCAATGAGGAGCAATATTACCCTCAAAATTAACAGAAAAAAATGTAAAACCTTCTACTTTATGTCAGCCTAACAGCATGAAAACCTCACCATATAGCATTGCTTGCCATAAGCATCAAATAAAAAATAAAGAAGCATAAAATAAAATATGCATAAAATAAAAAATGCATACCTAAATCTGGCTTGTGCCCAAAGAAGCCATGGGAGGCTAGTGCTTTCTACCTGAGCAATTATAATGTCTTGATTTTTATATGGAGTGGCTCTTATGAGAGAATGCTCAGCCTTTTGGTGTAACTACTGGGTAGGAGTTAGGGCAGAGAATTATGATTACAGTAAAAAGAAAAAAAGATAAAATTAAAAGGTTGGTTTATTCATAGAGAACTTTTGCTATTCTTTTATGGAGCAGATCACTGGGCAAGATACACACCTGTGCAGGGGGAAACAATCCAAAGCCTCCTAGAGCTTTTGATCTGAAAGACAGAAAAGGACACAGTCGAGGCAGAAGTCAGAGCAATCAGCCACATAAAAATAACCCCAAATTTAGCTTATCTTTTTGGGGAGAATTCTCGTACTTGGATGAATTTAACAGATGTACCAGTAATAAAATGTTTAACAGGTAATTATAGAATGTATTTAGAGTAATTAGTTTTGATTTAATCACTTCTCAGCATGTTAGTTGTGAATTACAAATTTATTTCAGACAGCTCCTGTGGCCTGCTTCCCCTAAGCTGAACACTCTAAACAAATGGTTGGAAATTCTCCATTGTCTTTGCATATTCTGAAACCTATGGAGGTGGCTGTGGTTTCCATCTGTCTAGTAAATGTGACTTTGTTTTGCTTTCCACTCCCATCTATAAGTGCCCACATGAATTCAGGAGACCTTCATCTTCTTTTTGGTTTTAGGAGTATGATATCCAGTACATTCTTCCAACCATTGTCATTATAGATCAAACTTCTGGCAGTTTTTAACCCTGATGTGTGGGTGTATTTGTGTATACACACACATACATACATACATACATATACACATACATCTATACATACATACGCACATATATTTGATTTATACAGATGGCATCCTTAAAACAATCCTTACTTTGTTCTCAGGTCAATTCAATTTAATGAACATTTAAGGCACTGATTTAGCACAATACTAGGGTAGTAGCTATATATACATATGTATTACATATATATATATATATATATATATATATATATATATATATATATACTTGCTCAGTCATTTCAGTTGTGTCTAACTTATTAACCAAATGATCCCATTTGGAGTTTTCTTGACAAAGATACTGGAGCAGTTTGCCATTTCTTTGTCCAGGTCATTTTATAGATGAGGAAACTGAAGAAAAACAGGGTCTGACTTGCCCAGGGTCAGAGAGCTACTAAATACTTGAGGCAGTATTTGAACCCCCTAGCTGCCATTATTTCTCTATCTATATATCTCTCTATATCTTTAGCTGTATCTATATATATGCACACACATACACACATATGTGTATGTATGTGTAAGTATATTATATATGTATCATACATACATAATATATGTGTGTGTATATATATATATATATATATATATATATAAACAATTCACAGGTTGTTAATTTTCCAAAAGCAAATGTTTTTTATTTAGTTCAACAAACTTAAATCAATTAAACAAATATTATGATTAAAATGTAATAAGTTAAGGAAATGTCAAATTGGGTCAGCTAGGTGCTCCAGTGAATAAAACACTGACCCTGGAGTCAGGAGGACCTGAATTCAAATCCAACCTCAGACACTTCACACTTAACTACTCGTGTGACCTTGGGTAAGTCACTTAACCCCAATTGCCCTGCCTTCCCCCCTCCTAAAAGTTAAAAAAAATTAAAAATATCCCTACACTTAAGTTTCAATAACGTCCTCATGGTCAGTTTTATGAATTTCAGACTCTTCTGCAGTGTGGATTTTCCTTATTTTTATAGCAAGAGTTCTTAACCTGGGGCTTGTGAACTTGGTTGTTTTTTTTTTTTCAATATTTTGATAACTATAATAATTGATTTCCTTTGAAATTGTATTTTATTTTTATCCATTTAAAAACATTATTCTGAGATGAGGTCCGTGATTCATTGTGCCACCAAAGGGCATGTGACACAGAAAATGTTAAGGAACTCTCTGGTAGATGAAGTTGATATGACATTTACTCTGCCCCTGGCGATCAGGCTCTAAGAGGTGAGCTTTGTCTCAGTCTTTCCTTGATGGTATCACTAAGCCATTTCCACTTCACCCCACTTAGTGTTCCACACTCTCCAACAGTTCCCCTTTCTGTCTTGCCTTCACCCACGAGAAGGTAAGCTTCTTGAGAACAGGATTTGCTTGTATTTATATTCCCAGCACTTAGTGCCATGCTTATTGAGTGGTTAGCACTTGATGAATGCCTTATGTATCTGTTGCAAACTTAAAAACATTGGTGAATAATAATAATTCATTTCCCACAAAAGTTGAATGCAATATCAAAGCCATGTCTAAACAATACATCAAACCAAAAGACACGATGAATTCAACTCAAGGAACTGTGGCTATGGAGTCAGGAAATCCCTGGGCACAGACATTCTCTCTGGCCAGCCTCTATGCCTGGAACGCTCTCCCTCCTCCACTCTGACTACTCGCCTCCTTGGCTTCCTTTAAGTCTCAACTAAAATCCCTCCTCCTACAGGAAGACTTCCCCAGCGCCTCTTAGGCCCAGCGCCTTCCCTCCTAACTATTTCTTGTTTTCCCATGCATCGTTCTCTTGAGATACATTTGCATTCGATTATAAACTCATTGAGGGCAAGGACAATCGTTTGCTTCTTTTTGTATTCACAGGGCTTAGCTCAGTGCCTGGTACACAGTAGACACCTATTAAATGTTTATTGATTGACTGATTTGCTAGTAGGGTAATCCATGTTAGAGAAAATTTTTGGAATTAGAAAAATATTACAGGAGAGAAGTCAGGTCCGTGAGGGGACCTTTTCCAGACTGATGTCCTGACTATTAGGAGCCTCCTTCTTACTAATCCTTTTATTTTATTTTATTTTTTATTTTTTAAGCAATCAGGGTTAAGTAACTTGCTCAAGGTTACACGGCCAGTTATTTCTGGGTGTGGTGCTGAGTGTCTGAGCCCGGGATTCGATCTCCAGGTCGTCCCAACACTGGAGCCAGTGCTCTTACTCGCTGAGCCACCTGGCCGCCCCTATTACTAATCCTTTTAAATACAATCTTTTGTGGTATTCTCATGCAAATATTTCCTTCATTTTATGTAGAAGAACTGAGAAAAACAGGACTAATTTTACAAGTAATAGCAGTCAACTTTGTCATGCCTCTATGCAGATACTGCGTCTGCCTTTTCTATGGCAGTCAGAGTAAATGTCATATCACCTTCATCTACCACAAGGCTCCTTAACATTTTTTGTGTCACAGCCCACTTTGGCAGCATGATGAATCATGGACCTCATCTCAGAATAATGTTTTTAAATGAATAAAAATAGAATTTCAAAGGAGATCCATTATGATAGTTACCAAATTTCAAATGATCAAATGTTGTAAGACCCAATGAATCCAGATTTAAAATTGGAAGGGACTTTGGAGCTCATCCATTTAACCATCTCAAACTCCAGGGGAGGATTCTGAGGCCCAGAAATACCAGGTACTTGCCTGAGGTCCCATAGGAAGTGAGCACCCCAGCCGAGACTTGAAACCAGCTCTTCTGATGGCAGTCAGTACTCTTTTCACTGTTTCCAGCTGCCCCAGAAAAGTCAGTGTGATAGATAAATGTAGATTCATTAGACTTTTTTCTTTTTTTTTAAGTTAATTTATTTGTTTTTAGTTTTCAACTTTCACTTTCATAAGTTTTAAATTTTCTCCCCCTCCCCAAGATGGCATGGCTCTACATATACATTCCTCTTAAACATATTTCATTAGACTTTTTCTTAAGTGAATTAACCTATATGAAAAAAAAATTTCGTCAGGAGGGAGGAGTAAATAAATTTTTGTTGTTTTTCATTACTGTCTGACTCTTTATTACCCCATTTGGGGTTTTCTTGGCAGAGATACTGGAGTGGTTTACCATTTCCTTCTCTAACTCATTTGACAAATGAGGAAACTGAGGCAAACAGGGTGAAGTGACTTGCCCAGGGTCACACAGCTAGTAAATGTCTGAGGCCAGATTTGAACTTAGGTCTTCCTGTCTCTAGGTCTAACTTTATCTATGACACCACCCCCCAAATAAGCATTTATGTGCCAAGTGTTTTACAAATATTATCTCTTTTTTTTTTCTCACAACAGCTCTGGGAGGTAGGTCTTATTACTATCCCCAGTGTGCAGATGAGGAAACCACCAATACTTGTAAAGGTTAAGTGACTTGCCCAGGGTCACACAGCTATCACGTTCAGAGGTTGGTTGAATCCACTTCTTAATTCCATTCCCCGTGCTCCCTCCCCTGGGCCACCAGCCAAGTAATAAGCTTATCTTTGTAGCCCAAATGCAAAGGAATTATGCGGTTTATACTATAAACAAAAAATCTGTACTTGTAGATTCTTCAATAGATGCTTGCCTTAGCACAATGTGCTTGCTATAGCCTGGAGTTTGATAAAAGGCAAATTTATTTTGGACTGACAGTTTAGTTACTGAGTATCAAAAGAGTCTTGTTACCAGGTGGTTTCACCTAGAGAATGATTCTGAAGCTGAACAGCATGATAAGAAGTTTTACTATGTACGTTAATATCCAGTGAATGTAAGAATTGGAAAAGGATGTGGGCCAGGCATATATCAAGGACAAGGAATAAGAAAGGAAATGAATAAATGGGGGTGGAGGGAAGCATTTGTGAAATGCTTGTTATGTGCCAGGCTCTGTGCTAGGGGCTAGAGATGCCAAGATAAGGACCATATCCTGTGCAGCCAGGTCAACTCACCATCTGTCTGCTGGAACCCCTTACCCTGCTCCTTCCACTTCAGGGTGAGAAGGGGAGTCCAAGTCACTTCTCTAAATGTAATGTCTTTCCCCATTTAGAATTTAAGGTATTTGAAGGGGATACTGTATCTTTAAAAAATATATATATTGTATCCCTATTGCTTAGCACAGTACCTGGCATACAGTAAGTGTTTAATAAATGCTTTTTTCATTCATTCATTCATGAGAGACAGGACCTAGTCTCAAGGAGTTTTAATTCTAAAAGGACAGAGGAGAGAGTTTTGGTCTAAAGAGTTACATAGATGGTAGACTGATGTATGGGGTAGGGTAATCATTTGACTGCCCTTCCTAGAAGTAATGGTTTGGTTTGATTACTCTGTCCAGAGCAAGAGGTGGGAAGTAGGGGTTAGAAGATGAGGTAGGTGTGTGTGTGTGTGTGTGTGTGTGTGTGTGTGTGTGTGTGTGTGTGTGTGTGTGTGTGTAGGTGTGTGTGGGTGTGGACTGAGAGCTATAATGGTATCCGTGAAATGTTAAAAGACCTTTTAGAATGTCCTTCAATATACTGAGTAATTCCTTTTAAAGAATTTAGAAGAGATCCGGGCTCTATGAGTGGAAGGAACCTTAGGGGCCATCAAATCCAAACCCATTATTTTGGAGATGAAGCAGTTGAGGCCCAGGGAAGTGAAAGGCCCTGGTTAAGGTTTTCTACATAATCACCTACACATGGATGACAATTGCCCAATATGAAGTGTGGAGGGGTTGTAATTTCTACCTCAGACAGAGGGCCCACATGGATGAGATCACAGGTACACTGAAGTATCTCTTCAAAGATAATATTACATACAAATAAAGATAAATCTCCAAATAAAGGGTCCCCTAATTAATATATTTTATTGGTCTATGAATGATTTTCCATGTTTTTAGGTTCAAATAGTCACTTGAATTAAAATTCAGTAATTCAAAACTTTCAAGTAACCATTCTTCCTGCTAAAACTTAAAAAAAGTTACTTTCAGATGTCACCAAGTGAGTGTCTGAACTTGATTTTAAAATATGTCTAAGCCCAAACCCCACAGAGTTAACAGATGCCTCAGACTTGAAGGTATTTCAGTGAAGCTTAAAATTATAATGCTATTTAATCCCCAGATGTATGAAAAAAAAGATTCACAGTTATCTCTGACTTACAGCTCAAAAGGAAGCTGTGCCACTTTTATTTAAATCTTACAATTTAGATTTCAGGATGCTTAATCTGAGTTTGACTTCCAGAGATGAACAAGAAAACTCTGATCTGTCTTAGAGAAGCAGACATAATTCCAAGGAATGAATACATGACAGTGTTGGCTCAGACCATTGGTCTATTTAGTCTAATAGTCGTCTCTGATAGCGACACCAAAGGTTTCTTTGGGACTTGAAGGCTTTTGAATGGATTCTAATTGCCTACAAGATCAAATTTAAACTCTAAGACCGTTAGCAATTTGTCCTCTATCCTATCTTCCAATCTTTCCCCCCATTACTCCTTCATATAAAATCTCTGCTGCCAGAGGGCTTATCTAGTCACTAACCTTGCTCATTTCTGCTTCTTCTCCCTCTGTTCCCTGGAATTCCTTTTTTTCCCCACCAGGCCGTATTCTTCTGAGGGTTGTCCCTGAATGTTGTCTTCTCATGTACCAACAAACAGTTTTATATCCCTCCAACATTTTGAAAACAAAAAGGGCTTCTCTTGACCTTGACCCAGCTGCCTTCCCATCTGTCTTACCCTGAACAATCTTGCTTCTTAGGAAAATAGCTGTTACCCAATGGTTCTATTTTCTCATTGTCTACTGTGTCTTCAACTTCTTGAAGGTCATTCATTCATTTCATTGTTTCCTAAGTACTTAGTAAGTGCTAGGCACCCACTAAGTGCTAGCTCCTGGGGATGTAAAGACAACAATAAAAATAATATTTGCCTTCAAGGCACTTATATTCTACTGGGGGTGGAGGGAAGGAACCATGTAAGTAAATAGATAATAAAAATAGAAAATAATTTCATGTGGGTTGGGGGATTACTAGCAATTGTGGGGATCAGAAAAAAGACTTTATATAGGAAGAGGAACTTGAGCCAAGCCTTGAAAGAAGCTAAGTAATCTACACATTGGAGGCAAAAAGGGAAAATATCCTAGAAAATGGAGCCACCCGTGCAAAGACATGGGAATGGGATATAGCATCTCCTATATCGGGATTAGCAAGAAGGCTGGTTTACCTGGGCAACAGAATGTGAAAAGGAAAAAAATGTGCCATAAACCTGAAAAGACAGGCAGACTTAGCTGTATGATGGGATTCACACCTTATAATGGAGTCTTTGTATTTTGTCCTTGAGGCAGTTGGGAGCCACTGGAGTTTATGAGTGCAACAGCATTATGTCAGACCTATGCTTCAGGAAGATAAATTACTAAATACTTACAGCTTCTTAACAAAGGACACCACTGCCACATCCTTTTGGTTTCATATTATTTGGAAAACAATTTCTGTTACTTATTGATCGGTGCTTTGAGATTAAGCCCAAAGAACAGAACTGAAGTAAATCATCAATACTACAGAAATGGTTTTAGATGTCACTTGCATTATGTGAATGACTGAGCTGCCATGGAAAGTGGAAAGTGCCCAAAAGTCTGCAAGAAAACATACTGAACCCAAAGATGATTTTAGTAAAAACAAACAAAGGGGAAGCAGAAACTACTTGATGAAAACCATTTGCAAGATAGTTTTCAAGCATTTCAACAAAAACGCTCCGATATCCATCATACCACAGGAGTCAGGCTGGAATCTTATCTGAATGCAGAAACTTGTAAAGTAAGACCTCGGATCATTTCTTTGTCTAAAACTGAAGATGTACAAAAGGATAGTACTTGAAATCAGGAGAATTAGGTACTTATCCTCTCTCTCTTACCAACCATCTGTGTTAAAGAAAACCATGGCTCTTCATGTCTATTTTTTTGTTTGTAAAGAGGAGGATGAACTAAGATCCCTGTAGTTGAGGGTCATCATAAAATGATAATGTTAGGGGGGCTCGAGACCCCAAAATTCCAACATGGTGGGTCCTCCTGAATGAATTCGACTCAAGCTTTCTCTCAGCCAAAGAAAAGCCAACTTTATTAGAGATTCGCCATATTGGGTAGACTCTTAAGAAGCCTCTGTATTGGGGCGGCGTAGCACAGCGAGTAAGAGCACCGGCTCCAGTGTTGGGACGACCTGGAGATCGAATCCCGGGCTCAGACACTCAGCACCACACCCAGAAATAACTGGCCGTGTAACCTTGAGCAAGTTACTTAACCCTGATTGCTTAAAAAAAAAAAGCCTCTGTATCTGTGATGCTTGTACTGTCCAGCTTGGGCCAGAATCATCTCACACAGAGTGAGCCTATGCTGAATCATTCTCTGGCCTTACTCCTCTCATGGAGGCCAGATGGGGTCTGATATACAGAAAGATTGTGGGAGGAATCTAGGGGTGGTCTAGAGGAGGAGTTTGGGGAGGGTTTTTAGGAGGAGTCAATGAGATCAGACTACAGTAAAGAGTTTGGGGAGGGTCTTCAGGAGAAGTCAATGAGGTCTGACTCCAGTAAATGAGTGATTAAGGGTAGGAAGTTGTTGGAGGCTACCAGGAGACAGCAGACAATGGTGGGCTAGGCCAGTTCAAGGGTGTAACAGATTTGGATATAGATATTTTGGGAGGATCAAGGGTGGCGGCTAGCTGGATAAAGGAGGGCCAAGCTAGTAACAAAAGTTTGGGCAGAGGCACAATGAAAGGCTTATGGCCTCATGCAAATGCCCTATGTGGAAAGATTCAAGGAGAGCTCAAGGGGTTCCCAGAGCCTGTGCCTCAATTACCTTTTAGTGTTAACAATGTACATTATTATAATTTTGTATGACAGTCACCACGTGTGGGGGTTGGTCCCCTCTAAACCTTTCCCCAACCCTCTCCATCCTTAATCATAGAGACACTGACTGAAGACATAGATGAAAGAGGCAATAAAACGGTAGCAGTGAAAGGGACATAAGGAGTGGGTTTGGGGAAGTTTGTTTAGATAGGAAGCAACAACTTGCATTACTAGCTGCTGAACCCAAATCAGCTTCTTCTTCTATACTTGACCCTCTTCCAAAGAAGAATGTCCACCATCTTCATAGTGCTAGAAGGTTGGCACCAATTCTCTTTATTATACAGGGGAAGGGGAAAATGCACAGTTCCCAAATCAGTGATATTCCTAAAGTGTCAGTGTGACAAAGACTCTCTTGCTGCTCTAGTCTCATCAGCAGCCCCTCCCCCTCCGATTCTCAGCTTGGGGGGAGGTCAGTTCTCAGCTTCCAATTCCCATTGTCTTCAATTGAGGCTTGTTGAATTGCCAAAGAAGAGGAGCTGAAGAGGTTACCGATAAAGAGGGTTAGGTTGCTCTGGAGGCCCCAAAATACCAACATGCCAGGTCCTGCCGCATGAATTCCACTGGAGTCTTCTCAGCCAAAGAAAAGTAAAGTTTATTAAAAGTTCACTTGTATTGGACACAGAGTAAGTCTGTGCTAGGTCATTCTATGGTTCTCTCACATGACAGGGTGTGAGATAGGGTCTTATATACAGAAGATTGTGGGAGGAATCTAGGGGTGGTCCAGATGAGGAGTTTGGGAGGGTCTTCAGGAAAAGTCAGATGAGGTCAATGAGTGATTAAGGGTGGGAAGTTGTTGTAGGTTACCTGGAGACTACTGACAATGGTGGGCTAGGCCATTTCAAGGGTGGGTTGATATTTTGATAGGTTCAAGGATGGGAAGTAGATGGACAATGGAGGGCTAGGCTAGCAACAGAGGTCTGGGCCCCAGCCACAATGCAAGGCCCATGGCCTCATGCCAATGCCTCATCAAATGGGACAATACAAGCAGAGTTCAAGAGAGGGTTCCCAGAATCTGTACCTCAAAGATTCAAGGAGAGCTCAAGAGATTTCCCAGAGCCTGCACCTCATCAGAGCTGGCACCCAAATAAGGAGCCCTGCTTAACCCTGCCCACCCCATGTTCCCCACCTAGTGGAGAACACAAATAACTGCTTACTCAGGCTTCTAGCTTCTCTCCCAGAGTCTCAATTAGCACAATTGAAGAAATCTAAATTGAAAGACATTACCAGATGTGACTTCTGGGATAATATCTGCTTGCGTTTCTCATCCTTTACCAAGCAGATGCTACATTTATATGATTAGAATGTCAGGTTTCTATCTTCATTTTCATCATTCACTAATTGTTTGATACTGGATAATACACTTACCTTTCCTTTATCTCAATTTTGTTATGTATAAAATGGGAATAATAATACCATCATTACTTTCTCCATAGATGGTCATGAGAATGATAAAATAATGTATAATTTTAAGTTCTTAGATGATTGTAAATGAAGAAATGGAAGAAAGTCCTGTCCCTTCTTTTATTAACATAATGGAAAGGAAAGGAAGAAAATTCAGGCAAAAAAGATGAGACTTAGAAGGACTTATTTTGGAGATATGACCTCCAATCTGTGGAGCAGCATGGTTGAGTGCTGGGGGGAAGTGTGAAAACATGACTGACATATTCTTTGTGTCGTAGAGTTATGAGCAAAGGGAAGAATTGAATTCAACTAGAATTCAAGTGCCTACTTATATACTATATAACAGTATATAATATATACACTATATATTATTATATTATATATTCTTATATATTATATATAATTTTATATAATATAGAAATATATTGTATATAATATAATATATATATAATAATAGCTAACATTTATATAGCACTCACTATGTGTGAGGCACTATGCTAATGCTCTCCAATTATTATCTCATTTGATCCTGACCACAAACCCTGGAGCTAGGTGCTATTATTATCCCTATTCTACAAATGAGACAGACTGAGGCTAAGTTATTGCCCAGGGATTGCACAGCTAATAGGTGTTGGAAGCTGAATTTGAACTCAGGTCGTCCTGACTCTAGATCCAGTGCTCTATCCTCTGTACTGCTTAGTTGCTTCATTTATTAAATGTGTACTGATATGAATTAAATAAGCACAAAGAATGCAAAAGTTAAATTGAAAAAGTTCCTGCCTTCCAGGAGCTTGCATTCTCCTGGAGAACAAACCTTCTAGATCAAGGGTTCTTAACCTGGAATCCACAGATTCCCAAGGGGTTCCTGGATAGATTTCAAGAGGTTCATGGACTTGGATGTGAAAAATTACCTTGTTATTTCAGTATAGTTGGTTTCTTTTGTAATCCTAAATATTTTATTTTATGCATTTGAAAACACATTTCAGAAGAGGGGTCCTTTAGGCTTCACCAGACTGTCCCAAAGGTCATGGCACACACAAAGTTAAAAATCCTTTCTCTAGGTCATTTTATTTCCCCTATTCAACTCTCCCCCAATATCTGAGCATGGGGCACTAACTCAAAGGCCCCCCCCCCCAATTTTTACTTTAGACACAAACCTCATCAGTCTCAATGCTGTAGACCTTTCCCAGAAGAAAGGAAACTGGCTGAAATACTGATGGCTCCCAGTTGACTTTCCTTTATTATCAGCCTGATAGAATTTCATTTTAAAAACAAAAGCCAAACCAAAACAACTCTCCTTTAATATACAAAAGGCCTTTGGGGGTGGTAGGGGATGGGGAAGAGAGAAAACAGGCTGATGTTTTAGTAGTAAGAGTACCTTGTATTCTGCTCAGGTATGGAAAGGAATAGAGATTTAATTTGGGAAGAAGTCGAGGGGTACTTATATAGTCTCAGATTATTGAAGTGGAAAACATTAAAAAAATAGCCTTTAGCTTTGGAAACAATAGTAGTTAAAGAATTCAAAAGAATATAGTTGTAGAGGGCTCAGAGGTCGCCATGTTGGATTTATCCACCACAGGAGAAAATGCATGCTAATTTTTCACACCAAGAAACAGAATTGTGTGGAACTCATTGTCTTCTTACACATTCTATTTTTCACCTCACAAAGGGAATTCATCAGTAAATGCATGATTATAGGTTAGTGATATCTAGCTGTTCCCTTACTCATTCAACTTCGATAGGCATAGCAGTAGGATATTATGGGATTTTTTTCATAGTTTCCCAAGGCTGTCATGTCTTCTTTCCTCTCCAAAAACTTTCCTTCCTCTAGCCAGGGCTTCTTAACCTGTGGTCATGGATAAATTTTAGGGGGTCCATGACATGAACTTGAATGGGAAAAACATCATTATTTTCACTAACCTCTAATTGAAACTTGGCATTTCCTTTAATTATTTAAAATCATTATTCTGAGAAGTGGTCCACAGGCTTCACCAGACTGCCAAAGGAACATATGACATGAATAAGGTGATGAATCTCTGTTATATTCTCTGTCTGAAGCACAAATATACAAATGCCTATCTGGCATTTAACAGGTCAAATGGAATTCATGCTGTGGAAGACAAGGTATATTCAAGTGAATAAATTCTTACTGATTGATTCAATTTTGTGTAGGACAGGGGTTCTCAGAGTGTGGTCAAGGGACCAGTAAGAGTGCCTGAAGCCCTTTCAAAGGGTCTTTGGAGTCAAAACTGTTTTCATAAGAATACAAGGACATGTTAATTTCTAATATGGTAGATACCAATTAGACATAACCCTCATCAACAAAAACTCTTTGGGGGATCCTTAAAGGGGTCCTGAGACTAAAAAATTTGAAAATTGCCGCTAGAGAAGGAAGACATAAATAGCATATATCATAGATTTATTTTTAACCATGAAGGTACAATTTTCGTTCTCCAAGGTAGAATTGTAGGATGCTCTGCCCAATGGTAGACATACTTAAGATGGGTAGATCAAGAATTCCAAATTTTTATAATTGCTGGCATTCTGTGGGCAGCCACTACACTAAGAGGGCCATCAGATTTGGTCAGATTTGTGATCAGTGCCTCATGCAGTTTTAGAAGACCAGGAATACTTTGTGTTCATTGAACTGTATAATTTTGTGGATCCTTTCTAGCACGAATCACTAATTCCCTTCCCAATAGAATCATGGTCTCAGACAGAGTTGCTTGCTGTCTCTTCCTACCTATTGGTGAGATTTTCAGAGTTGAAGAGTGAATGTGTTTTTCTTTAGTCATTTTTCACTCCTGTCCAACTCTGTGTCCCCATTTGGGGTTTTCTTGGCAATGTGGTTTGTCATTTTGTTCTCTAGTTCATTTTACAGATAAGGAAACTGAGGCAACCAGAGTTAGGTGACTTGCCCAAGGTCACCCAACTAGTAAGTGTCTGAGACCAGATTTGAATTCAGGAAGATTTATCCTCCTGACTCCAGATCTGGCACTCTATCCACCTAGCTGCCCAAAAGAATGAATGTTCCTTCTCTTTGGTGATTTCATCAGTAATACAAGGTACCAGGTCATTGATTATAGGATCATAGATTCAATGTTCAGAGAGGTCTTGGTGATCCTAGAGGCCAACACATTTTTGTAGTCTTCTATCAATAGATTTTTCCTCACACTGAGCCCAAATCTACCTTTCTGCAGTTTTAATTCACTGTGTTTGGCTTTGACCTCTGGGCCAAGCAAAACAAGCCTAATCTACTTTTCGGTTGAATAGACCTTTAAATATGTGTAATATGACAGCAGTTATGTCCCCTCCTCAGTCTTCTCCAGACTCCAATTCCTTCAAATAATCCTGGTTACCCTCCTTTGGTCTTATTATAAAGACAATCAATGTTTTCACTAAAATGTGACATCCAGAATGAAATACTGTATTCCAGATGTGATATCATGAAGCCAGAGGCCATTTGGACTGTCACCTCTTGGGTTCTGAGCACTGGGATTCTCGTAACCCAGCCTAATGTAGCCTTTTTGGCTGCCATATTATACTGTTCCTTCATGTTGAGCTTTCAGCCCACTAAAACCCCCAAGCCTTTTTCATATAAGTCTAGTTATATCTCCCCCATCCAATACTTCTGAGATTCATTTCTGGAAGGTAAGTGTAAGATTTTACATTTATCACTACTGTATTTAATTTCATTTTTATTAGATGAAGACCAATATTCCATTCCATGTAGAACTTTTAAAATCCCAATTCTGCCATCCAGCATGCTATTTTTCCCTTCTAGCTTTGTCTCATTTGCAAATTTGATAAGCATTTTCTCATGGCTTAATCCAAGTTGTTAATAAAAATGTCCAACTCAATAGGACTTTCCTGTCACTGCTCCATTTAACACGGTGCCTTAGACATCAGACTAAATGCTGAACAGTGCTGCATCCAGTCCACTTCTGGGACCATTTAGAGAACTCACAAATAATCTAAACCCAAAAGGCAGAGAAAAATTTTGAAGCCTTATTTTTGTATGGCTTATGTGGGCGTTATGTGTTTTTCCTAGGATCCTGTCTTTAAACAGTCAATAAGCACTTACTATAGATTTATTATGTGCCAGGTTCTGTGCTAAATGTTGAAGATTCAGACAAAAGCAAAGCAAAACAAAACAATCCCTGCCCTTCAAGGAGCTTACATTCTAATGGGGGAGACAACATGTAAACAACTATGTAGATATCAGATCTATGCAGTGGAAATGGGAGTAATCTTAGACTTTACAAAGTAGGCTTTCAAAAAGTGAGTGCATCCCCCTTGGTCATTGCAGTGAGCTCTTTAATCAGTGGTTCTTTGGAATGTAATCCCAACAAATCAAGGATCTTGTAAAATGTTTAAGTTGAGATATGTCCATTTCACAGATTTACAGTTGAAAGCTCAGAGCCCATATAGTCCAACTTATACCTGAACAAGTATCTCCTCTACATTGTACCCAGGTGTTCATCTGTAGACCTCCAGGACTATCATCTATCTTAAGGTATCACCCATAACTCTAATTATTACTTCAATCCTAAATTGTCCTCTTTAAATATTTCTAAGCCCTGCTCTCTGGGGCAACAAAGCAATCTATTCCTTCTTTCACGTGACTCTTATTTGAGTAATATTTTTTTAACTTTTTTTTCCTTTTTGGAGGGGGGAGGGCAGGGCAATTGGGGTTAAGTGACTTGTCCAAGGTCACACAGGTAGTAAGTTAAGTATCTGTGCCAGATTTGAACTCAGGTCCTCCTGAGTCCAGGTCCAGTGCTCTATTGACTGTGCCACCTGAGTAATATATTTACTGACTTCTTTAAAAATCTCTTCATACCATCTCAAGTCAGCCACAGACTTGGGAAACTTTTTTTTTTCAAATATCAGTTAATTATTTGACTCTCAAATGTACTCAGCTGGACGGTAGATGTTGGATGGGAAAAGCTTGTTTATCCAGCAATCTGAGATTTGCACATTCTTTCCTCAAGATAGCATTGTGAGATATGTAATGCAAGTAATATTATTCCCAATTAACAGATGAAGAAACTGAGGCCCAAATTGGAATCCCCCACTTGTTGTTTGTCCTTCATTCTCTAAGAGGACCATGGCATCAGGAAGGTGATTTCAGGTGAACCCAGGCCCAGAAGTGAACTGGATGCAGCACTGTTCAGCATTTAGTCTGATGTCTAAGGCACCGTGTTAAATGGAGTGGTGACAGGAAAGTCCTATTCAGTTGGACATTTTTATTAACAACTTGGATTAAGCCATGAGAAAATGCTTATCAAATTTGCAAATGAGACAAGGTGATTACATGACTTGCAAATGAATTGGATTTTAGTGACGGAGGGCTGTGCAAAGTTACCAGCCTCACTTTCTCTTCCTAGAGCCATCTGGGTCCAGTGGCAAGACACAGATCAGAATGACCGGAGATGGACCTGCACTCTGCCACTTAATATTTATATGAATATAGGTAATTCACTTTGCTTCACGGGATTGGATGATGAGGCCCCTAAGACCCTTTCCAGCTCTATGGTCCTATGGCCAAAACAACTTGAAGGAAGGTGGCTCCCGTTTTGATTTCCTTGTTTTTGAACCATTATTAATTTGTCTCCATCTTTGCTACTCAAATGGGAAAATATTTTTTAAATAGAGATTTTCATAATCTTCATATGTAATTGAGTCATTGACTTTAATAAAGGACTCTTTCCTTTGGCTGGAAGACGTCAACTTAATTTTGAGCCAGGGAGGACTCAGCACAACTTGTATCTAATACTTGAGTCTATCGCATATTCCCTCCACCACCCCAAACTGTCTGAATAGCTGGGCTTTTTTGCAGAATTCTTCTCTTCATTCCACCTGGAGGCAAACAGCAGTGTGACAGTTAGACTTGGGAGGCCAAATTAACCCTACTTTCTTTCCCTGGTGAAATTTATAAGGCAAGTGTTCATGCTGCCTTAGCTATTGGGATCCACAGCTACTGCGGCAAGCAAAATGTTTAGGTGCTTCTTTTCTAAAGCTTTATTCTGAAGGTAAATGGATTAATTTCTTCCCCATTCTGGGAAAGGGCATCTGGAATAGTACGAAAGGAGGCAACATTTCTTGGACTGTTGGAGCTTGAGAAGTGAGATTTTGGATCCTAGTCATTTCTTTTTTAGATCAGTACATCACTGAGAATGTGGTGGCAGGCAAACCATTAACCTTCATGTGTCTTTGTTGTTCTCTCTAGGCATGGAAGGATTAATCACACCAGAAGAATGAGGCTTTCTTCATATTTGCAAGAGCTTTGGGAAGCCACAGGAATTTTTTCCAAGGTGAAAATTGCATGATGGAATATATTCATTTCTGTCCTCCCTCCCCCCCTTTCCTTCCTCTGGGATTTTAAAAAAAGATACAGAATCAAAGATGATAAAAAAAGAAAATAGACCTTTCATAAAGCAAGATTGACAACCTATAAACTTCACTGGTGTCCTCTCAACATTAGGAGAAAATCAGAAAGGTCCCAAGACATTTCATAGTTCACCAGTGGCAAAGTTATGGAAGGAAATGGACAAGAATTTCACAGAAAGGATAGACATAGCTAGGTTGTGACTGGCATTATTGGGGGGGATATTCACAATGGGATCATAGATCAGTTTGAATATTTGCAAAATTAAATACTCCAATAAAGGGCTACTCTGATCATGGTAAGGAAATGGTCGTAGATTCTCAAAGACCATGTACTCAATGGAATATGGAGTCTGACAGGTCCTTCCAAAATGGAAAGTATTTGAGAACAGGCCCATTGATGAAGAGTGTATCTTTTATCTAAGGACCAGCCTAAAAGGGCAGAAGTTCATCATCCCAGAGCTGGAATGTCAGTGTTTTTGTTTTTTGGCTATAGTAACTCAAGAAGCAGCTAGATGTGGCATTGGATAGAGGGCAAGGCTTGGAGTCAGGTAGAGCTGGTCTGAGATACTTCTTAGCTCTGTGCCCCTGAGCAAGTCATTTAATCATGTTTGCCTCAGTTTCCTCAGCTGTAAAATGAGCTGGAGAAGGAGATGGCAAACCATTCCAATGTTTTTTTTTGCCAAGAAAACCCTAAATGGGGTCATGGAGAGTCAGACACCATTGAAAGAACTGAATGGTGATAAAAAGTCATGAGAACTGATTACAAAGGCTTAGAGGGAGAACTCACTCCAAGGAAATAAGAACGGTTAAAAATACTGAAGTCTAGCATTGAATTACAGTCACTGTAGCCAGGGACTTAACCCCAGCCCTAGCCCTGGCTGGTCTGATAGCTTCCCTTCACCTCACCCTTTGACCCTACTTCATACCTGCCCTGGCCCCAATGCTCTGCCTGTTTAATCATTTACATCTTACTTATCTCTGCCACTTTCAGGATCTAACCTTTTGCTTCCCTCCACTCCCCAGGACCAGAAATATGGCTTCCAAGGTGAAGGTGAAAATTTGCCATTCCTGTTAAAAATCTATATTAAATTTAAAAGCAGGAGGAGAGTGCAGGAATGAGATAAAAACCATGGTCTGAAAGAATTTTCATACTGTGACAAAGATTAGAATATAGAGTTTTTCTGTCTCTATCTCATACACTGGTATAGAATTAAAGAAGAAAACTATAAGGAACATAGCCCCAGGGACTCTGCTCTTATGTAGATCAATTGAAAATTACCCCAGGTATAAAGTTATGTTCTGGCTTAGTGTCCACTCAAAACTGTAGTTCACAAGCCCCACTGATTATATTTATTGTACCAGTCAACCCGAGGATATATTGTTGATGTTCATGTCTGGCTCTTCCTGACCTCATTTGGAGTTTTCTTGGCAAAGACACTGGAGTGATTTGCCATTTCCTTCTCCAGCTCATTATACAGATGAGGAAACTGAGGCAAACAGGGTTAAGTGACTTGTCCAGTGTCACACAGGTAGTGTCTGAGACTGGACTTGAACTCAGGAAGATGGGTCTGACACCAGGCCTGGCGCTCTTTCTAGCTGCCCCTAGAGAACACATTAGTTCAAAACAATAGACATTTAATTGAACAGTGTATCAAAATAAGGGATGAGAGTTTCCAGCCTCTTCCTCCCTCCTATACAAAAGGATATATTATCCCTCAGGTACATTGTACATAGTTGTCTGCATGTTGTTTCCCCCATTAGAATGTAAGCTCCTTGAGGGAAGTGACCATGTGTTTGCCTTTCTTTGTAATCTCAGTGCTCCATACAGTCCCTGGTACATGGTAAGTGATCAGTCCTTATTGACTGATTGTTTTATGTTTTCTTTTTGTTTTTTTTGTTTTGCTTTTTTGGAGGGGGGAGGGCAGGGCAATTGGGGTTAAGTGACTTGCCCAAGGTTACATGGCTATTAAATGTCTGAGGCTGGATTTGAACTCAGGTCCTTCTGACTCCAGTCAGCTCTATATGCCAATGCTCTATTCACTTCACCACCTAGCCACCCCTAACTGATTGTTTTAAAACCTTTAAGAGGTTTACTAGATTTCATCAGGCTAGTTTACTCCATTTCTTTTTGTCTCTGGCAGAGGTATTAATCACATGGAATGTTAACATTGAAGTCTGCTAGACCTGGATTTGAATCCTACCCTAAGTGCTCCTGTAGCTGGTCAACACTAGGCAACTCTCTTAACATATGGGAGTCTCACTTTCTCATTGGAAAAATGAGGAGTTCCTTAATGACCTCTAAGGTCCCTTCCAGTCCCAAATCTATGAGCCTATGACAAACCAGGGAAACATCATGAATATGGGATGCCTTTATTTTGCCAAAGAAAATGACATGTCTCTCCTGGTATCTTTACAGACAAGATGGAGAGATGGGGACTGGTATATTTAAGTGGCTTTGGACCTAAATGGTTTGGATCAGACCGAAAAAGTAGTGAATGGTTGGTTAGTGAGTTGCTGCCAATCTGAAAGGTGATAGACTTAAGGGGCAAGGGATCTGACGGTTGAGGACAATGTAAAGTTGAATTGCTAAACTGTCCCACTGAGATTTCAAAAGAAGGAAAGTGAGACCAAAGGGGCTAGGTGGCCTAGTGAATTAGTGGTCTTTTCTAGTTGTATGGGAATTTCCCCCAAATGAATCAAAGACACAGTTCAAGTTTTCCTACTCATTGTGCATCCTAAGTTTATTTTTTTAAATAAATTTTATTTTTTACATGAAAAAAAATTAAGTTTTCTCTTCCTTGTATCTACCACTCACCACTAGAAAAAAAAAGACAAAACTCTTATGACAAATAAGCATAATCAAGCAAAAAAATTCCTGTTGGTGACATTCAAAACAATATGTCTCAGTCTGTACCCTGAATCCATCACCCCTATCTAAGAAGGGCTACAGCAGGTTTCATTATTCGTCCTCATGGTTTATCATTTCACTGATTACAGTTCTTGAACCGTTCAAAGTTATTTTCAGTGTTTTTGCTATTGTATACTATTCGCTAAATTTAGCAGAAAATTTCTTTCTAAATGAATAATTCTGTGATAAATCAACATCTACATTAGGAAAGTAACAAGCCTGTATGTGCAAAACTAATGTATATAAATAAAATTCATTGTATTATTCTGACAACCAATCAAGACCTCAAGAGGGCTAGAGATGGGAGAGGCTATGAATTTTGGGAAAGGAGGCAGAAACAAATATGACTTCTTGACTTTCCCTTTTTATACAGCTATAATAACCCTGGTGCCCCTGGAACACAAGAAACACATGGTGGGAATGAATGTTCCCCTGGTCAGAACAGGACTTCTTGGATTCCTTTGGCAAGAATGAATGCCATGACACTGTGGGGAAGGGTGCTGAGCTGAGGGAGCCAGACATATGATTTGTGAGGGAGACTGGAGAACATGGAGAAAGGTTGAATGCAAACAGCAGGTGCCTGGTTTGAGTGGCTAAGGGAAGTTGGCCGTCACTGTTACTGCTGCTTCTCTCCAGCCTTTGGCAGGTTATGCTGCTATCAAAACAACAGGGGGTTATAGGACATAGATTTTTTAAGAAAGTATTAAGACGGCTTTTTTTCCGCCGGCTCCGCCATATTCCAGTGAGTTGACAAAATGACGAACACAAAAGGAAAAAGGAGAGGGACACGATACATGTTTTCTAGGCCCTTTCGAAAACATGGTGTTGTCCCTTTGGCTACTTATATGCGAATATACAAGAAAGGTGATATTGTAGATATCAAGGGTATGGGCACAGTTCAGCAAGGAATGCCCCACAAATGTTACCATGGCAAGACTGGACGGGTCTATAATGTAACTCAGCATGCTGTAGGCATTGTTGTAAACAAACAGGTCAAGGGCAAGATCCTAGCCAAAAGAATTAATGTGCGTATCGAGCACATTAAGCATTCCAAGAGCAGAGATAGCTTCCTGAAGCAGATAAAGGAAAATGATCAGAAGAAGAAGGAAGCCAAAGAAAAAGGCACTTGGGTTCAACTGAAACGCCAGCCTGCTCCACCCAGAGAAGCACACTTTGTGAGAACCAATGGCAAGGAACCTGAGCTGTTGGAACCAATCCCCTATGAATTCATGGCATAAGTGACTATAAAAAGAACAATAAAAAAATCTTGGATTATGAAAAAAAAAAAGAAAAAGAAAGAAAGTATTAAGACGGAGGGAGTGCTGGAGAATGGGGCTACTGGCATTGCCGCCGCTGTGGCCACAGCTGCTTCTAGGACCCAGAGGAGTTAGCTACACAGATACCACCAGACTGTGACAGTTTATGTTGCTGTTATGGATCATGAGTTTTTACACACATTACAGACAGCAGTTTTTATGCCAAAGTTTATTTATATTATTTGAAATCTATTCCAATTTCCATTTAAATTATTAATAAAGGCAATTCAATTTAGATAAAACTCAATTAATCTCATTGCTATCGATCTCTATGTTGCCTTATTTATAAATGGTGGAGGGTCAGGGTACACAGAAAGGGAATAAACCAATGAATGGTACAAATAGAATGATGGAGGTCTCATCTCTGCTAAAATTGCTAGTTTTTTAAAATTTTACATTTCTGGGCCTGAACCAAATTACAGAATCTTATAGTTTTGATTCATTCATAACTTGTTATAAGCTTTGTAGTTACTGATTTAACCACATGACTAGGGAAACTTTTTTTTTTAGAGATAAGTAGTGACTGTTTTATTCTTTGCATTATCCTATTCCTGGAACTTCAAAGAATTTAATCAACTCCTTGGCAAAGGGTGGGGCAATCTAGATTAAGAGAAGGTTAGGCCCACAGGGTGACTTAGTAGGGGAGTAGGTCCATGTTCCAAGGGTGGGAGCCATTCAAGGGGAGTAGTTCTTCACCCAAATAATCAACTTGTTCAGGATAACACCACCACCTGGCCTACACAGGATGGATCCTATCTTTCATCTATGCCACTTTTTTCTTGCATCCTAGGGCTATGATGCGTAAAGAAGGAAAGTGTTACTATTAGCTCCATTTCCATATCTATGTTTTGAGATCTTTGAGTATTTTATTTGGTTAAAAGAGTAGAGAAAAGGAAAGGTGGAGAAAGTGATTTACCCCATGACTGACTTTTAAAACTTAATGGATCTTTCTCTCATAGCCTCTACACTCTGTGAAATATTTATCTATAAATGACTCTTTCTTCTCTACAGGTGGCCATTTCATAAGGATTCTTATGGCAAAACAAAGAAGCAAGATGGCATTAAGCTTGTTCATGGCTTGAATTGCTAATTTGAGTCTTAATTATCCTGAGCCAAAGTTTATTTCTGTTATTTGAAAATCTGTTCTCATTTCCATCTTAATTACTAGTAAGACCAAATCAATTTAGATTCAATCTGATCAACCTTTGGTCTGGACTCTAAAGCATTCACAAAATGAACTAAACAGGTTAACATTCACTTGGAGCTCTTTTCATGATTCCCTATATTAGGGGTCATGCATCTATCTATCTATAAGATGGGCCAACAGGTAATTACTGGGATTTAAGCCCTAACATAACTTGAACTGGGATGAGATGATGTAACTGGAGATTTGTGGTGAATTTGAAGACTGGGTGTAGAAGGATTAAAGCCTAGGAAGAGAAAGAAGGATAGGAAGATAGAGGAGGCCCAGAATTCTGAATCATGGAGATAAACGGTTGTGGGGGATGATGAGGTCAAAGGTAGGATCAATTAGAATAAAGGAGCAAGTAATGGCAGTTGATGAGGTTGAAGAATTGGGATGCCAGGATTTTGAGAGGACATCAATATCTATTTATATTCATGTTCTCAGGCTTACGGGCACGGAGTGAAGTGAAGAAGAAAGACTATGAACCAAGTATTGAACTCCTTGAGAAATAAAAGAATTAAATAAAGGTCTCAACTCCAGGGGGTACAGCAGGAGGCAAGAGGAAGTTGAGACATTAAAGAAGTACAAATGGTAGGAGCTGACAAGGGTTTGAAGGAGAAAAAGGTTCGAAGTTTATACACTGAAGACACTGAGAAGGTGGTGAAGCCATTTACAGACATATGGAAGTTAGTGGGATGGTAAGATTTGGGGGAGAAGATGATAAGTGTAGTTTTAGATGTGTTGAGTTTGAGGTACTCATGATACAGCCAGGTGGAGATTTCCACTAGGTAGTTAGAAGCCATTCAGAGCTTTCTGGAGTTTTGTTGAAAGACCAGGGGTTGAGATGAAAGAGTTGGGGAAGTTATCACTTCCAAATGATATAAGTGATAGGAATAGATGAAATCAGAAAGGGAGAGAGGGCAAAGAAAGAAGGGAAGAGAGATCTAGAACAGAACATTGTGTGAGACTGACAAAAAGCGTTGTGGTGGCAATACTTTAAAAATTATATTAAAAAAGATATATGAGGGGCGGCTAGGTGGCACAGTGAGTAAAGCACCTCCCTGGAGTCAGGAGGATCTGAGTTCAGATCCAGCATCAGACACTCAAAACCCACACAAAAAAACTAGCAGTGTAACCTTGGCCAAGTTACTTAATCCCAATTGCCCTCCAAAAAAAAAAAAAAGATACATGAGAAGGGAGGCTGTGTGATATAGTGTTTAGAGTCATCCTTGAGCCCAGGAAAAACTGGGTTTATTCCCCACCTCTGTAACCCTGAGCAAGTCGCTTAAACTCTCAATGCTTCAGGCAACTCTCTAAGATTGTAAGTTGCCAAAAAGGTGCTTAGGTGTTTACCAAAGTAAAGGGAATTTGTCCTCACCTAAGCATTCCCTATTCCAAGGAAATCACAAATGAAATCATCACCCTTGTCTAGGAGAAGAAAATAGGAGGGGGAAGATTTCACTGGACCGAAAATGTGTTGTGGTGATAGGTCAAGAAGAGATAAACCCTAGGAATAAGGTTTGGAAGGTTTTTTAGCTCCTGTCCCCACCCTCATTGCTCTGAAAAAAAAAAATCCAGTTGGAAGATTTATGAGAAACTTGAAAATTCTGCTCTGATTCATAGTAAGAGATACTGTGATAAGTTAATAAATAATGAGTTCAATTTGGAGTTAGCACTATTTTTGTATGTAATATGTTGCATATTCCCATGCATCTTTAGTTGAAAAATGATATTTTGTATCTCTCACAACAACCCATCCATATTAGTTATTCTTAGAATGGTCAATTTTGAAACATTGTCAAGTTAGGTAGAATTCATGAGTCATGTGAATGTTAAGTATTGGATTTTATGTTTTAGCAGAGTGTCAGAATGTTCCCAGTTATAAGATAAATAACCATAACTTATTTATTCAAATTGTTTCTATCTTCAGCGATCAATAAAATGTTGGCATAGGAGACAGGTGGTCTTATTTATGAAGTGAGTTACTCCAAAATAATGTTCTCTCTGGGCTTTAAGAATGGATCAAAAGAACAGGAGCTATCTCTTAGGTCATTTATGGGAAGTTTATAAGTATATGATGGTGGCTATCCATGGGGCTAAGCAAATCAAAGGTGAATTCATAACAATGGGGATGGTGATGATATTAGAGTTAGTGAGAGAAGCAGAAGGCAGAAGCCACACGAGAATATCAGTTACTCCCTCTTTAAAATGAACTTCTAGTATTTTAGGGTTAATGCTACTCTTTCATAGCATTATGCAATAATCCTCATTTGCCTTTGGTGGGAGGAGAATGGAGTATTGATAAAACTTTAATCAAAAAGGGGTAATTGGGTTGTTTGAAGGATAGTATGTGTTGTGGGGCCATGAATTTGGTACAGGGGGCCCACCCAGTATACTCAGGGCTTTTCTTGCTTCCTTCCTTGTTCACCTTTGTTGGAAGGGAAGGAGACTGGAATATTGAGCACACCAAATAGAGCACATGGGCTGTTTACTGGTTATGGTTAGCCCACGTTCTTACCATGCAATCCACCCATCTTCTTTATGGGTCATTCATTACTTTTCTCCATTTCCGATTATTTGTAATGCCATCTTTATCTCTATAAGCACAGTTGAGATGGTGATGTATGTGTGGTGTATCTACAATCTTTGATGATTTTTGTATTCTGTAATAATTTTTGCTGATCTTTCCCCTTTTTCTTATGTAGGCTACCTTCCTTTCCATTTTCACCTCAAAATGCCCTTGAGATGATTTTGCTTAGGTGAGTCTCTCACAAGCCTTTTAATAAACCATCTTCTCTGTTTTATGAAGTGATGCTGCTTACAATTTTTAATCATCTTTCTCCATAAGACATTACAAATGAGTTTACATTTTAAACTGGTGTGGCCTTTGCCATATTACTCTGCTTGGCAAGTAAGTCAAATAGTATCTGAAGTTATCTGACTGTTTAGGCTCTTTTGGTCTCTTTTTTATGGCAATTGCTTTATATCCATAAACTTCAATTTAAAATGACTGCATTTGTGTTTTTGTGCTGTCTTCCGTTTAAGTCACATTCTTCATCATCCTTCATTCATGTGAATAGGCCAGCATTGAATTGTTTCAATAGCATGTCCTGTCCTTTTCGCCTGTTTATTCTTCCAGTGCTGTACTAATTTTAATCTTTGCTCTAATAAGTCAGTACTTGGAGAATCATGGAATCTGAGAGCTGGAAGGGACCTCAGTTACCATCCAGTCAGTCGGACAGGATTCCCAAGTAAAACATATGGCTTATTTAGAAATGAATTACTTCCACATCAGTTCCTATGGTTTGAAACAATCAGTTTCATTTTTATGATTGTCTTTGATGCTCACCAAATCCAGTGCCTTCCAATTCTTTTCTTGAAGAAAATATGAATGATACAGGAGGCTACTGTGTATCCTTTGGCCTCTCTCATTTTTCAGTCTTGTTTCATGCAAAAGTAATTTTATTTTTTTAAAATATACTTCCATAGTAGGAAAAGTAGAGAATTTGCCTTTGTGAACAAAGGTAAAAAGTCGGCAATTCTTTCTTTTGAAAAGCCAGAAAGGAAAAGTATTTTTACTTTAATACAAACCAGATAAAAATTTTTCCTCTCTCTAGTTTTATTCTTCTCCAACAAGTCTCTAAGTAGTTGGACTCAACAGTGACCTATGATCACTCAGTAGGGTATTCTTCTAAAAGGAAGGGGACTGATCCAGAAGTGAGAACAAATAACAAATAGAGAACAAGGAAGTAGAAAGTATAAAGAGATCTGGAGCATAGGATGAACATAGACAAGAATTTAACAGGATGAGAGGATGAAAATTGGTTGCAGTTTGCACTAATAGAATTCCCAAACTAATGAAGTCATGAACCCACATCACATATTGCAGTATAAGGAAAGACCTTATTGTGACAGGACACCGATATTAGTCACTTACCCTCTCTGGGACTCAGTTTTCATTTTGTCTTTTATTTTAATAGCTTCATAGGTCTAGAACCGAAAGGAACCTTTGAAACTATGTGGTCCAATCTCTCATTTTATACAAGAAGAATCTGAGACTCAGACAAGTGAAGTGATTTGCTCAAGGTCACGCAGCTAGTTAGGGACATAGTGGTAGAATCAGGATTTGGACTCAGTTTCTATTACTCTAATTTTTCCTTTGTACCAACTCAGACCCAATGATTCCAAGAAATCCACAAAGAGAGGGTTAGACCAGAGGGGATCTAAGTCACTTCCAACCCTAAATCTAGGATTTTATGGTGATAGGGAAGGGGGAAAGAATCAAATTAGATTTACAGTCTAATCCATAACCTCTTAATCAATAAGCACTAGTGAAAGTGTTAAATAACTTCCAGGTACCGGGATAGGGAGACAAAAAAGAAATATTCCCTGTCCTACCGAAGGTGCTAACATTCTACAGGGGGAGACAGTATTACACATGTATGCATATACAAAATAAATATAATGGGGTGGGAGGGGGTGGAGAGGGACATTGAGGCAGGCCCACAGGTGGGAATTAGGAAAGGCTTCCTGGAGGAGGTGTGGCATTTGAACTGATTTTTGATGGTAACTAGCACAGAAGTCACTTAATGTTAAGTGGTTTGCCTGTGAGGGCTCCATCATACAAAGGATAGGAAATGTAAGGAGACAACAGGCATATTGCCCCCTTCTGGCAAGTCTCTGCAAGATTACTTGACTTTAATGCCTTGAAGGCAAATGCCTTCCTTAATAGAATGTGACTCCCTTGAGGGCAGAGACTCCTTTTTTTTTGGTCTGTGTTTCCTTAAATGCCTCTTAAAACACATAAAAAAAATTCCAATTCCCAGACATTCAGGGAATGAAATTGGGGGAAAAAAGACTTTTTGGGAAAATTGTTGGATTTAAGCGAAGACCTCCATTCAAGCCCTTCCTCTATTACTTCCTACCTCGGTGATTTTGGGGAAATCTCTTTACTTCTTTGGGCCTCAGTTTCCTAATCTACAAAATGAAGGGGTAGGATACTAAAACAGTTCAGGTCACTTCCAGAGTGAAATATCTGATTCTAAGTTTAAGGAAGAGAGAAATGGGCTTTGTTGGGGAGTGCAAAGGACTGCCCCTATCCCAGGGGTCCAGTGCTTTCAGGCTGGTCCATAACCTGCCTCTGCTTTCTATCTTTGTTACTTCGGACAAGTTACTTCTCTCTAGGCCTTAGGTTATCTCACTTGCAAAATGAGGGAGTTGGCCTAATTATGTTCTTCATTTATTTTTGTTTTTTTATTTTGATAATCATGTTTCAATATAGTTGGTCCTCCCATGTATTTTAGGCATTTAAAAACATCATTCCAAGAAGGGTCCCATGGGCTTTGCCAGTTTGCTCGAGTCCAGGACACAATAAAGGTTGAGAGCCCTTGGCCTCAGTCATGTCTAAACTCCAGCTCCAAATCTTGGTATCCTCATCTGTCAAATGAGGGCGCTGAACTAGGTAATCTGTAAGGTTCTCTACCACTCTCTGTGATCTGAATTTTAAAAGAGCTATGCCCTTTTTTTTTCATTGTAATGTCAACAGTTGCTAAAGAGTGGGGTTTGAAGGTGAGAAAGAGAAGGGGTAGTGTAACCTTTGATGTTTAAGAATGGGATGAATATCAACACTGTACCACAACACAGTGTAAATAAGTTACCTGCTTTCATTTGGGTACTGGCAGACTGCTAGATGACACTGTCTCACAGAATGCTCAACACCACCAATACATCAAAAAACCATACTTTATTTTATGTATAGCAATACAATTTACATATTAAATAACACTATCATAGAATGATTTGATATAGTTTTAAACAGAACCAAAAAAGGTAATTCTTCAAGTTACAAAAAACCCCAAAAACAAAATGGAAAAAAACCCCAAAACAAAACACCACTTTTTCCAAAATGGGTCCAATGCAACAGATGTGTTTAATGACTCATTAGGCCTAATTCCTATTGCCCTCTGACAATGGAATGAAAAAGAAAATCCAACTTTCACAATCACTGCCCCAAAGAAAGAACATGGCGTTGGATTCTTTTGGAATGTGATGATGGTCCGTGCTACTTTCAGTACACAGAAAGGCTGTATTCACATATCCACCGCACACACACACAAAAAAAACAACTATGAAGGAGTTGAAACTAGAAAAAAATCAGCTTTATATGAAAATATAAAATTCTATGATTATATACCATAGATACAAAGTTCCCAGAAGATGCTTATCCAAGCAACAAAATATTTACAGTTTTAATGATTTCTGCTATTTCAAAATGAAGTCAAAGAAACGTGAGTCAACATGAAGGCCGAGTTCTTTAGAAACAATGGCTGCTCGCTAGTTTCAAATGTCTTAACAAAAAGAGTCACTTCCCCAAATGTTGGGAGAGTCGTGACAGCTTATAAAATTGATGGTCTCCTCTTCTGGAGACATGTTTATTCTTAAAACTCAAGATATTTTTCTTGAAATTAATTAATCCTCTGTAGAAAATGTTTCCCTTTGCAAATATTTAACAAAAATACTAAAAAGTTTATTTTTTTAACAGCTAAGACAAAGTCAAGGGCCAAATATCTTTATTACAATTCCATCTCTCAATTTTTGCATGTCTTCTCCCTAGAGATCAGCAAAGCCAATGTCTCACGTTGAATGACAACTTAGGGCAAATCCAAAAGTTTAGCAAGAAATCTAGTTACAGCTGTTAAAGAAAAAAAAAAGCAGGCATTTTCCCTTCATATACAAATTCACTGGCACCAAGGGAATAGAAACTTCAGAACACAGGAGTTGGAAATGCATCTTAAAGCATGACTGCTAAATCTTTAAGACAAACTATGTTTCAATCTTCCTTCCTTAAATTATGGTGGGTTTTTGTTGTTTTATTTTATTTTATTTTTTGCTGAGAATTAGTAATATGTATCTTTGGTAAAACTGGTATCTCTAGTTTAACTTTTAAATATATCAGTTTTTTTAAAAAAAAGCAAAGAAATTCTGAGCTGGGCAGTTGTGCTGTGTCATTTAAAAATAGTTCAGGTTATTTTTCAGGTTCCAAGACATTAATTAGCCTGGGCTAACATCTCATATGATCAGGACCATTAAGAAAATAACCTTCTCTGATCCAGCTGCTTGGAATGGACTCCAAAGGACTTAAAAATCAGGAAAAACCGACTAACATTCTTTCCAAAACCCTACTGGTAGGCAAGCCTTTTGAAATGTAAAAGGAGAAATGTGACTTTCAAATGAAAAATATTCTGATATACTAAGAATGCCACTTCTCAGGTGTCCAGAACCCATAGCCAATTGGTCTGATCATTCGAATTCAGTTTTGTGTGATGGCTGTATGCTGTTTCTTTAGGGCTTAAATTCACCAAAGAGCTTCTCATATAGTCAAGCATGCATGAATTTGCAATAGCTATTTCTTTTCCCCCTGAGTGCAAGTGATAATAACCTTGTTCTGTAGTTAAGCCATGTACTTATGTCTCAAAGAATGAACGTGGATGCATTCTTTTAGACTCTCTGCTACTGGGAAGATGGTACAAACTTGTGTATTTAGAGTTCAAATGGGAAAGAGTTGGATGGACACCTCTATCTTCCTGTGAAAAAGTATATGAACTACTTTGGCAAGACAGAGCAGTAACTCAAGAGTGGATAGGGATCTTGTAGACTTTGGTTCAGTTCTGCTATGGAAACTGCCTGATTCATTCCTAAGAACTTCTGAATTTCCCTTAGAATGTAGTTTCTAGCCTATGCATTAGCCAGCTCTTTCTTTTGACACAAGGTAAATGATGACCAAGTTCAACAAAACTTAGATGAAAGTTATTTTCCATAAATTGAGCCCTCAGTAAATAACACAAAAATGCATACTTTCTATGTATTTTTTTCTATTGACACCCAACATTCACTTTTACCAATACAATCACTGCAAATGAAAATGAGTCCTAGCTCTAACATTATTTCATATAGGGATGGGGGAGAGGGGAGGGTTAAGAGGGAGGCCCAAAATGTGGCAATCAATCTCCCATCACCATTCATTTCCCACTGTGACCTTCTCTGTTAAACCAATACTAAAATGAGCAGGAGCCCATGGAAAGTAAACATGCACTAAAATGCAAATAATGGAATACCTCATCAGACTCAAATCTCTGGATTTTACCATGATTTGAGACCCTCCCTTCTTCACAGGTCTCTGAAGGACCTCTGATTTCCATCAAAGAACACAAAACATCCAATGGTCCAACTTCCTCACACCACTAGTTGGGATTTCCCGGTGCCAATTTCAGTGGCAACAGTGGGAGTGGTAAAATGTCTCTGAATCCACCTGTCACATGCAGAACAAGTAAGCACTACCATTAAAGGAAGTCTCTGCAGGACAGATCTCCAGACTAGTATAACAATCATTCTTGTTGAGGCTTGTATGATGGTCAGATCAGGAGGCATACCTCATCAGGGCTTGTAAGCAAATGACTGAAAAGCTGTTTCACTTGAGAAAGTGCCACCCAAAAGCTGTCACTTTGGGGTTCAGCCCACCACCATGTCATTCCTTAAGCAACTCTCCATACCATGACTGTATGGTTGGCCTTTTGATAATGCCAAATTGAAGTGAGTTTGATAATCACTTAATGTTCTCAAGTGCCTGGCCACATGGACTTAGATATTCTTGTCTGTGAGTTCAGTGTTTTATTAAACATACAACTTATTTTTACCAGACCCAGGGCTTCTGAGGCCAGCTTCCCATTTTCTGAGCAGCCATCTCTAGTATATGCATGCATGCAAATAAAATCAATTGGATCCTCCTAAGTATGATTGGGTTTTCCCACCTAACAGTTTACAGAACTATCTTAACTCTCTTCATTTTTCCATTAAGGCAAAAATCCTATTGTGTTTCAAAGAGTGAGCACAATCCAAGATTCACTAAACAAAATAAGTTTCTCTTGGCCATGGTTGAGAATATCAGTCTTAGTTACGGAGATGCAAGTATACATTCACACACATGTGTGTGTCTGTACAATGTCTGCTTTCGCTCCTAGAAAAGACAGACCGTAATTACAGATTCATTGCTAACCTCAAATGTGGGAGTTCCAGCAACCAACTCCAAGTTCCCAACTTTTGCCAACCCAGTGTTTTCATCTTAAAATGAGACTAAGAACCTTGAAATGATAGGAAAAAAAGATCAGATCTTATTTGGAAGGGGATATGTTAACTAAGAGATTTGTCATGAAAAGTTTGGCAAGAAAAGAAGGAGAATGCTAACTTGGTAGGTAGTTTTTATTAGATTGCTTCACCAGGAATATGGATCAGTACTTTTGAGCACTCGTTTCAAAATTACACACCTGCAAAAATGGCAACAAGTGAGATTAAGGAAATGTTCATTTCATTCAACAACATCCCACTGGGGGTGATGTCATGGTCAAGAAGCATTAATGTAAAGGAATTAAAGGTATTCAATAGCGCAGTTATGGAAAATATTGCTACCTCTATTTTTTTAAAGACAGCCCTGATTTTACTGTGTTGCTGATTCAGATCATTATGATGGATATAACAAACATTATGATCCACATGGCTGCCATAAAACCCAGAAAGCAATGTCAGCCTTTATTTGGACATAACTGTGAATTCTGAAGTGGAGTCTGTAACCTGCTGCCTATGTCCCACATGGTTTTGCACACTTTGCCAATGGTAAGTGAAGGACATATGAAGCAGCTACCATGCCTCCAAGCTATCCCAGTGGAAATCAGAGCCACCACAAATGGAATCGTTTAATGCCCAGGAGGCAATTACACCTTGTTCATATACATGGCTACCAATCCCCTGCTAAAGTCTGAAAACAAAACAAAACAAAACAACACGGCAACAACAGTGTTCATCCACTCTACTGAACTACAAAAGGCATACAATATCGACCAAAGTGATTGAAAGAGTAAGGGAGGGGGCTGGGGACAAGTACAGCGCTGTTGGTTAAAAAGAATGGGACTGGTTTAGCATTCACAAATCAACGACTCAAGGCTCACTGTCATTAACAAAAACCATCACTGCATGGGACTAAAAGTAGCAATATGTCGCCATGGAATGTCAGACCAGGGGTCGCTTTTGTAGTAAGATATTATAGGCAGTAACACTGATCAGATAGTGCAAACGAGATAAAGTTGTGTTTCACTGTGTGAAATAAACAGAGGTGCAAATGCTCAGTAGGATACCATTAAGACATAAAATGGCAAAAAATAAATATCAAAACTTTTTATCAGTGTAAAAAAGTAACTGGGTTATTGTATAACCTAGAGTCTGGCAAAAAAGGCCTCAAAAAAGTTCTCTCAGTCTTCCTTCGTTCTACAAATCAAGTGCCTCTTCAGGATTCCAATTACACTAGAGACTCCATGCTCTCGGCAGGGTCTGATTCATCGGCTATCAGCACGGCGCCATTTTTGTCCACGGTCATGGGACCGTTTCCATTTTCTTTAGTGCTAACCAGGCTGAGCATTGCTTTGTAGACAAACTGGTACTGTTCCTAGAAAGTGAAATAAGAGAATACAGTTTTGGGTTAATGCTGAGCCAAAAAAGTGAGTGAAGTCATTCAATCCCATGTGACTGGCTCATGTACCAGTCAGTCAATAAATACTCATTAAATACCAATTATGTGCTAGGATTCAACAACCTCATATACATATATCTATATCTATCTATCTTAATTAACATTTTCCCCCTAGGAAGTGTGTGTGTGACTAGAATTGATGGGGAGACCCTCTATTTTTGTAGATTGGTAACTTGGCAGAATCATGTTGGGTCCCTGGGGCACTGTGGGTGAAGGGACGTTCTGCCCATTGTCACACAGTGGAAGGCAGGACTTAAGGATGCCTGACTTTAATCAATCAGTCAATCAATCAAAAAGTATTTATTAAGCACCTACCAGCCACTTGGGATAAAAAAGGCAAAAATTAAGCACACCTGATCCCTTAAGATGTATACATTCTGTTCAAGTGACTGTATTCTAAGTCTTGTTCTGGACACTAAGATTCATCTCTAGAGTTTATACAGCACTTCAGGTTTTGCAAAGATATCATTTGATCCTCACAACAACCCTGGGAAGTAAATTGCTGTCACTGTCACCATTTACAGATGAGGAAATTAAGGAGGGTGATGACATGATTTGCTCCAGGCCCAGGGCTCTATCCTCTATTCTACTTAGTTTCAATTCAATTCAATAAACCTTTATTAAGTGACTATTCTGTACCAGGCAGGGAAGCTAGTTGGATGGAGTTTAGGGCCTGGAGTCAGGAAGAGTTCATATCTGGCCTTAGGCACATTCTAGCTACATGACTCTGGGCAAGTCACTTAACCCTATTTGCCTCAGTTTCCTCCTCTGTAAAAATGAGTTGGAGAAGGAAATGGCCAACCACAGATGAGGAGCTGAGACAAAGAGGGATTAAATGCCTTGCCCAGGGTCATACATCTAGTAAGTGTCTCTGAGGCCAGATTTGAATCTGGAAGATGAGTATCCCTGACTCCAAGCCCAGTGCTCTATCCACTGTGGCCCCTTGAAGACAATAGGGAATTCTAAGTCATGGAATTTCCACCAAGCATGGCAGAAAGTCTGAGTGTAGGTACCTAGAGAGAGGAGACGGAGTACTGTGTGTTAGGAAAAGCAAGGAGGTCAGTTTGGCAACAGTGCAGAGTTCAGGAAGGGAACAAATGTATAAAGATGGGCTTTGACCAGTCAATGAAGGGCTTTACAATCCAAATAGAAGAATCCATATTTTATGAAAAAAAATAATAATAGGGAGCCACTGGAATTTCCAGAGTAGGAGAGTAACATGGTCAGATTTGTTTAAGGAAAATCCCTTTGGTAGCTGCCCTTGGAATGATGTTTCTAGATTTGTTAGGTTTTTCTAGATGGTGGATATATCTGCACAGAACATTTTGATTTTGGTAGAAATCAACATTTTTTTCAAGGCAGCAAGTTGAGTGCTGTCCACTGGCACTACAGATAGCTGTAAACTGATAAGAACTTGCAGGTTGAAGTAATCTGATCAAAGCTCAATGCAGAAATAACCGAGCCCAAGTCATCGGAAATAAAAGAGGGTCTTAAGTTTTAATGTCCACATTAGCGGCTAGAAGGTGAGTCATTACTTACAATGTCTGTGAAGACTCCAGGCCTCATAAGATTGATCATCTTCGCTACCTGGAAAACATCCACGGCGTTTTCATTCTCCAGCTGCTGGGACAGTGTGGTAAGGGCACAAAGCATTCCTGCTGAAACTGCTCCGTACCTGGGGAAGAAGATGACACGGCTCCTTTAGACATACTGAGAGATTGGAAGCAGAGACACTGGAAAGGACTGATCGTCTGGGCTTCTCCTGAGCCGCTGCACAGGGAGCTGGGAGATGAGTGAGGCAGCAGGGATTATGTGAACACAGCCACGCTGGAGACACCACAGCAACCACTGGCTTTAACAGCTAAGATTGAACTTGGAGTCGGAAAGATCCAGGTTCAGATTCTGCCTCTGACACTTGCTACCTGTGTGACCATGGGCAAACCACTCTTTCTCTCTGAGCCTCAGGCTTCTTATCTGAAAAATGGTACTGGTAATATCTATCATTCATGGTATTACTATGCTAATAGGTATTATTAGTAGTAATTGGTCTCTTTTTTCTGTCTCTCCCTTATCCCTCTCTTTTTCCATCTCTCCCTCGTTTCCTTTCTTTCTCTCTCTCTCTCCTTCCTTCCTTCTTTCTCCCTTTGTCTCTCCCTCTCCTTTCCTCCTTCTCCCTCTGTCTGTCTCTTCCTCTTCTTCACTCCTGTCTCTTTCCTTCCCTTCTCCCTTTCTTTCTGTCTCTCTCTCCTTCCCACCTTTCCCTTTGTCTCTCCCTCTCCTTTTCTCTCTCTGTTTCTTTCTGTCTCCCCTTCTCCTTCCCTCCTTCTCCCTTTCTCTCTATTTCTTTAATACCAGTTACAGATTTAATGGACAGGCAATCACTATGGGGTCATGAAGGGAGTGATGACATTCTGCCTTAGATGTAAAGCAGAATAAAGACACTTTATGGCAACTCTACTCAGGATGGATTAGAGGGGACAGAGAGCAGAGGGGGGAAGACCTGGGACGCGGCTATTGCCAAGAGTTTAGGCAGGGGGTAATGAGGGCTCATACTAGAGTGGGAGTACAGGGAACAGAAGGAAAGTCATGGGGAGCAAGGAGCATTGGGAAGGTAGAACTGGCTCAGTAACCTGAGAGAGTTTATGTTACACAGAGTATATCTAACCACTGTGCTCCTGAACTAGCAGAAGCTTTCTTCAATAGGATAAAGGACTGTATCATCACTAACAAAGCTGGAAGGGTCCTTGGCAGTTATCTAGGACAACTTCCTCCTTTACAGATAAGGAAGTGGTGGCTCCAACAGCTCCAATGCAAATTGGATTTGGAACCCAGGCCCTTGAACTCCGGTGCCCTAGAAAAAAGAATGATTTTTATATCACCTGCATTTATTCTCCAATGCTCCTTCCATTGTACCATTTTAACTGTGTTTTTTTTCTTTTAAACTCCAGCACTGGGTACTGACATTGCTAGGGCAGCGATTAGAGAAGTCAGATGTTATTATGTAGAAATGGATGTCCAGATGTCATGCACAGCTGGGGATGGCTAGAATCTAAGATCGGTTTAAGATGCTGCTGCATCGTGATGGAAAGTGAGGGTTGCCTGAATTCTTGTAGGCAGGATGTAAACAGAAAACAAAGGTTGGAAAGGTGCCTTTCAGGTTCTGGACTATGTGATGTGAACAGGGAATTCTCAAGAAAACTTCAATGACAGTTATTTTTCCTTAAAAATATTAAATTATGTAACAATAATTATGAATGATGGTTTTGGGGAATGATAGGCATAATTTTCTGTTTGCTCCCTGATTTCTCTCATCTCCTCTGTCCCAAGGATCAGGATTTTATAGCTTCTATCAGTAGATTTGTTCTTAGTTTGGGAAATGATGGGTTAGAGCATCGAATGGAATGGAATGGAATGTGTGTGTGTGTGTGTGTGTGTGTGTGTGTGTGTGTTCTAAGATAGGAGAAAAACAGCTGATGTGATTTAGTCCCTAGGATTATCTACTAAATCATAGATTTACATCTTTAAATTAAGGGGTTTAGACCAGATGACCTCTAAGGCTCCTTCTAGCTCTGCAAATGTATGACACTTTTCCTAATGGAGGTTGACATTTAGCGGATGGGGAGCCCAGTGGCTGCATATACTCTGTACATAACAATATCCATTCTGTTATCAATGGACTTATATATCTGCTAAGTCTTCAATCTCCTGTTGGTGGAGAGAGTTCCTATACCAGGAAGGAAAATCACAGAACTTTTGCATATTCAGAGGGAGACAAGGGGGATCCTTGGGGAAAAACAAAACAACTGTGCCTTGGGATTAACAAGTTTAGAGATGACAAGAAAAAAGATTAAAGAAAATGAAGGAAGTCCTCTCTGCAGTAAAGATGGGGAATGACATCTAGTATTGTGGAAGGAGACCAGACTCAGAGGTAAAGACCTAATTCCAAGTCCTGGCTTTGCCACAATGACCTTTGGACCAATCCACTTAATCTTTCTGGGTGTATTTCCTTGTCTGTAAAATGAAGGAATTGGTTTGGAAAATCTCTAAGGTGCCTTCCTACTCTTAATCCTGTGAATATAGTATTAGAGGTGAGTGGAAGACTCAATGTGAACTCTAAGGAAAAAAAAATATACTTGGGATATCTTTCTTGATGGATAAAGGTTTGTAGCAAGGACAGACCATCAGCAGTTGGTACAAATGAAAAGCTATGCACTATACTTTCACAGCACCTAGCAAAGCCCATGGTACATAGTAGGTGCTTGAAATATCTTTGCTGAATGAATGAAATGAGCCTCGTGGTGTTTTCCATAAAGGAGATGTATGGTGGCTGGCATTTCTACAGGGTCAATGAGTAATGTTATTTTCATACACAGCTATCCTTAGTCACTTAGGCCAATCTATGATGGAGAGAAATGTTTTTTGGGGAAAAAAACCCTAAAATGACTGAGTACTATCTTCAATGAATGTTAGTCATGTAATGGGAGACTTTCAGAATGCCATGAGGAACATGAGTCGTGGTTTTTAAAATTGGCCATAATGATGCAGATTCAGCTACTGAGAAAGGGGGTCTGTAGTATTCTGAAAATGCTGTTTATTTCAGAGTAAGGCACCTAAAAAAGAGTATTTGTGAGCTATCAGATTAAATCTTGGCACCAAGTATGAATGAGTGTGAGCTTTAGTATCTGAGACAGAGTATCCCATGCATGGAAGCCGGAGCTCATTAAATGGAATATAACAGAAACTCTGGTTCTAAAAATGGTCCCCAAATGTTAATAATTTAATAAAATCCTACTATTTTATGAAGAATCTTAAAGAGCTTTGACTGGTGTTCCAAAGTAATTATTTCAAAGAAATAGAACAGAAGTTCACTGTCTTAACAGTTCCAACATTGCATGGTGGGAAGAGGAGAAATGGACTAAAGATAACCAGTCTTGTTTTCACCTAAAACCATTTCACAATATTTGTTTAAAATAAAAAAGATTCTGGAGGACAGGGAATGTTTTACTTTTCTCTTTGTATCTCAGGTGCCTACTGCAGTGTTGAGCACATTTTGTTCTTGTTGGTCAGTCATATTTGATTCTGTGACCCCATTTAGGGTTTTCTTAGCAAAGATACTAGGGTGTTTGCCATTTCTTTCTCTAGCTCATTTTACATATGAGGAAACTGAGACAAACAGGGTTAACCGACTTGCCCAGGGTCACAGAGCGGTTAAATATCTGATGTTGGATTTGAACTCATGAAGATGAGTCTTCCTGACTCTAAGCCCAGTGCTCTATGTACTGTGGCAACACCAACCGGCATGCCCACTGAGCACATAGTAAGTGTTTAATAATTACTTATTGTAGATCAGTGGAATAGGTTAGGTACACAAGACACAGTAGTCAACAATTATAGCAATCTGCTGTTTGATAAATCCAAAGACCCCAGCTTCTGGGATAAGAACTCACTGTTTGACAAAAACTGCTGCAAAAACTGGAAAATAGCATGGCAGAAATTGGGCATAGACCAAAGACTGCTGGCACTATATACCAGAATAAAGTACAAATGGGTACACAATCTAGGTATAAAGGCTAATACTATAAACAAATTAGAGGAGCAAGGAATAGTTTATCTGTCAGATTTATGGAGAATGGAGAAATTATGACCAAACAAGAGATTATGAAATATAATATGGATAATTTTGATTACATTAAATTGAAAAGTTTTTGCAGAAACAAAGTCAATGCAACCAAGATTAGGAGGGAAGCAGAAAACTGGGAAAGAATTTTTTACAACCAGTGTCTCTGATAAAGATCTCATTTCTAAAATATACAGAGAACTGAGTCAAATTTACAAGAATACAAGTCATTCCCCAATTGATAAATTGTCAAAGGATATGTACAGGCAGTTTTTGGAGGAAGAAATTAAAGCTATAGTCATGTGAAAAAATGCTCTAAATCACTTTGATTAGAGAGATGCAAATCAAAAGAACTCTGAGGTACCACATCACACCTATCAGATTGGCTAATATGGCAAAACAGAAAAATGATAAATGTTGGAGAGGATGTGGGAATGTCAGAACACTAATTCATTGTTGGTGGAGTTGTGAGCTTATCCAACCATTCTGGAGAGCAATTTGGAACTATGCCCAAAAGGCTATAAAAATGTGTATACCTTTTGACCCAGTAATACCACTTCTAGGGCTGTATCCCAGAGAGATCATAAAAATGGGAAAAAGGACTCAAATGGACAAAAATATTTATAGCAGCTCTTTTTGTGGTGGCCAAGAACTGGGAATTGAGGGGACACCAATCAACTGGAGTATGGCTAAACAAGCTGTGGAATATGAATGTCATGGAATACTATTATGCTATAAGAAATGATGGACTTCAGAGAAACCTGGAAAGACTTATATGAACTAACACTGAGTGAAGGGAGTAGAACCAGGAGAATATTGTATACAGTAATAGCCACAGTCTGTAAGCAGTTTAGCAAAATCAATTAACTGGACATCAGAGTATGAAAGTGTATGCAATATTCCACACCCAGAGTCCCTTCTCTACCTCTGAAAAGAAGGGAAGGAGGTTGATGGAGCAGACAGTGATCAGTTACTCTAGGTTTGTGAAAAGCCTGGTAAAGACAGAAGGACTCTATTCAGAGGAAGGCATCAGACTTGTTGGGATTTCAGTGATATTAGCTGTTAGAGGCAAAACATCATTCCATCTGAGCTCTCCCCCGCTCTGAAGTTCCCCATGCTCACTGCTGCCACTGTCCAAGCAAACAGGGTATACAGGGTGATGATAACTCCAAGTCATCAGGAATGGACTTAATTGCCTTTTAATGAATGAAGCTGGGAAGGGTCAGCCAGTCGATCCTAGAAATATTTCCATTAGAAATCATTCACATAAAAGTCAGTGCTTTGGAGACAAATTATCCGGACAAGTCACCTCTTTGGACTTGACCCTTCTCCATAAGTGAGGTGGCACTGGATTTAACTAGTGCCTCACAGGTGAAACTTATTTCATTTCTTAGAGATCTGTCCCTATCTCAGGATGAAGATAAGTTTTGTCTACCTAGGACTGGCACTTAAAAATCCCCCAGGTTAGGGCACACGTGATGTTTCACTCCTTCAGGAATAAAGAGCTGGGGCTTTCACCCTGGGGTCGCTTTCAGTTTCAGTTACTTTTGCTTGACGTCCAGAGGAGCCACCTTTAAGCATCTGGCACAGACTCCCCTGCCATCAACAAACATGCCTGAAAGCCATATGCACGTGAGGAGCTCTAGTAAAGCCTTTCTGGAGGTCTAACAGTGCCCTGCTCCATGAACACAGGAGGAGCTGTGTGCCATTGACATAAAATGCTTCCAGGTTTCCCACTGTAGTTTAACTATGAGGGTGGGGTTTCGAGGGCAGAAATGGTAGAACTTTCCTGGAATCAATGTAGCTCATGAAAACCCAGAGGTATGTGTGTGGGAGAGTCAGGTCAGTGGGAAAACTGAAGTAAAAGACCCAACAGGGGAAATCAGCTGGACAGAAACTGAGCAAAGCACCTCTGTTTCTTTGATCAAAGTAATAATCAGATGCTTCAGGCCCCACAACAAATTTCTGGCCCTGACTTACATAAAGAGGCTGTCTACAGGGATCAAAATAACTGTGGTTTTAGGGGTGGCTAGGTGGTACAGTGACTAGAGAACCAGGTCTGGAGTCAGCAGGACCTGAGTTCAAATCTGACCTCAGATACTTAATACAAAACTAGTCATGTGACCCTGGGCAAGTCACTTAAATCCAATTGCCCTGCATTCCCCCTTCCAAAAAGCAAAAACAAAACAAATCAAAATAACTGTGTTTTTTCAGATTTTCACTACTCTTTGTGCTATGTAGACAGAGCTGCAATGAGGTTGCTAAGAGTATGGGACTGTTTCATTCTTGTATTTGTGGCCTAGCATTTAGTACAATTCCTGGAACATGGCAGGCATTTAATAAATGCTTAGTGTTTGGCTGACCTAAATTGGTTGACCAAGCTTGACTCTAGAGAAGATGTGAAAAAATGTGGGGAAGGAGACGTGTGGAATATTGAATATGGCTGGGTTTGCTAAACTGCTTTTTTTTCTTCTTCCTTAAATTTTTTTGTAACCTCTCAGGGGTAAAGAAAGGGAAGGGAATATTCAGAAATAAAAGCAAGGGATATCAATAGATATCCTCTATCTATTATCAAATAAATAAATATCAAAATAAAAACATAAATATCAAAATTTAAACAAGTTTAAATTTTTTTTTAAACAGTGAAGTCTGATTTCCTGTAATAAAAGGATTATGAATGCCGATAGCTACTCCACCACGGAACATGGCAGCTAGAAAGTGTAGTAACGTTAATAACTGGAAAATCCAAGCAAAATTAATACCGTATTAATCAGTAAGGAATTGCTGATCTCTTATGTAACTCAAATAGCTTATTATATTAATGAAGTATACATATAACTCCAAGAGCTACTCAACAATTGGGTTTAATTCTTTCGAAGTAAGCTGAAATGTGTGATATGGGTAGTGTGAATGTGTCACAAGTTATCTGTGAAAATTATTCAGTGACACAATTTGCCAGGGCATAAACAAGGGGCAGTCCCACTCCTACCCACCCCAAACAAATATCTAAGACCAGAAGGAAAGGGTCCCAAGCACAGAAGAGACACTCCAGAAGGACACAAGCTTGTCCTAGATGGAAGTCAGCACCAGATGAACGTCTAAGACAATAATGAGAGAAACCTCACGCCAGAAGAAATGGCATCGAGCCAGAATAAGACAGGAGGCTGATTTTGCCCCACCAGTAAAATCCTGATAAGAGAAAACCTAAGTAGTCCTCAAAAAGGGATCTGTGAGCAAAACTTCTGGGAACATGTGCACCAAAGGATCCAGAGGAATGGCGGCTTCCAAGGATTCCATGGCACATACCAAAAAACACGTAGCAATTCCTCTACTGCTCCATGATGCAAAAGGGTCCCACCTGCCCCCATCTGGACAAGAACTCATCCCTTCATGACCTACTAGGCTCTGAGATTCCATTGACGTCTACCTTGGTGAGCCACCCATGAACAGAAGGTGAAAGAGCTCACATCTGTGGTTACAAAATCATTTGCTTCCATTACCGGATTTCATCTTCCTATGACCCTATGAGGTAGGTGGTACAAATATTTTACAGATGAGAACTGAGGCTCAGGGTAGTCAAGTGACTGTTCCATGGCTGTATAACTAGTTAAGCTGAGACTCAAACTGGGGTAGGCATTGGTGTTTTCTACTCCATGCTGCCTCTCTTGATAACTTACGATAGTAACAAGTCTGGTTGGCTCCAGATATTGAATTAACAAACACGGTGAGTAATTGAAGTCAATGGTTCTACTGAGATTGAACTGTACTTTCCAAGTACCCATAAAGTCATTGGAACAAAAGTGGAATCAAGCAATTCATAATTATGTCTCATTATTGAAACATCAGTAAGACACACGAAGCACTAGATTCAGGGTCAAAAAGTGACTTTGTGGGCCTGTACCAGCCATGAAGGACAGTGAGGGATGTTCATGTGCCATAAGGTTTCTGTGACTCCACTTCTCTTTTTCTCATTAAGCTCTGAATCTGAGATCAGCAACTTAGCTTGTTCTTAGAAACCAAGTCACCAAGCAGCTGTTGTAAAGGTCATGGACAATCTGCTGCAAAGTTTTAAAAGTTTCTTTCCCAGTTATTTGCACAGTAGAAAGAGTGCTGACTCTGGAGGCAGGGGATCTGGGTTCAAATTCCAGTTCTGATGTTTGCTACCCATGTGACCTTGTGCAAATTACCTCAATGCCTTGGGTTTCAGTTTCCTTAAATGAAGGGGGTGGATAAGGTGACCTCCAAGGTCCTTCCCAGTTCTAGATCTGGGGTCCTACGATGTTCAGAATGAAGTAGGCAAAATGTAAAAGACACCTGACATGCTGCAAGCTATGCCGATATTAATCAGGAAGGGCGCTGGTAAAATAGAGAAGGTCAAGAGGAGGCAGTGAGCGCATGTCATGAAGAATAGAAGATATTTTGCCTGGAAAAGAATAGTTTTGGCAGATGGAAGGGAGGACACAACATGCTGCCTTCAAGGATGTGAAAGGCTTTCTGTCATGTGGGAGAAGCATCAGACTTTTTTCTTCAGTCTCAGAGGGCATACAACAAGAGGCCAAGAGACTGGGCCTGTGATTTCATTGGCACATGAAACTCCTGGATGAAGGCTTTACCGAGGCAGGCTGGCACCTGCTCCAGGTGATTTGCCCAAGGTCACACAGCCTGAACGTATCAAAGTGAGACCTGACCATAAGTCTTCCTGGCTCTAAGGCTGACCTCCCTCAGGAGGTGGAAGGAGGAGAGGAGAAATATGTCTAAGTAGCTGAGAGTCCAGTTTAAGCTTAAAGCTGCCTATAACAATTGGAGTTATCCAAAAGTGAAATGCTGTGTCTCTGGAGGTGGGAACTTCCTACCTTTCACTGCCTTGAAGTCTTCAGAGACTGGATGGCCTAGGCATAGGCTGGGCTAAATGTCCTCCAAAGTGCCTTCCAACTCAGATTCTATAATACACGGAAGCCACAGGTCCTTAAATAAGAGTCCCTTGTAGCCTTAAACATGGCCATGAATTCATCTCGGAGGGAATTACAATCTTAGAGATACATTGGCTGATGCAAACAATCAGTAAGTTTTGATGTCAATGTTAATGAAATGTAATTTAACAAGAAACTGAAACCTGTGTATGTGCATACATATTTATGAATAAAATTAAATCAGTAAAATCCACACAAAAGTAGAGAAATGGATTTCCCCATTCCCTCTACCATAGCAGTAACTAATTCACGAAAAGCCTTCATGTGTCCAGTGAAGAAATATACTTACTCATCATGAACAATGGTGGGCCCATCTCTTGTTAAGGCCTCTTCTTTGATGACATTGATAAGTTCAAAAGTACTGCTTATTGGGGCATCTGGATTGGGCCATTTGGGACACTGAAAGTGTCGTACTTCTAGGACGTAGTCATCCTAAAAACAACATGACAAACAGGTCAAGGATTATCCATTTAATTCAATCAAAGTTTATCCATTTAATTCAGCGTTCCACTATCTTGAAAACTGGCTTCTGGCCAAGGCACAAGGAAGCAAACTAAGACCGCCACCATGTCCCAATTCTAACAAGAAAACAACAGGATGTAAAGAGGAAGGGACTTCCAGGCCTCACAACAAAATACAAGGGGCTCCTGGTTTACTCTCCCATCAGAGGGATACAAAAAGAGGGGTGCAAAATATTCTGACATGGAGGTGGTAAACTTAAGGTACAGAAAGAAATATTCACAGAGGTGGCCAATGCCACAATTGGTTTTGCTTAAACATTCTTATTTATTACATGGGCTTTTCTTTTTTTTTTAAGGAGTTGGGGGAGGTAGGAGGGAAAGAATACAGATTTGCTAATTTAAAAAGTTTAAAGTTAAAGTCATTTATTTAAAGTAAATGAAAAAAGGAGAGTGGGCCACCGTTTGACCAGTTAAAAGAGTTCTAGGTGTTCACTTAGCCCCATAACTGTTTTCTTGTTTGGCCGCAACCTATGATTTCTTTGGCATGGGGAGCTTCCTGTAATGGAACTCTATCTTCCAGTGCAGATGGGCACCTGGCTCTGGCACCTCGAGTGTCGGAGTTACCCGGGGCACTGGAAGGCCAGGTGACTGGTCACATGGCCAGTTTGTGTCAGAGGCAAGATGACCCCGGGCCTTCCTGACTCCAAGGCCAGCTCTCTCCCCACTGCTTCACTGCGGCCTCAAATGTGGACTTGTGTGGCTCCAAATTACACAGATACAAGGAAAATTTTAGCTTTTGCTTTCCTGGAGCAAGCCCCTCATAAGGCTGATGTTTCAAACATCAGAGAAAGCATGAAGAAGCTCCAGGGAATTGTTTTTGTATCTTTAAAGGGAGGAGAAATTCCTAATCAGTTTGGTTTGATTCTTCTAGCGCTCTGGTGTGAAAAAGCAAGGGCAGAAAGCCTCCTGGTTTTTATGGTTAAAGTCAATGTGATTTGGAAACCCACCAGGAATCTGTCATCCACTGACATGGGGATCTATACCTGTGTCGCTTCGAGGATAAAGTCATGGATGATGATCTGTTCTTCGTTAGAGAGGCACAGTCTGTCCTTGCTAATGAGGGTCACGGTGAAGGCCTCACAGTTCATAGACTCTTCCCGGCTTGGCCAATACACAAACTCATCTTCTGCCTGGGGGAAGAAAACACATTTTACCACTGAGTCATGAAACTTTGCTTTTCTTAATCATACACAAAGTACAACAATGTCTTCTCTTTTTCTTCTCTTCTCTCTCTCTCTCTTTCCCTCCCTCCCTCCCTCCCTCCCTCTCTCTCTCTCTCTCTCTCTCTCTCTCTCTCTCTCTCTCTCTCTCTGTCTCTCTCAACTTAAATAACCAGTTCAAAATCTGAATTCAACAAACATCGACTGTGGTACCAGACACTGTGATAGGCACTGGAAATCAAAGAGAACAAAACAGTCCCTGTCCTCATGGAATTTATATATGTGTTTATTTTGCCGGGAGGGAGAGAGGGGGAGAAGGGGAGGATGGAATGCAACCCGTACACATTCAAGTTAAAAAGGATACGCAAACTATCTATGAAGTAACTGCAAGAGGGAGAGTGTTAATAATTGAGGGGATCAGGAAAGGTTTCCCATAGAAAATGGCACCTGTGTTGTGTTTTGAAGGAAGCTCAAGATTCTAAGGGGCAGTTAGATGGTGCAGTGGATAGGGTTTACTGCCTGGAGTCAGGAAGACCTAAGTTCATATCTGGCCTCAGACACTATCTTACCCTGGGCAAGTTATTTAATCCTGTTTGTCTCAGTTTCCTGATCTGTAAAATGATTTGGAGAAGGAAATGGCAAACCTGTCCAGCATCTCTGCCAAGAAAATCCCAAATGGGTCACAAAGACTCAGACATGACTGAACAACAATGACAAGGATTCCAAGAGCTTGAGGTGAGGAGGGAATGAGGGGCAGACATTGGATCATGACTCGGACAAAATCCATTGTTCTTCTTACAGGATCAGAGAGAGAGACATTAAAGGTCACTGAATGACAGAATCATGGATCTGGAGTGGGAAGGGTGTTAGAGGCCATTGGGACCAACCTCTTTATTTTAGAGAGGAGGGAACTTCAGCGTCAAGAAAGGAAGTGAGTTACCCAAGGTCACGCACTACCATATGTCAGAGGGCAATCTGACAAGGTCCTTTGACTCCAAAGTCAACGACTGAACTTCTCTTGTGCCATACTGCCTCCAACCACAGAGGCTATCTGGTGCAACCCCCTCATTTTATACAGGAGGAAACCAAGGCCCCAAAGGGACAGCCCAAGGTAATATAGGTAATAAGTGACAGAGACTGGATTCGAACCCAGATCCTCTGGCTACTTTATACTACATCATTTTCTCTCTCTCTCACATATATATGGATGTATGTATGTAGATATAGAGATATCGATCTATATCTAGGGTCACACAGCCTATATGGGTCAGAGGCTCATATCGAACCCAAGATACACACACCCACACACACATAAAATGTATATATTTTAGATACACTTATCTCATTCACAAACCATATACACCAGGAGAGACAACATTAAACATTGGGAAGAGTGCCAGGTTCAGAGTCAGATAACCTGGGTTCAAATCTTGGGCTTTGATTTCAACATCTATAAAATCAGGGCATCAGATTAGACTACCACCAAGTTTACTTCCCTGTCTAAAGTTGTAAGCCTTTGGGCTTAGGTAGTGAACTGTGAAAGGCTAAAGTTAAAAGAGCTCCTGCTGGTCCTGTTATTTGTGACTTTTGAGAGAGCTGGCTGCCAACTGGGCACCCATTGGAATGGCAGTGGTGGGTGTTTTTTGTTTTAATCCCCAATGTAAGAATGGACCTGGATACTGATGCCACTGATATAGAGAACTCACAGATAAGTAAACTAGGGCTACCAGTGTGGGCTGGCACTTTCTCTTTAATTTAGTTTAAATGAATGTCCCTGAGCAATGAGAAGTTAAGTGACTTGCCTAAGGTCACACAGCTTTTATATGGGTCAGAGGCACATATTGAACCCAAGTCATTCTGGCTCTGAGGACAGTTCTCTGTTCACCATACTATGCTGACTCTCACCCCAATGTAAAAAGTAAAAATGGCAAATATATATTACACATTGAATCGCTCCAAATCTTGTAGATTTATTTGGAAATTTTCCTGAAACTGCTTGGCTTCTCCCAGAACCCTTTGTGGCTGACACTCATCATGTCCATAAGAATCCAGGAAGAAAAAAAAAAGCAATAATGTACCCAATCAAGAGAACTTTGCCTCATCCTGCACTTGGGAATTAAAAATGAGCCAGTGGCCCAATAACACTCATCACCCTTTCATGTTTCAATAGTTTATTGCCAAATCCACTTTATTTTTAAAACTCGGCATACGGGCTGAGACAGATCAGAGATTGAGCTGGGTCTGTACAAAGGCAGGAACTGTCATGGAATCAATACTGATTGGCCCAGCAAATGCAACGGGGGATCTTTGAAAGGACAGTGAATTATTAAAGTGGTCTCTGCCAAGACATCCCAAATGAACCGGAATACAAGTAATGTCAGTATTTCCTACCTTATCCAGGAGGAATACGTGAGTTAATTGGGATAAAGGCAGTCAAAGTGGTTTGCTCTCTTGGGGGTGATTTACTACAGAGACTGAGAGCTCTGTTCTCCCCACTCACGGGCTGCCTTCCATGCCTAGAATGCCTCCTCACTTCCAGACCTCAAAGAAAATGCAGATTCTCTTAAAGTTCAACTCATGTGCTACCTCCTGTAGGAAACACATTCAGATCCGCCCCCTCCTGTACCTGAATTATTCTGTATTTGTATGCATTTTATATCAATCAATCAATCAATCAGTCAATAAATGTGCATTGGTTAAGCATTGACTATATGCTAGCTATTGTGCTGGGTCCTAGAGATACAGAGACAAGAGTGAAACCACCTCTGCCCTCAACACGCTTACATTTTAATGACAGACCCCAAATGTGCACAAAGGAATACATAAAACCCCTAAGTAGATAAAAGGTGACCCGGAGGGGAAAGTCCTAGTGGCAGGAAAGGTCTCATGTACAAGGTCACATGGACTGAATCTTGAAGAAATTCAGGAATTCCAAGAGGTGGAACTGAGGAAGGAGAACATTCCAGGGACAGGGGACTGACAGAGCATTGGCATGGAGTCTGGAAATAAAGTGTTGTGTGAACAGAACAGCAAGAAGATCAGCCTGATCAAAATGTAGAGTGTGGTGGGGAGTAAGGTGTAAGAATGCTAGAAAGGTGAAGGAGTCCAGGCTGTGAAGAGCTCTGAATGTCAAACATAGGAGTTCATATTTGAGGGCAGCCAGATGGTGCATTAGTCCCATGCCTGGAGTCAGGAAGACCTGTCTCAGACACTTATTAGCTGTGTGATCCTGGGCAAGTCATTTAACTCATTTGCCTCAGTGTTCTCTTCTGTAAAATGGGAATAGTGACAATAGCACCTCCATCCCAGGGTTGTTGTGAGGATCAAATGGGATATTTGTAAAGTGCTTAGCACCATAGCAAGTGCTATATAAATGTTAGTTATTATTGCTATTGTTAATCTAAGAGGTAACAGGAAGCCGCTGGAGTTTACCGAGTAGGGGAACAACATAATGAGATGTGTACTATGGAAAATCTCCTTGGCCACCACCTGAGGGGATGAACTGGAGCTGGGAGACACTATTTCAGAGGTGAATGTCATGACCGAGGTGATAGAGAACTGAGCCAGGGTGGGATCTGAGTGGGTGGAGAAAAGGGAACCCATGTTAGAGAGGGTGTGAAGACAGAAATGGCAAGATCTGGCAACTGACTGGATCTGTATGGGCTAAGAGAGAACACATAAGTGAGGACACCACCAAGGCAACAAGGATGACTGGCAGGAAGGGGGTTCCATTGAGTCACAGGGAAGGGCAGAAGAGGAATGGGATTTGGGGCAAAGATGGCAAGCGCTCTTTTGGACCTGTGCCCACAGGACATTGAGTTTGAGATATCCTCTGGTGATGTGGGTTGGAGTGCAAGGGACTGACTCTGCCCGGATATATAGATCAGGAAATCTACATGGAGGTGATAACTGAACCCATGGGACATGATGAATTTACCCTCAAGAGAACGTAAGCTCCTTGAGGGCAGGAAAAGTTTTGTTTTTGTACATCCAGCATCTAGCATGGTATCTGGCCTTAATAAATGCTTGTTCTGTGGATGATGAGACCAATTGGAAGCAGCTGTGACATAAGCAGAATTTGAAATCATAATAAAAGGAGCTGTTCTTTATAACAACTTGGAGGCAAAGCTGGTGTCCCAGGACATACTTTTCAAGAAATGACCTGGGAAACCATGATGGATATCCTCTAAGACAGCAATACCTGCCTGTGGTAGAAGGTTCTGATTGCTTAGGGAGGAAACAAAGAACTCTTGTTGGGTTGTTTCTTTGTGAGGTTGACTCTTTGTGACCCCATTTAGGGTTTTCTTGGCAGAGATAATAGAGGGATTTGCTATTTACTTCTGCAGTTCATTTTACTAATGAGGAAACTGAGGCAAACAGGGTTAAGTGACTTGCCCAAGGTCACACAGCTAGTAAGCGTCTGAGGCCAAATTTGAACTCAGGAAGATGAGTCTTCCTGATTCCAGGCCTGGCACCACCTAGGTGCCCAAACTCCCTCTACTAATGCCCTTTCTCAATAACTGTCTGAGAGAATTGCCAGGGACCCTGAAAAGGGAAGTGACCTACCCACAGTCACACAACCAGTGTATGTCAGAGGTTGACCTTGAACCGCCCCCCCCCCCACCCCGGTCTCCCTGTTTTCGAGGTCAGGTCTCTATCCATCATATTACATTACCTTGAAGGCTATGGATCTTTTCTTTTCTTATGTTTAGGGGTCAAACAATAGATTTTTTTCCAGAAAGAATGTGCTACTCTTGGGAAAATGTTTGCAGCAGAGTGCATAACCTTTGGCTACTGAGCTGACTCTCAAAACATGAGACAAGCACATTCTTCTATTTTTGCCTGACATTTCACGAAAACACCAACAACCTCAAGACCTCCCCAAATGGTAGCCTTAAGAGAAATGCACGGCCCATGTAATTATTCTGTAGAAGTACAGGTCAGTGGAATGATTTACAAATGCTGAATTTGGTATTACAAATACATAGCATTTGGTAGAGAAAAAAATTAATTTCTAGTTTTTGGCAGCTTTAGTCAGTCAGTGGATTGCTGAGAATAAGGCCTGATCCCAAGACTGGCCAGCTTCTGGCTGGATCATTCCTCTCATAAAGTCAACAGTGTCAGCGATTCACAGTTACAGAGACTGATGAGGTCTGCAAATCTCTGCTCACAAGCCCGGGAGTAGTGAGTACAATGATCATGAACCCCATTCTGCAGATAGGGGGCTTGAGGACCATGGATAGCAATAATCACGAGAGTTAAAGTTTCGACTGAGCTTGAAAATTTGTAAAGTGCTTTCTAAATAGTATCTCATTTGATCTTCACAACAACCCTGGGAGGGAGATGTTATTATTGTCCCCACTTTAAAGAGGAGGAAACTTAGGCAAGCAGAGGTTGAGACTTGCTCGGGGTTCCACAGCTGTCCATCCAGTCTGGGGCTGGATTCTAACTCAGGTCTTCCTGACTCTAGGACCAGCGTTCTATCCACTGTGTTACCTAAATGGCTCAAACAAAACAAATAACTGGCCTATGGTTGTACAGTTAGTTGGCATAGGAGATGGGATTTAACCCGTTTTCCTGGCTCCAAGTCCAGTTATGTATTAGTACACAATTCTGCCTTTTAGAGCAACTACTGGTTAGTCAAGAGTCATAGGGTAACAGCCTTAGAGCTGGAAGGAGCTTTTGAGGCCCTCACATTGAATCCCCTCATTTTAGAATGAGATGAGGCTTTATAGCAGTAAGGTGACTTACCCAGGGTCACATGACTTGTCAGAATCTGGGGCAAGATTAGAACTCAGGTCTCCAAGTGTAGCGCTCTGTTGTCTACTTCACCCAACTTCCAGATTCAACTCAGACTTGTTATTTGCTTAGGCATGCTTCTAAAAAGCTGCTCAGAGTTGCTCCTCTCCAGATGATTTCTGGAATGGGGTATGGGAGCACTGAGAAGGACGCTGTGCTGTCGTTCAGTCGTGTCCAACTCTCTGTGACCCAATGTGTGGTTTTCTTGGCAAAGATACTGCAGTGGTCTGCCATTTGTAGCTTCAGCTCATTTTACAGATGAGGAAAACTGAGGCAGACAGGGCTAAGTGACTTATCCAGGGTCACACAGCTAGTAAATGTCTGAGGCCGGATTTGAACTCAGGTCCTCCTGACACCAACCCATTGACCTATCCACTTTGCCACTTATTTGTCCTCTCCAGAGGGGGAGCCCAGTAAGGGAGCAGATGGACACTCTGCGCTCTGAGCAGAATAATTCTATTATAAATGCGTTCTTTTTGTCCCAGTTCATCCCGAGTCTGGGAACGATTTCGGTTCAGTTACTTAAGTGAGACACAAAATGCTTTCTGGCCCACACAGCTGGGAGTGGAGGGCGCTGACACCAGCCCTGTGGGCCAGAGGCGGGAGCCTGGCCTGGGGGCAGGAAGGCCTCAGTCAGTCCCAGGCTCATCAGCATTGCATCCTTAGTACCCCAGGCGACTTTCTAGGATGTTAATTGGCAGAGGGGCTGTGATCAACATTGGTAAGGAAATTTCCTCACCAGATTTCCCTTCACCAGTAAAATCTCAGGTTTTGTATTAAAAAAAATATTTTTAGGCAATAGCTAAGTAGATATCATTATCACAGTCATATAGGCAGGGTTCAGGGGACGGCATATTGAATAGACGCTGTCTACCTCATTTCTTTGATTTGTTGCTGACTACCTGTAATGTCAAAGGTCAGTCAGTCAAGAAACCTTTATGAAGTGTTTGCTGTGAGTCAAGGCCTTTCCTAGAGCCTCTCTTTATAATTCAAATGAACTCATTTGATGTGGCCATATGTGGGGCCACTGGCACCAAAGACAGTGGAATACTCATAGTAATTCTGTCAGGTCAGCGGCTTCCAGGTAAAATTAGGGGGTGGGGGGAGCTGCTTTTCTTTTTGGCAGGCAGCACCGGGAGAATCCTGAGGCCAGGTCCTGCTTCTTGTGGCTCCAACAGAGAAACATCAATGCACTGGCCCAGGGGGTTACGCCAATTCTAATTCCCTGTGATCACCAACCCCCACGGCACAGGGGCTTTGTATCTGGCGAAGAGCCGAGAGGCTCCCAGCGGGTCTGGAGGACCATCTTCTTTGCTAAGGGGCAGTGACAGAATCCTGCCTTGGCTAACCAACGTATGCTTTCCCAACAGGCCCGCCCCCCCTGCCTCCCAGCGCCAAGCCGCGGGGAGCGGGTCCCGGCTGCCAGCTCATTTGGAAACTGACACCCCAGCTTTGGCTTCAGATTCCCAGCTCTGTTTTCATCCTATCGTGCCCGGGCAGGCATTGGAGCTCCAGCAGAACGCAACAGAGGGAAGAAACCCCTTCCTACTCACTGGGAAGAGAGTCAAACGCATGTCACCAAGACCTACGCACTCAACCACATGCTCCTTTCCTGGGACTCAAGACTTGTACTGATCCTCATGGCTCTCAAGGGCGTTTTAATGACCTGCGGTTACTTCCTAAGGCAGGGGCGATTCTAGAAGCAGGATATACCTGCCAGGGGCAGACAGACTCGACTCTGGTTGGCCTTGGTGCCAGTCTCACCCATGAGGATTACAGTATTCACTCTGTCACCCTACATTCATATCATCTAGCATGTTTATATATGGTATTAGGACTTTTGAAGTTCTTTTCCTATTGGAAAAAGCATTCAATTTGCAGTCAGAGGACCCGAGTTCAAATCTTGACTCTGAGTAACTTTGGGCAAGTCTTTAAATATCCCTAGGCCTCAGTTTTCTTATTTGTAAAATGAGGATGGTTCCTTTTAGGTTCAAAGCTATGATTCTCAAAGCAACCCTGTGAGAGTTTACTAAATTTACTAAATTACTAAACTTCTGACTGTGGTAGGAAGACTTGAATTTGAGTTGGAAGACCAAGGCTCAAAACCCAGCTCTGCTCCTTTTTACCTGGGTCACACTGGACAAGCTGGCTAACCCCTCTATGCCTGCATCTATAAAACGAGGAGGCTGGCTTCAACGGCCGTCAAATATAAGTCTATGACTAGTCATGATCTCTGCCTTGAGGATGAGGAAGTCAGGGCCCAGAGAGGTCAGAGATTTGTGGAGGGTCATATAGTGAGGGGATTCAGACCCAGCTCTCTCCTGACTCAACTTTCCTTCCTTCAAGCCATCTTTTACTTTGGCCCACGGGGAGAAGGATGGAATAATGTCTCGGGAAGCAGAGAGGGTCATGCTCACCCCACCCCCCTCTCCTCAACTCATCCCTCCTGTCACCTCCCACTGGAAAGTCGAAGCCGTGATGTGAGAGTACCACGTCATCGTGCATTTGTATGATTTTCTTTTTCATATTTTCTAGGGAAATAATTTATACCTGGAACATGTAGGGTTGAGCATGAGGCAGATCTGGAAAAGTGAGGGATGGAGCAATTAAAAATGCCCAGCAGCAGGGGCAGGAAAAGCAGCACGGTTCAAAGGTTTCTGCCGCCTTCCATGGCAGAGTACTGACAAATATTGGGCATGTGACATCTGTGAGCTCAACCATGAAAGGGACTGTGGGAGCACAGATCTGGAGCTGGAAGAGACCCCGGGGCTGTCGACTCCAATCCCCTCCTTTTACAAATCAGAGGCAGGCCATTTGTCTAGGCTTTAAAATTAAATACAATTCAACAAGCATTTATTAAGGGCCTACTATGTGCCAGATAACTTGCTAGGCGCTGAGAATACAGAGGCAAAAATGAAAATCGTTCCCACCCTCAAAGAGCATACATGGTATTAGAGCAGAGGCTCCTACCCTGGGGACTGTGGAGAGCTAACAGGGCTCCTGTAAACCCGTATGGGGGAAAAACCCATTACCTTTATTCTCACTAACCACTAACTGCATTTTGGCATTTCCTCCAGTTACTTAGAAACACTAGTCTGAGAGGGATCTATGGGCTTCTGATTGCTAAAGGGGACCATGACCAATAAAAAGGGGAAAAACCTGTGTGTGAGGAGAAAAATATAGATATATAAATATATATATAAAACCATAAATCTATATGTACACATCATATATAAACCCCTAAATATATGTATATAACATATGTATATACATATATAAGTACACACAAAACCTAAATATATGCATATACAATATATGTATATAGTATGTCTATATATGAATAAATATAAATGTCTGTGTGCATATGCATATGTGAGTGTGTGTGTATGTGTGCGTCTGTGTGTGTGTGGGAGAACAGCCAGGGAGATTAGGAAAGGCCTCAGTAGATGACCTTGGGATCATCAAATCCAACATCTTCATTTTATGAATGAGGACACGGAGACTCAGACACAGGAAATGCCTTACCCAAGATCACCCAGCTGAGCCTCAAAGGGAGCTATGGATTCCAAGAGACAGAAGTGAGGGAGGAGAGCATACTTGGTGTGGGAGACTGCCCATGCAAAGGTATGGAGGTGGGAGATGAAGCCTTGTGTATGGGAAATGGCAAGGCACTAGTCAGGCAGTTGTACAGAGTGTGTGAGGAGTCATGTGAAATCGTTCTAGAACGCAGGGTTGACGCCAGCTTGCAAAGATAGCCAAGGAATTCCATGGCCCCATCGCTGGTGGGCAGCAGCCATCGTGCTTTCCTTACCAAGCTCTGGCTGTCTGGCAACATCACGATGATCTGAGCGTTATGATCCCATATCATCCTCCAGAAGTCTTTCGTGGTGTGTGGCAGAGGGTGCTGGGTTATGATGTACTCGTTGCTCCTGTGATAGCCCTTTAATGGGGAAGGAAAAAGACCCGCGGTGACACCTGTGCTCTCCCTGACACACATACTTCTGTTGAGAGAGCGTTAACGGCTTTGCAAAAGGCAGCCGGTGCATCTGACTCCTTTGGAAATAGACTTTTGCTAACATGCAGGCACTTTCCCCTCCAACTCGGTTCCCATTGGCAATTCCCCCCGTTGCTTTTGCTTAACACTAATTTCAACGTTTATTCAAACATGTGGAAGGGTGAAATTAACAATCAAAATGAATTATCTTTAAAAAAGCAACAAACCAGCCCAAAGGCACCCACCCTGCCTTCTGGAGGTGGTTCTGTGCCCTTCCTCATGCAGTTGCCCTCTCTTCAAGGTTCCACACTCCAGATATGCCCATGCTCTCCCCTGGGATTATTAAGGAAACCAGCCAGTTATTGGGACCTTCTCTTTAACCTTTTCTGGTTAATTGACTTTACTTATAATTAAGAGTTGATGTCTCACCATGATGTAGGATGCATTTATGTAATCTGTCCCTTTCATTCCGGGCAAGGGTGCGAGCCCCACTCTGGCACGCTCGGCTATGGTGAGAAAAGCAAAACCATCACTTCATTATTCTACAGATCTGGATTTCCCAAGACCTTCCCAAGGACAGTTAAGTCCTTCTTCACCCTCCTACCCCCCATCCCAAGACCATCTATGTTTTCAGTAGGCTTCAGCATTATTGGCAAAATGAAATGCTTCGGCACATTCCTAGCACAAGAGTCATTTCAGAAATTGGATTTGACTGCTGGAAAGGTACTCGCTGTGGATCATATGGCCAAGAGCAGGGTGCACAGTGACGGCAGGAGGCTTCAAGGTGGTTGACATTAGGATTATCAATTTAGAGTCTGAAGGAGACCTTAGAATTCTTTGAGTTCAAGCCCATTGCTGACAGATGAGGAAACTGAGGCCCAGAGAGGAGCCAGTGATTTCCCTAAGGTAAAATACACACACACACACACACACACACACACACACACACACACACACACGTATTCACAGGTAGGATTTGAACTGATGTCCTCCAAGGCCACAGTCAGGACTTTTCCCACTGGACCACAATTGTATGTAAAAACGGTACTTTGGGATAGCGCACTGGCCCTAGAGACAGGAGAGTGTGAGTTCAAATTTGACCTCAGACACTAGTTATGTGACCCTGGGCAAGTCACTTAATCTTGACTGCCTCTCAAAACCAAACCAAACCCAGTACTTTGCTCCTTTCTAATACAGACTGTAGCCCCTAGGTGAGAAACCAGTGTCCCTTATAGGTGATGAGATCCCTGTCTATTGGCTGACTGTCATGCTAGGAACCTCTTCCAGAACCCTGCACTCAAAGGAATCCACCTCCATGCCCTGATGTACAAGGCTGGGGAGGGGAAAAGGGGGTTTGTCACTGTAGGAAAGTCGGCCTGCCCAAATGATTTAATCAGGTGCATTGCAGATGGCACCTCATATCTATAAGGAGGGATGCTAACAGTTTTCTGGCCAGTGACTCTTGAAGGTTTCAGAATGTAGATTTTCAGAGGACACTCACAGAGAAAATCACAAGCCCTTAACCCTTAAGTGGACAGAGAACGGTGCCCTAGGAGTCTGGAGACTTAGGTTCAAATTCCACTTGAGGTCCTTATTAGCTCTGTGATCTTGGGAAGTCACCGAACCTCTTTGATACTCAGTTTCCCATCTGTAAAATGAGGGTGCTAGACTCAACTGAGATCCTTTCCAGCTTGGAATCTATGACTCTTCCTATCAAAGACTTGAGTGATACCCACTTGGCTAAAAAAAATTCTGCAGAACTTTACTATTTAAACTTGAAATAAACAAAAACAAAAACTAGATTATGTCATTTAGGTCATAAATTCAGAGCAGAGGGAACTTCAAAGGTCATTTGGTCCAACCCTCTCATTTTACAGGTAAGGAAGTGAAATGACTTGTCCAATGTCACACAGCGTTAAGAGTTGGAACCCAGGTCCTCAGACTTCAGACCCAGCAGCCCTTTCTGCTACTCCACACTTTATTCTCAATAGTATTCTAGGTGATTGATTTAGAGGTGGAAGGGACATGGGAGGCAGCTGAGTTCAACCCCTTAATTTCACAGGAGAAGTTAGGTGATTTGCCTGGGGTCACACAGGGACTAAGTGTCTAAGACTGGATTTGAACTCAGGTATTCCTGACCCAAGTTCAGCATTCTAACTATTGTACCACCTGGCTGCCTTAATGGATCTGCCAACTGCGTGTGCAGCCCACCCTCACCCCAACTGCTTGTGCAGCCCACCCTTACCCCATCCACTTGTGCTGGGAAGGTCTGTGACAGCTCTGGCCGGACAAAGCTTACTGTTTTCTCCGTACTAACATTGGCCTCTCCATACAGAACTCAAGGACAATCCGTGACCAAAACCCCACTCCCAGTAATCATCTGGATAAGTGACAGGCTCACCTGGCACAACGGATGAGTTTCTGTTCTTCTCCTTGTTACATTCTTTCTGTGCACTAAAACACTCGACGTATTTTGCGTTACATTGTGTGACCAGCTGAAAGAAAACAAGACACGTTTCATTCCACTACTCGGCAGAACGGACCAGTGGCTGGAAGACCCAAGTCTGGTCACAATCAGTTCTGTATTCCTACTAGAATGGGAGGTGTTGGTCTGGGGAATGTGGACATTTCTGTAATTCCTGGAGACCTGGGACTTGGGCAAGTGCAAGTTACCAATCAAAGGTGAGGCGTGGCGCTCTCTCATTTGAAATCTGATGCTGGGGAATAGGCGCTTTTCAAGTTTTCTCCCCTCACTGGACTGTGAGGTCCTTGAGGGCAGGGACTGCTTTTACCTTTCTTTGAGTAGAGCACAGTAGGTGCTTAATAAAGGCTCCTGGACTTGAGAGCTAACTGGTTGACTTGCAGGATGGTTTATAATAAAGAAGAACATATTTAATGCTATGATATGACCACAGAGAAATCAGACATGATCTGAACCGTATGGGACCAGAAGCCAAGAGATGGCTTCCTATCCCTTACGTTAGAGTAAATGGGTTTAACTCCAGTGTTGACTTCCTTAGCTTTTTGCTATTCCGCAACCCATTTAGCATTTAGCACCCTACAGGGAAAGGCTTCCTTTTCTAAAAATAAAGGTAATCCTGTGATGGGGGAAAGTGATAACGTTTGATCCAGTGATTCCACTGACAAATGGGACTCCCAGGTGACCAACCTCCCTCTACCAGCACCTTTTCTGCAATTTAGAATCTTAGAGAACTGCCTAGAGTAATGAGATGTTAAGTGACTTGCCCAGGGTCACACAGCTAACATGTGGCAGCAGCAGAACTTGAACCCAGGTCTCCCTGGCTTTAAGGCCAGCAAACAGTTCACTCGATCTGGGCAGGATTCTTGGATTTTCCTTCTGCCTGGACTTTTCCTGACTCTTGTAAGCTGTCCCTTTCTATTTGAGTTTCTGAGGTGGATGGAGCCCCTGAAAGAATCAGTTATAAGGCTTTTCACCAGAATGAGCCAGTCTCTTTGTTGGATGAATGTTTTCGGGAGGCAAATGTGAATGGTATGGGTAGTATAGAAAGACATAAGAAAAAGTCAGAGAAGGCACCTCAAGTATTTTTATAAAAGTCTTATTCTAAGTATGGAGACGGGTTTTAAAATCTCCTGTGTCCCCACTGTTAATTGCTCCCCTTCAATGGGCTGCCAAGAGTCTGCCTTACTCGTAGCAGTGATGGAAATACCATATGACCATAGCAAGGGGAGGGGATGGGAGGCAGCGCTGGCCCATTTATCATTTTCCCATCATTTGGCACCTGCTCTAACTGGTCTGGCAGTTTCATTTCTGGAGCAGAGATTCAGATGGAAGGAGCTGGTTTCTGGAGAGGATATAAGCACAGAAAGGAAAACTGCCCAGACTGGTGACGTGCTGCCGCCATCTTGACGGAATTTCAGCCTTTTATCCACTATGCCTGTGTGGTCTCTTACAGATTCTACAAATGTGCTGTATATATTCATGCATGTGCCCACTGTCTTCCCCCTCCATTAGAATACAAAACTTTGAGTAGAAATTGTTCCATTCTTTGCACTTATGCCCTCAGAACATGGCAAAGTGCTTGGCACATAGTAGGCACTTAGTTGATAGCTGCTGATGGATATTTTAACTTTAATAATATTTAACTGGGCACCTGTTTATTGCCTCCTCTCCCTCATTCACTGGAAGTGCTTTAAAGGTAGAGATTCTTTAGAATCTTACCTTTAGAGAGTCTTACTTATTTTTGCATCATCCTAAGTGCCTAGGAGAGTGTATTGCACATATTACATGATAACCAATCGATCAATCAATAATCAACAGGCATTCATTAAATGCTTACTGTAGGCCAGACACTGTGGTTGGCCCTGGGGTCAGAAATGCCAAAAGGAAATAACTGCTTCTCTTAAGGTGGGTGTATTCTACGGGGGGAGGCGACATGTACATATATGTGCACATACACACTCACATGCATAGATGTGTGCTCATGATGTTCCAAAAGTCTTAACACAGTTTTAAGCTATTAAAGCACTCCCCTTCCCCCCCTCCCCGCCAATGTGATATTTCCATTTCTTCTACAAGTAAAGCAGACACTTCTCACTACATTCAAGGTGAACTTAATTAACAGTGGGGACACTGTGGCTTTTGAACCCTATCTTAATGCTTAAAATAAAATCTTCATGAAAAATATCTATGGTGCTTTTTGGGGGTAACTGTATTAAATTCTACTTTTCTTACCTCTTTCTATAATCTATTAAAGATTTAAAATGTGCTAAGCCTTTTGGAAATCCTTGCTATACACAGTCACCTATAGTAATATATCATCTATATTTATATCAAAATGTAAATGTAATTATTTATTATATATTTAATGGACCCATTAAGTATTTGCTGTTTATTGAAGATAAGGTGAATCAGCTACTACAATAGCTTTTCAAAAGGCTATTTTTGGTAGAGAAGGATCTAGAAATTTCTATCAACCAATTAGACATGGTAGTTATTTGACAAACTGACCAACAATGTGTCTAAGGGTGATTCTGGTGCTTTGGTTAGATTTCGAAATTGTTAAGAAAATCTGCTGTTCTCTGTATGGGGCCAGTCAGGTGCCAGCTGTTACTGACATGATAACAGCCTTTCCTATAAGGTCTGCACTGACTGGACACTCCCATTTTGTGATTTGGTGAGGCCACTCCTTTCCTTGGCCTCTATGTTAAATACACTTCAAATATAATCATGGAATTTTGCCTGTGAACACATTTCAGTCTATCTAAAGTAGCCCAGAGAAGACCGGACTGTTGACTTTCAGGCTGGGAGAGGCCAGGGTTCTCCTAAACCATTTTATCATTTTATAACTGAGGACTGGAGGTGAAGTGATTTGTCAGTAAAGTGACAGGTATCACAGCCTTTTTGTCTGCGATGAGAGGCATTACCTTGAACTGTTTTTCTAGACGTGTCTTCCCTCCCACACCAGGGATGAGTATACTGTTGACATAGCTATGCAGCTGATTAGAGGCGACTTCTGTCTCCTTTCCCAGAATGGCTTCCAACAAGGCATCGTGAATGAAAATGTACTGCTCCTACAAGGCAAGAGGTCAGTCGAGTTTGGGAATCAGGTAATCATTGAAGACAGATGTATAACCACAGAAACTTCCTCTAGGAAGTCTCCCCAGATTAACCCACAATCTTCATGCCTTTGTGTTGAATTCTTTGTGTGTATGTATACATGTACACACATGTACTCACACAGTATGCTGTAATGAGAATGTAAATTTTAAAGATCTTCCCTGCCCCTAGGCTAAAGTGCACGTGGAGCCTGGGGTGGGAGGCTTGTTTTTCAGTAGATACTTTTTGATTGGCCAGTGGGTCCAAAAGGTTGTTACATTCTCTGAGCCAGGAGAAGGCTATATAAGCCCTGATGTGTAGCTTTGTTTTGGGACTCACTTTGAGAAGTGTTCTGTGATTTGATCTGAATTATGGGAAGCCGTTGTTGAGAGTCCCCCGGCTTTGAAAAACCCAGATGTGGAAACCCAGATGTTGACTGGGTAGGGATGTAATGGTTGGACAGTTTGGAAAGCTGTCTACTTGATCTGTTAATGTCTTGATAATTCTGTCTGTATACTCTGAAGCTCGGGGTGCTGACCTTTTTCCCCTGAACAAGGTAAACGATATATGTCTGACTGATTAAAGTAAGCTTGTTAACCCATTTTGAGTTGCTTTCCTTTAACAAAGCAGATCCAAGAACCTGTGGTAGCAGCAAACCCTGAGGACGTGCTTGGGGTGCTTGCCGCTACATATGCATGCATATATGTATCGGTATAAGTGTGTATATTATGTATGTTCATGTGTGTATGTATTATGTGTATAAAACATGTGTATACATTTTGCATGTGTATACATAATACATATATATTATATAGCTATGACATAAAAAGGTAAGAGAGTGGCAGGTTGTGAGTATATGCTATATAATATCTAATATACACACATGTATATTGTTATATATTATATAGACATACACATATATTATATATCCACATACACACAACCTTCCATACTCTCTTACCTTTTTATAGATTACTTCAGAATCATTCTCTAGTTTTTTAATCAATGTCTTTGTCTCCCTCAATTAGAGAGTAAATTCTGAGCATAGAATATATCTCTTTATATCCCCACAGAACCTAGCAACAGAGCTAGGTCCATCATCGTCTCCCTTTTTTCCTGTATATTAAGCTGTGAATTTCATGTTGTTCAACTGTTCATTCATTTTCCAGTCACACCCAACTCTTGGTGGCCCCATCTGGGGTTTTCTTGGCAGAGATACGAGAGTGGTTTGCTATTTCCTTGTCCAGTTTGTTTTACCTCTAGACCCAACATTACCTCCAGTGCCCCAAGCCCTGATGGACAGTTGGGTCTGCTTCCTGAAATTCCCACGAGAGCACAGTACCTGGGTGAGCTGCGTCTCTCGCAGGAGACTGATTAGTGGCCAGTGGCTTGTGGTCGAAGAGCACCACCCTCATGGCTTACCTCCGTCTGGACGAGGTAGTTACGCTGCGTCCTGATGTGTTTCAAGAATCCCAGGACGTTAACTGTGCTTTTGTCTTTTATCTGTTGCAACATGCTGTCTATGACAATGTAGGTGCCCGTCCTGCCCACTCCAGCACTGTAAGACACCAAGGACATGCAGTTGAGGCCATGCCAGGCCTTCAAAGAAGAAACTGACCTCTGAGTACAACGGTCCTGCTGAAAGGGGGCGTTTCAGTGGGACTGGTCTGTCTGGGTGGGCAATACTCACAGGAGGTCTTCCAAAATGCCGCTTCCTTTAGGACATTTTAAAGCTTCTATAGTGATGTTTATGGAAATGGAAAGATGTGACACAAGGGGGAAGAGGTTTTAGAGGTCATAAGTTTAGAATGAGAAGGAACCTCCTTGGCCATCAGAGACAGCCTCCTCTTTTACAGATGAGGAAACTGAGGCCCGCGGGGCGACTTGCTGGTTTGGGCAGCATTTAGGCCTCAAGCCCGTGTCGTCTGACTCCAAACCCAGCTCCTCCCGCTGCACCACACAGCCCTTCCTATGGGCCTGAAGCATGAACATAATTCTGTGCCTGACCCTGGTAAGACACTCAGTGGCCCTGGCCTCAGTTTCCTCATCTGACAAATAGACTTGAAGGCCCCTTCCAACTTCAAAATTAGGATGCTAGGAATGAATATAAATATGAAACTAGGCAGCTTCCCCATCCAGGGGACAGTACCAGCAAGGCTTCTGCAAATCTGGCTGTTGCACATTTATTTCCACATAACAGACTGAATTTATCTATGTTAATTCATCTGATCTTCACAACAACCCTGTGAGACAGGCGCTATTATTATTTCTGTTGCACAGATGAGGAAATTGAGTCACAGACAGATTAGGTGACTTGCATCCAAGGTAGGATTCAACCTCAGGTCTTTCTGGATTCCAATCCAGGCTCCATTCCCTGTACCAACTAGCTTACTATTAAAGCAGTTCTTTGGACAGTTCCCCAAAATAGAGTCCCTATGAGGAATTCTAACGACAAGATGCATCCCAATTGCCACAACACACTTACTTGTAGAAGGACATTGCGGGGGGTGGAGCAGGGGTACGGGAAAGGAAGGGTCTGGAGTGTGGTTGTATTGGTCAAGGGAACTCCTGGTGTGGATTCCTTCCCAGATACAGAGCAGCAACTAGTCCACAATTTATCATCTTAAGAAAGTTGGCTGGGATTATTGAGAGGACTTAGAATCAATCAATCAAACAAGCATTTATTAAGCACCTACTATGTTCCAGGTAATGAGGATGCAAATATAAAGAATGAAATGTTCCCCTCTCAATGACCTCAAGCTGAGGTCATTCTGAACCCAGGTCTCCATGACAACTTCCAAGCCCTCTCTTCACTGTCCCTCCCATTCCAACAACATGGGGGTTAATTTTTGCTAGTGGGAAAGGTGACACATTCACCATGAAGGTGAGATGGGTCATGCTTTCCACTCAACTTCTCCCTGTAAATCGAATGCCTCAATGAGTCTGTCAAAGACTGCGTTTCCCCTTTTAACTTTGAACAGGGCTTTTAACTTCTCCAGAGACCTTTCACAGCTGTATTTCAAGCACTGTGACAGTATTTTGGGAGGGTTTCTCTCCATTTTACAAATAAGCAAACCAAGCTCCAAGTGTTCTAGGTTGTAGAGCCAATCAGTGAAAGGGTAAGGCCCAGAAGCCAGGGTCCCTGGGCTTCTACCCTCGGTTCTCCTTATGACCACCCATCACATCCTTCATGGAGGTCAAATTCTTCTAAGAATCAATTGATTCTTAGCTATTAGCATGACCATTTTTATGAATCGGTCAAATCAGCATTTATTAGATAAGCTGGTCTCACCTGCAATGGACAAGTACGGGTCCCATGTCTGGCGTCCTGGCTGCTGACGACCTCCTCACGAACGTCAGCACAGGGAGGGCATATTCTGGCACTCCCATGTCAGGCCACTGGGTGTAGTGATACTGGATCACAATTCTTTCATTCTGGCGACCTTTAGGGTTTCCCTTCTGACCCTGGACGGGAAGAAGAAAGGAATTTCTTTGAAAGAGAAGGTCATCCATCCCCTCAGTTCTGTGTACCAGAAGTAAATATAATATAGCAATGTACAATGTCATTAGTAAATAATAATGATGACTAAAAATCAGAGCTGACATCTCTGTGGTTCTTTAAGGGCTGTAATCCTCACAACAACTGCAAGAAGGAGCTATTATTTTCCAGATGGGGAAATGGAGGCTGAGAGAGTGTGTTTTTGTTTTTTATACCACAGATGTGACAGGGATTTAAAACACTGATGTTAATACTTTAAAGAAAAGGTGGCTTAAAAAAACCAACCTGTTATCTACAAAACAAGTCAAAAGACTTTCTCATAATTCCCAGACCAGCATGGTGGCCCACTCACATACCTTCTTCACTTTAGTGTTTCTGACTGAAAAACGACGGACAGTGTAACAGGCATGAACTTTTGTGCTCTTCAGTGTGACGATAATGTTTCCATATTCCTCACTATTCTCGGTTGGCCAGTACTGGTCACATTTTCTCTGAGAGACAGAAAGGAAAAAAAGGAAGGAAGAAGGGAAGAAAGAGAAGAAGTAAGGAAAGAAGGAAAGGAAGGAGAAAAAGAAGGAAGAAAAGGAGGAAGAAAGGGAAAAAGAGAAGGTAGGAGAAAAGAAGGAAGGGAAAGGAGGGAAGAAAGGAAAGAATGTAAGGAAGAAAAGGAGGAAGAAAAGGAAAAAGAGAAGGGAGGGGAGGTGGGATAAAAGAAAGAAGGGAAGGAAGGAGGGAAGAAAGGAAAGAAGGAGGGAAGGAAGAAAAGGAGAAAAAAGAGGAGGGAGGGAAGGTAAAAAAGGAAGGAAGGGAAGAAGGGAAGGAAGAAAAAGAATAGAAGAAAGGAAGGAAAGAAAAGAAAGGAAAGCAGGAAGGAAGGAAGAAAGAAAAAAGAAAGTAGTCATGTCAGTCAGAATAGAAGAAAAGTCTTCTAATACATAGAGGATCTGTGATCAAATAAGCAGGAGCAACTTCTGGTGTGAGAAATTCTCTTTAACAACCCAGCATACAACCCATCTACGGCTTAGTGAATCCACTGGAGGGAGTTGCCTGAGGCTCAGAGGTTAAGGACTTGCCTTGCATTGCAGGAAGGACCCATCAGTGGCAGGATTTGAACCTAGGTCTCCCTGACTCCAAACCATAGGGCCATGCTGTTGCTTCTTGTAAGGGAGTCATCTTATACTGGGTTTAGTGGGCAAGGGAGAGGCAGCATAAAATTGAGAGATGATAAAGAGCTCGCCTAAAGACCAGGGTTTAAGCACCAAATGTACCCTATCTATGCTCTGTGAACTCCCTCCCACTCTCGGGTCCCGGCAGGGTGTACTGGGGGTGGGGGTGGGGTGGGAATTTCTCCCTTTGAGTTCCAGGCGGTGAAATCCCAGGCCCACTCCTCTCCTCATCTCTACTGTGCACCTCTGGTGGGCATGACTCTGGGAGATGCTGGGGGAAGCATTAGCTCTATGTTCACTTGTAGAAATGGGAGTAGTATTCTTTGGCCAGTAGTTCCTTAATGGATGACATACATATGTCATTGAGAAGATTCAGTAAAAATAGTGGACATTAGTTCTTTAATGTTTGCTAAATACTGTTTATGATCTGAATCCTGTAAAAACACTGAGAGGCATGTACTACAGGTGCTGTTAGGTCCATTTTACAGATTATGAACTGAGGCTCAGAGAGATTAGGTGACTGGCCCAGGGTCATATAGCTATCAAGGGCTAGAGGGTGGCTTTGAATTGAAGTCTTCCTGATTTTAAGTCTAGCACTTTGTAAGTTGACTCCCACGTAACCTGGAAAAACTGAGGCAAGGCATAGTCAGTCACTTGAGAAAAGTCAAAAGGAGGAACTCAATATTGGATCTGAGCCTGATTTCCAGAACTGGTGCAAACTACAAATTGGTATCCTTTTGGTCACAGGCAGAGACAATCTGTTCCCATCTCTTCAATTTACAGATAAGGAGATGGAACTTGATCATGGTCAGAAAGATGGTAAAGCTGAGATTTGAATCCAGGCCTTTAGACCCTAAATCAAATAGACTATTACATGAATCCTCAGTTTCAAATAAGTCAGTTCTGGACAAGGAGTTTGGGACGGTGGGATGAAGGTTCAAGTCAAGAAGTTCTTACCCTTCCTTTTTCCACAAGGTTTGTGATCATGATGATGATCCCGGTGTTCTGCTCCCAAATCATCCTCCAGAAATCTTCAAAGGTTGACTTGAGAGGTCCCTGTGTGGCCACATAGGCTTTTGCTTTGTTATAGCCCTTCAAAAACAATCATGGAAGTGAGTCAGATCAAAGCAGCCCCAGCCGACCCCCCAACAGCAGGTCAGTGAATAACAGGAACAGCTCCCCCAGATTGGGTGTTTTTAGGGTTTGGGGACAGGTCCACCCAATGCTATGGAGAGGGCATAGGAACATCTCAGCAGAGTTATTCATTCTTCATTTTTGTGATAGGCTGACGAAATGGTTCTCACTTACATCGACATAGTTTGCGTTAATGTAGTCACTGTGCTTCGAATCTTTTCCTGGTAAAGGCCTTAACTTCACTCGACTGTGGTCATCTGTGGGGTTAAGATTTTGTAAAAGTCCATAATTCACGAGAGGACAGGATTATTGGGGAGGGGCAAATTTTATCTTTCTTTTGTTTTTACATATTCTTCACTTCTAAATATATCTCTCTTACACGAGGGAGTCATTCGTTGTAACAAAGAATAAAAAAGAGAGAGAAAAGGCAATTCAGTAAATCTGATAGCACACTGATTAAGCCTCATAGTATATGCAATATTACATACCCATAGACAATATTTTTATTTTTTGGTGGAGCTATAGCCATGATTTCGTCAGTATGTAGCCCTCTTGGTGTGGAGAGTGCCTCTGCTCCTATATCCCTGCATTCTCTAACTTGTAGTCTCATAGAGATGCCTGGGGGCACCAAGAGGCTGAATAATTGAATTATGGTCAGTCACATGGCTAGGAGTCTCAGAGGTCTTCCCACTCCACAGCCAGCCCTTTATGGGTTATGCTAAGCTATCTCCCAACAAGAACACAGGACCAGAGATTTAGAGATGGATGCCATGTAGTCCAACCCACAAAATTTTACAGCAGAGGAAACAGGTCCAAGGTCACACAGGTAGTGGGTGACAAAGCTAAGACCACAACCCATGTCAAGTTAACTCCAAAATCTAGCATTTTTTTTCACTACATGACATCCTCCAATACTGTGTCAGTATTCAACTGTCTGGGCCCATTTAAAAAACTCAAGGCCACTTGTGCTTCTGTCTCAGCATCTCTCCCCTGTGAGAGCCTCAGGAAAACCAAACTAGTTTTTTCATCAGCCAATGTAAATTGGAATCCAGAAAGTAAACTGGAAAGGAAGGATCTGACATCTGACACTGCAAACCAGCATCAATGTAAAGTCCCTTCTTGGCATTTAAAGTCCTTCAAAGCCTGACTCTCCCTTTCTACCATTCCTGTATACTTTTACTCCCTTGCCCTACTTCATTCACCCCTTCATCCAGTTAGCCTGGCCTTCTTGATGTTCTTCCCACAGAACTTTCCATCTTCTCCATTGGTGCCTTGGCACTGGACGTCACCCATCCTGGGAAGGCTCTCTCTCCTCTCCTGTGTCTCTTAGAATCCTTGGCTTTCTTCAGCTCCAATCTCTCCTTCTGGAGGTCTTTCCCAGGCCCCCTCCAGTTGTGCCTTCTCTTCTGAAGTTACCTTTTATTCTCTTTGTTGTATCTTGAATATATTGACGTATGTACGTGTTGTATCCGCCATGAACCTTTGAGCTCCCTGAGGGCGTGGGCTGCTTGTGTCTTTCTCTGTATCCCTAAGGCTTATTAGCACAGTACCTGGTGCTTAATAAATTCTACTTGACTGAAGGTCTAGAGTTTTGAGCCACAACCCCTCTCTATCAGGGCAAATAATGGAAAGTGGGGAGGTGATTATGCCACACGTCACATGCTTGGCTATTGTCCTTTGTTCTCAAAGGGGACCAAAATGACACCACTATTTTGGGGTCAAGGTGCCATGTGTCATGTAAAAGAACACTCATTTCTGTGTGTATCTGAGACATCAAGAGGTATCTCCCCCAACTTGACCCCACCCTCCCACACATTCCCACCGGGCAGATCACCGCATTCATGCAGAATTCCTAAACAGAACTACCCTAGATAGAAGAAGCCAGAGAGGGCTTAGAGAGGTCATTTTAAGTAGATGGAAGAGTCTGATTCTAGGAACTTATTGCCAGGACCTGATCCAAGGTTCTCCTGAACCTTGTTTTGGGAACAAAAAAATGCCTCCATCTGACTATCATACAGAAGGAGACCTTCCACCAGGTCAGTAAACGAAGAGAGAGGAAGTTCGAAGTCATAGTCGGGGCCTTCCTGGATGGATATAGAATTAACCAAAGCAAATTTACACTTCTGCTTAGAGAGAGGCACCCATCTCTCTATCAGTCCAATCCAGAGCATTGGCTTTGGTGATATTTACTTAAGGCCATCACATCAATTAGTGCTCAGGGATGCTGGGGCTGGTGCTTCTGTCAGGTCTTGACCATTTCCCCAGTAATAAGCTTTTAAATGTAGTTACAAGGGTTAATGAGGCTTCTTCAGATCATTACAAAGTGCTGCTTTTCTGTGCTCAGTACAGGGCCTGGCGCAGAGTAGGTGCTTAAGAAATATGTGCTAACTTTGCCATTTGCCACAAAAGTAGGTCTGGCAAACCAGATGACTTACTATTCAATGGACGTAGCCTGGACATTGTTACCACCCCAGTGCCTTGGCTCACACTGCTTTGATGCCTGGAAAACCTCCATTCCAATAGCTCTACCAGTCGAAATCCTACAGATCCTTCAAGGTCCAGCTCAAATGCCATCTCCTGACCCCCTCAACCATAGGGGACCAATGACCTTCTGCACAAAACTAGGTGGTATAATGGGCCACCTAAGGCAGGAAAATACAAGTTAAAATCTGGCTTTAGACACTAACTAGCTGTGTGACCCTGGGCAAATCAGCTAACCTTGTTTGCCTCAGTTTCCTCATCTGTAAAATGAACTAGAGAAGGAAAATGGCAAACTGTTCCAGTATCTTTGCCAAGAAAATCCCAAATGGGGTCACAAAGAGTTGGTCATGAGTGAAAATGACTGAATAAAGAGGTCCCTTAAGGCTCTAGATCTATGTTCCTATAAGCTTATGAAGTGAAGCTGTTCATCCTTTGTTCTTAAAGAGGACCAGTGACCTAGAGGGTGATGTCTTGTCTTGTGGGTGAATTGGACTTAAGTGAGGCAGAGTTGCACAAAGCCATCAACCTCACTCTCTCTGTCCAGAGTCATCAAAGTCCTGCAACAAGACAAAAGTCAAGAGGACTGCCGATGGCCCAGGATGATATAGATGACCTTGGCATCTTCAATGTCTGACCAAGCTCTCAGTGTTCCACAGAGCCTGCTTCAGTCACCTTCATGGGCACTGGAACAAACTGTATTCATTCACCCATCCCACTGTGGGAAGTCATCATGTGCCTCAGGGAGATATTCCCCTAACTCACGGAGGGGTCTGACTTTGGTCAGTCACCCTCAATGTGATTTAGCCCATCTGCTTGGGGTGTGGCAGCTGTGCAGCTTCTTGGAGCCACAGGTAAGAGCTGGGTGAATCAGGTAGACACCAAGGGCAGATAGGCAGCCCTCACACTGGAGGTGTGAGTCCTCCCTGAACGCCCTCTACACCCCATGAAGGGAAGTATCTTTCAGTGGAAAGAGCTTGTTAACCAGAAACTAGTCACTGAGCCTTGCTTTATATTACGCATTGTTTTCCCATCTATTAACAAAACATATCCCTTTTTCACTCAAGTCTGAAGAGTGCCATTTGATCTCCAAAGGATGTTTATCTCAAGGTCAATTGGCTATGCACCGTATTTGTGTTGGTTTTACATGCAACCAGCAGAACACTCAATGTTAACAACCTGCCCTCGTTCCCCAGGCTCTCACACCATTTTTGTGAACTGGCTGGAGCAAAGTATGATTGATAAAATGATGATATTATTAAAAAACTTAAGTAATAAATGTCACCTGTCAGCTCTTTTTGTGTCTTGTGCCTAAGGAGCAAGATTCTATAATCACAGATGTTACCTGTGCCTTACTTATGCTGGTCTCTCAAGGTCTATAGGAACAAACACCTCTTTGTTGAAGTCGCTGTCCTCAGAGACACTTCCACCATCTGAAAAACTTGGGGTCTAAGACTAAGGACATGCAAGAAAACCACTCCCAGCTTCTCTCTGACAGAAGGAAATCTATCTATTTTCAGAACCAAATGGATTTCACCGCTTACTCCATTTCCCAAGGTTCAGAAAGGCAATTCTCAAGCTCAGCATCTGATATTCAAGGCCCGCCATTTTGACTGAGTACAAAAGATACTGTCATCTCCTTAGTTCAATAAGGACCTTAAGAGAACTCATCATTGGACAAGCCAAGCGACCTTCTCACACTCAAAACAAGCTTATTTGGGTTCAGAAACTCAGTCAGCCTCCAGTCACCCTTGGGAAATGTATTGTAATACTGGTGTTGGTTGCAGAGTCATGTGGCAGGCTGGGTTCTCTGCAGCTGGAACATTGTCTTCTTGTTTCCTGATTAAGCTACCTGAACTCTAGTGGCCTGATGAAGGGCTAATGGGGGAGAAAATGTTCCCATTCAGTCACGTTCACTGGTTGTTTCGGCTGGCCTAATGAGAGATTAGCTTGTGGATAGTTTCTTTCTCTCTTATTTTTGGCACCCTGTTTTTTTTGCTGCTGGCTCTCAGTCAGCACCTAGCGAGAACACTTCATCACTTACTCCCGGTTGATTAAATTTTAGAGCTTATTACTCACATGCTAAAATGTTGATGTATCTGTTTTTGTGCTTGTTATCTGGGTGATTGGAATGTTCGGCCGTGATGTTCATATCAGCAGTACAACGTTGTACTTCCTAGTGAAGAAAACAAATGGGAAACAGGCAATTAGAAAACATGGTTTGCATTGCTGGGAACACAATTAAAGCCTCTGGATATGTGGACAGTTCTTTTCCTTCTATGACGTTATTTGGATTTTATCTCTGGTCTAGACCTATGACCTCATCAGTGTGGGAGAACTCCCTCCACCTGTGTGCGGATCAGCAACTCAAATGTAACTGAGAGCCTCTGAAAATTGCTTGATGCAATGAGAGAGTTGTTGCTTGACCACAGTCACACACCCAGTGTCATTGGCAGGACTTGATAAGGTCATTCCTCTATCCACAATGACTTCTGAAAGGCCCTATTGCTAAAGTGATAGTGTACTACCAGTTATTAATTTATTTTAAACTAAGATCTGCTTTCTCTTTCTCCACATCTCCCACCATCCACCTCCACCAAGAAAGCAAGAAAAACAAAACCCCTGTTGGCAACAATTAAAAAAAAAACCAAATCCTCTCATTAGTCATGTTCAAAAAACTGTCTCAATCTGCACTTTGAATTCATCACCTCTCTATCGAGAACTGGGGAGCATGTTTCATCATACATCCTTTGGAATTGAAGCTGGTCATTGTGTTGATCAGAGTCCTTAAGACTTTCAAAGTCAATTGTTTTTAAAAAGTAGCTGTTACGGTATAAATTGTTCTCCTGGTTCTGCTCACTTCACTTTGTCTCTGTTCATACAAGTCTTCTCAGATCTTCCTGAAACCATCCCTTTCATCACTTCTCATAGCAAAACAGTATTGCATCATAAGTATATATCACAACTTGTTCATTACTCCCCAATTTGTAGGCACCCCCTCAGTTTCCAATTTTTTACCCCTATGAAAACAACTCCTATATTTTTGTATATGTGACTATTTTTTCTTTGATCCCTTTGGAGTAGAGTAGTGGTGTTACTGGGTCAAAAGGTATGCACAGCTTAATAGCATTTTGGACATAGTTGCAAATTGCTTTGTGGAATGGCTGGACCAGTTTACAACTCTACTAACAAGGAATTAATGCATTTATTTGCCTACAGCTCCTCCAGCATTGGTCATTTTTGTTTTTTTTTTTAATTTACTTTACTAATCTGATGGATGTGAGGTAGAGGCTGAGATGTTTTAATTTGTAATTCTCCAGTTATTAGTGATTCTAAGTATTATTTTCATATGGCTATTGAGAGTTTAGATTTCTTCCCTTGAAAACTACCCATTTATATTCTCTGATATCAATTGGGGAATGGTTCCCATTCTTACTAATTTGAGGCTGATCAACATCTATATCTATATCTTAGAAAAATTATACTTATCAGAGAAACTAGCTGCAAAGTTATTTCCTATTTACCTGCTTTTCTTCTAGTTTTAGTTGTACTAATTTTGTTTGTATGGAAAATTTAATTTTATGTAATTAAAACTGACCATTTTCCTTCCTGTGAAACTCTTGATCTCTTGTTTGGTTACGGACCCTTTCCCTATCCACAGGTATTACAGGTAATTTCTTCCCAGCTTCTCCAATGTATTTATGATATTATCCTCTATGTCTAAATCAAGTATCTATTTAAGAGTTTTCTTGGTATAGAGTGTGAGGTGTTGGTCAATACCTACTTTCTGCCAGACTGCTTTCTAGTTGTCTAAACAAATTTTGTCTCCACAGTGAGTTCTTATTCCCATTGGTAGGGCATCTAGGTAGGAGTTCAAATCTGGCCCCAGATACTTCCTAGCTGTGTGACCCTGGGCAAATCACTTCACCCCATTTGTCTCAGTTCCTCATCTGTAAAATGAACTGGAGAAGGAAATGGCAAACTGCTCCAGTATTTTTGCCAAGGAAACCTCAAATGGGGTCATGAAGAGTAGGCCAGAATTAAAACAGCTGAACAACAATAACATTTCCAATATTGGAGATCTTTGGTTTTATCAAACGCTAGGCTACAGTGTTCATTTCCTTTGGTATACTGTGTTCCTAATTTGAATTTGTTCCACTGAAAAATTCCTTTATTTCTTGGACTAAATTGGATTTTTTTTATGAGTATAGGTTTGATATAGCTTGAGATCTGAGATTGCTAAGTCCCTCCTTTCCCACTTTTATTTTTTCGTTTATACCTTGATATTCTTGCCCTTTTGCTTCTCCAGATGGATTTTGTCATTGTTTTTCGTTCTATAAGGTAGTAGTTTGATGACTGGTCTGACACTGAGTAAGCTAACTTACATAGTATTGTCATTATTATTACACTGGTCTTGCTTATCTATGAGCAATGACTATTTCTTCAACCACTTAGATCTGCCTTTATTTATGTAAAGAGTCTCTTCTAATCGTGCTCAGATAGTGTCTGTATCCTTTGGCATTTCCTGTGTGTCTATTACACTTCATTCAGAAGTATTTATTAATGAAATGCTATGTGGAAGACGTTGTGCTGGGCACTATACAAATAAATCAATTATTTATTACATGCTTACTCTGTGGTAGGCACTAAGAAAGGCAAAAAGTCAACACTGAAAGAAATAGGGGTCAACAACATACATTCAGAGAAGATGGTGGAGAACCAGAGAGGGGAAGGCTGTAACCAATGAATGGGTCATCCTTGACTTACAAAATGGCGGTGGCAATGTGGTATATTCACAAACATACCAGAAGCACTCCATTCTATTTATTTTCATCCAGCGCCCATTCATTCAGTGTTACTAAGTGTCTGGCACTGTGTTAAGTGCTGGGGAAATAAAAGACATGAACAAATATTCCTGACCTCAGGGAGGTTACATTCTCTTGGAAGGTGGTTGGATCAGGAGGATATATGATATATACATAATTACATAGTAATTGGAAAGCAGGACAGAGGTTCTTAAGCTGTTTTTTAAAATTTATTTTTTTAGTCATGGATGTGCTTTTGTAAATAAAGTTTTTAAATGCATAAAATAAAATAAAGAGAATTATAAAGGAAGCCAATTCACTTGAAAAAATGGTTTTAAAATATTTAATATATTTTTAAAAAAAGTTCATGGATTCCATGTTAAGAACCCCTGCTCTAAGGACATAAGAACAGAAACCACTATGAGGGTTAAGGAAAGAACAGATCCTTGTAACTCTAAGCAGAGGGGACATGGGTCAAAGCTAATGAACTCATCCTTACATGGGCATGTGGATCCCTAACACAGCTCAGCTATTTATTACCCTCCCTCTTGATCGTCATTTGGCATGGGAGCCACCCTCTTCAGTGACCCTTCTTGGAGATGTCTGCCTTGTGCCCATGTGGAATTCTTTCTCCCTGGGTTATTGACAAGCCAAATTATTCTTCACCGTGTGTTTCAAAACCTTAAAGTATGAGACCTGCCTAATAAGGGAAGTCATTAGCTGTGCACAGCTGCTCCAAAAAGCAGGAGCAAAGAGACAGAAAATCATCAGGAGGAACGCTTTACCCATGGCAGATGTAATGGATTTCGGGCACACGCCAACTTGGCACAAAGGGCAACCACAGCGGTTTTCCACAAAAATGCAAAGCCCAGGGAGAATAAGGAAGGAGGTGTTCCTGATGTTCATCAAGCATTTCTTGGGATGATCCCCTTTCTCTGTTCCCGGGAAGGGCCTTGTTCTCTTCAAAGGAAGACAAGCAAGGAAAAAAGGAGAAACCTCTGTTCAGAAGACTCTTGGCCCCTTCCCTCCTTTCCCTTTCCTGGAAGGTGTAGGTAGGCAGTTTCAGCATCTTGAGCTTTCCCAGTCATTACCTGGAAAGGCTTCTGTGGATAAGTGTATATGTACACACACAAATAAACACGCACACATATATACATGCATATGTTTATGTATCCTCACATATATTCATATCACCAGTTCCCATGTGTCTACTCTATTACTTGCAGGAGCAATTATTAAGTGCTTACTATGTGGAAAACACTGTGCTAGGCACTGGGGAGATACAAATAAATCAGTTATTTGTTAAACACTATGTAGTAGGCACTGGGCTAAGCCACAAATGCCGAAGATACAAAGAAAGACAAAGTCCTTTCACCCACACATATACTCAACATACATCTGTTCAGTCATTTTTAGTCATATCTGATTCTTTGTGACCCCATTTGGGATTTTCTTGGCAAAGATATTGGAGTGGCTTGCCATTTCCCATTTTACAAATGGGGAAACGGAGGCAAATAGGGTGTAGTGACTTGCCTAGGGTCACACAGCTAGTGTCTGAGGCTGGATTTGAAGTCAGGAAGATGGATCTTCCTGACTCCAGGACTGACATTCTATCCACTTTATGGGAATTGTTTTTAATGCTTTGTTTTGGGTAATAGAAAATGTCCAATTTAATGAGAATCCTATAATGGATGAACCAGGGCAGGAGGAAGTCCTGTTTCCTCTCTTCCTTCTGTGACCTCCACTTACAAAGTTAGCATATGAGGGGCCATCAGTAGAACACAAGGGGAAGGAAGACAGGCCAGGGAGAGATCCAAGCTCAGATCCTGCCCCATTCACAGACTAGTCTGCATCTACGGGTAAATCCTGTCGCCACCACCAACTTCTCACTTCTTCACCTGTGCAATGGAGATGATAATACTTCACAGGGTTGCTGTAAGGATCATGTCAATCCAACAAGCATTTATTAAGTACCCATTGTGTTAGGTCCTGTTCTAGGTGACAATAATGGGGCTACAAAGACAAAAACATATAATTCCTGCCTTTAAGCATCTTACTGGGGATCAAGAGTTCATGTTAAGTAAAATGCTCTACAACCTGGAAGGTTCACTGATCAATGCTGATGCCAATGACAGCACTAAGGTGTCACTAATGCTCTAAGGCAGTAAGGAAGCCCAGTGGGGCAGGAGTGCAGGGAGTCACTTTATGAGACATCTACTCTACACAGGCTACAATCACCCAGAACTCCGCCTGCCAAGGGTAACACAGACCAGATGTAGCTCAATGAATATGGAAGGGAAACCTTCCAGGGCTACTGTAAAGCACACACCTGAGATTGCTAACAAAGCTATTTCCCATCTGCCTCAGGGCACTGCCTCATTCATTACAGAGGGTCTTCCAGTCTTTCTAGGTTCACATGTCTGTATTTAAATATTGTCCCCATATCCCTGGGAGGCCACATTCTGCTTAGATTGATTCTTGGCTATGAGCATGACCATTTTTATGAATCAATCAATAAAGTATTTGTTAAATATCTGCTAAGAGCCAGGCACTGGGGATAGAGGGCAAAAAGTACCAGCCTAAGGAAGCTTCCATAACAGCATCTCATTGCTTAGATAGTACTTTCAGTTTTATTTCCTCCAATCTAAACTTGGAGGGGAAAAAGCAGCAGAGTACATGATTTCTAAGGTTCCTGCTGACACATCCCCTCATCCCTTCCTCTTTTTGGTTTAGACTTCTGATTTCATCACTGCGGGGGGCTTTCAGTGTGTAAACTCCTTCCACCTGGAAAGGAGAGAACAAAATGGCTAAGAGAACCTAGCAATTATTAATAAGGCCACATCAGTTTCTCTGGATGAATTATATCCAAGGGGAAAGGATGGATGGAGGGAAGAAAGGAGGCAAGGAAGGAAGGGAAGGTTGGAGGGATGGAAGGAAGGAAGAAAGGAAAAAAGGGAGAGATGGAGGGAGGGAAGGAAGAAAGGAAAATAGGAGGGATGAAGAGAGGGAAGGAAGAAAGAAAGGAAAAAAGGGAGAGAAGAAATGAATGAAAGGAAGGGAAGGAATGAAGAGAAAGAAATAGGGAAAGAGGAAGGGAAGGAAAGAAGGGAGGAAACAGTGTTGGAGAAAGGATTCTTGCTCAGGAATTGGTTGGACCAGTGAGATCTCCTCTGATAGATAGAAGCTGTGATTGTGATAATGTTACATGCATGGCATCATAAAGTTACTGTCCTGAATTTTACTTTTTTCAGATTTGTAGATATGACGGATTCTAATGAGATTCCTCTTCCTTTTATCTTAAGGAGACTAACAGATGGCTATGGAAAGGTCACCAATGTAAATTTTCACTTATCACCATTCCCATGAGGGTGAGGAAACATTACTCTGCATTTCATGGAATCCTTTGGTTATTTTAATCACTGACAGCCACTCAGACTAGGACCTCTTTTGACCAATCTTTTGGTACCCCTCATAAGCAATCTTGTACACACCAGGGTAATTTAATTTTTAATTGTTCTGAAGCACGTTTGGGCTTTACATTTATCAAGCCATTTTCACCACTCTTACGGTGGTGATGAACAGTTTTATTATATTTCAAGAGCTCTACATGAGCAAAATGACATGTGATTAATGAGCTTGAGGTTTTCCATGATACTTAACCTCATTTATAGACTAAAAGACAGGTGCTGATCTTCTGCCAGGTAAGAAGGCTACCTCCACCCATAATTTTGGTCACTAGAATTGTATCTCCTTATGGTATCTGCCTTAGGGTAAGGCATGTATATAGAGGAAAAATGAAAAACTCAATGTGTGGTTTGAGTAATTGGAATTGTTTGAAGTATGGGTGTTATTCATAAATTCATGGACCTGTGACTCCATCCATGTAGATACTTCTATCAACACAGAGTAAAACCTCTCTACAGTAGGACAGAATTAAGTTGAAAGGGATCTTAGAGGTCATTAGGTCTAACCCCTTCATTTTATAGGAGAATGAGGACCCAGGAAAGTTAAGTGACTTATCCGTGGCCATGGAGGTAGTAAGTTTTAGAAGCAGGATTTGAACTCAGAACCTGAATTCAAACACAACACAGTTTCTACTGTACCTAACCCTCACTGATGTGTCTGAAAAATTAACCAGCTTGTTGCTGACCATTAGGCAGGATTCAAACTCAGATCTTGCTGATTCCAAGGCCTATGCTCTATCCATGGGGCTATGTCATTGGTTCTGGGCATGGGTTTGAGTCACAGTAAAACTGCAATGGAAGAGCCAGGACAGATCAAGAGGGAATAGAGGATCACGGTTTTCAAGCTAGAAGGGCCCTGAAAAGTCAAGCCCAATCTTATAATTTGACAGATGAGAAAACTAATGCCCCTGAGAGTTTGGGTGACCTACCCACGATCATATAGGAAGCAAAATGACAGAGCTAGGATTTAAACTCAGGTCTTCTTACTCCAAATTCTGCATGATTAGAGTGCTAGGTCTGGAGCAAGGAAGACTTGAGTTCAAATTTGACCTCAGATCCTGTGTGAACTGGACAATTCATTTAACTTTTAAAAGTTTGCCTCAGTTTCCTTAACTGTGAAATGGGGATAATAACAGTATCTGCCAACCCCTCCCAGGGTTGTTGTGAGGTCATATTTGTAAAGTGCTTAGCACACAGTAGGTACTCAATAAATGCTTATTCCTCTGTTTTCCTTCTCTGTGTAAAAGTTGCCTTGTTTTGCCCCAATTAAAGCCTGAGATACTATGAGGGGGCAGAGTGATACAGAATATCGTAATATAATCTAAGAAATAGCCTAGTTAATTTTTTGATTTAGCTTAACAAAGGTGACCTTTAAGGATACTGATGATTGAGGAATCTCTGAAAACATGTCTGAATTCTTCTGCAGTTGACTTTGTCCTCTCAGGGCTGAGGCAACCAGGTTATTTCCCTAGTTAGTTTTCATGATTTCATCCCGATGGAATATCACCATGATGCCTTTTCTGTTGTCTACATCAGACTAAGGCTGGTTCTGTATACAAACACGTGATGCAACAGAAAAGGAACAGGGCTAGGGCAGCCAAGGGCCCTCATCTGAAGTAAGTCACTCAATACAGGTAATCCGTTTTTTGTTATCAGAAACCCTTGGTTAGAGCTGTCACCTCTGTTTTACTTTTCCAATTAGGAGAACGACAGAAAACAAAGAACATTCATTAATAATGTGAAATATCATTCCATTCAAGCCTGGGGGTTTCTTTTGCCCAAGGTGCCCCATTTTGCCTCTAGGATAATGCCATTGGTAATTCCTTGCAGGAATGCGAAACTCATTTTGGATGCTCATGAGATCATTTTGTATACCACTGGCTTTTCTTTACCAAAACTGGCATTTCAAATTTAATGTGATTTTAATAGGTGTTAAAAAAACCCATTAAGGTGACACTGACAGATGGGAAGTGTGTTATAAATTCACCTGTGCAGCACCTTGGAAATAGCTTCCGATATGGTCTTATGCAAACTTTAATGTCCTAGTGGAATGGTTCTCTTTAATTTTATAACTCGCAGGCAACTGCAGATGGGGTGCCAAATGAACACGGGAATTTCAGAATTATAAAAGAAAACACTAGAAGCTGTTTACACTTGGAACAGAACGATGGTCTCAGAGGTTAGGAATCGGCCATATAACAATCTGTGAGAGAAAACTGGAGTCAAAGACTGTCTGGGAAGAGGAGGAACAGATTGGGCAGTGGGAAACATTAATGTTATGGGAGAGAAGTAGTTTGACATTGTGGCTTTGGAGTCAAGAGGACCTGAGTTCAAGTCTGCCTCTGATATGTGCTGACCATGTGAGACAACTCTCAAAGGTTGGATGTTACTGGGAAATCGCCCACTTGCATTGTCCGAGGGAGATTCCTCACCCAGTGAAATCAAAGGTCCTCTTCCCATGCTATGTTATGGTAGCTAAAGGTTGAAGTTGGCTGCCTACAGAAAGGGCTCCTTGGAGGAGCTATTGCCATCACCCAACCTGTGTTCTTGGCAAACCATTCCCTTGGCTCTGCTATGTGACCTCAGGAAAAATTTACTTCTCTTGCCTCAGTTTCCTTATCTGCAAAATGAGGGGGTTGGACTTGATGACCCTTTGGGTCCCTTTTAGCTCTATGCTCCTATTACTAATGGTTCTAATAAGAAACAGCTAGCATTCACATAGTACTCAAAGGTTTATCAGCTGTTTTACATTGTTTGATTCTCACAACAACCCTGTGAGGCAGGGGCTATTATTATCCCCATTTTACAAGAGAAGAAACTGAGGTTAAGGAGCTCATTCAGGGGCACAGAGCTAGGATTCAAACTCAGATCTTGCTGACTCCAATTCCTACGCTCTGTCCCCAGGGCTATGTCACTGGTTCTGGGCATGGGTTTGAGTCACAGTAAAACTGCAACGGAAGAGCCAGGACAGATCAAGAGGGGAGCTTTGGAGGATTGGGCAAACGCTGCATCCAGAGATGGTGTTTGTATGGGCATGGGCGTGTGCTCATCTCCTTCCTCAGACTCTTTCACACTGACTGATGCTTCTGTGTTGTATCTTCCCAGAAGAATGTAAGCTCCTGGAGGACAGGCACGGGTTGATTCCTGTCTTTCTATCCTCAATGGTCAGAACAGCAACAGGCTCTTAGTAAACACTGGCTGAGTTGAATGAGAGCTGATCGACCCCAAGAAAAGGGAAACTCCAATAATTAAACACACACAACAGACTTGATTTCATTGCTTTAAATGTTCCTCTCTCTTTTTTTTGGAGGGCAATTGGGGTTAAGTGACTTGCCCAAGGTCACACAGCCAGTAAGTGTTAAGTGTCTGAGGCTGGATCTGAACTCAGGTCCTCCTGACTCCAGGGTCAGTGTTCCATTTGCTGCACCACCTAGCCGCCCCACCTTTAAAAGTTTCTGATGTACTAAAGAAACACATCTCTTTAAGTAAAAACACCATCCTTCCTCACACACACTCCCCCTCCCTGCCCCTACAGAGAGCCTGGCACACAGCTGAAGTTTAATAAGTGCTTGTTGATGGACCCATTAATTGAATATGCCTGGAAAGAACTTTCTCACTTCTGTCTCTTGGAATCCCTGGCTTCTCAACCACTTCGAGCCCTGCCTTCTGAATAGAAGCTCTCTCTTGGTCTCTCAGCTGCTGATGCCATCCCTGGCAAAGTTACCTTGTTTCTACTTTGTGTGTGTGTGTGTGTGTATGAATGATACATATAGACATTCATTGATATGTACATATATGTATAAGTGTGTATACATGTTTTATCTCTCAGTAGACTGTAAGCCACTTGAGGACAGGCACTGTTTTGCTTTTGTCTTTACATTCTCTGTGCCTAGCGTGGTGCTTGGCAAATAGTAAAGAATCCTTGTTGACTGACTAGATGAAAGAAAAATGCAGGACACTCCATGGAGCAGGCCAATGACTCCCTAGTGACTTTCTTCTTTTCTACCACAAAAAGAGCTGCTATAAATACTTTTGTACATGTGGGTCCTTTTCCCATTTTTATGATCTCTTTGGGATACAAATCTAGTACTGGTATTACTGGATCAAAGGGTATGCACAATTTTATAGCCCTTTGGGGATAGTTCCAAATTGTTCTCCAAAATGGTTGGATCAGTTCACAACTCCACCAACAATTCATTAGTGTTCTAATTTTCCCACATCTTCTTCAACATTTGCCACTTTCCTGTTTTGTCATGTTAGCCAATCTGATAGGTATGATGTGGTATCTCAGAGTTGTTTTAATTTGCATTTCTCTAATCAATAGTGGTTTACAGCATTTTTTTGGTATGACCATAGATAGTTTAATTTCTTTCTCTGAAAACTGCCTGTTCATATCTTTTGACCATTTATCAATTGGGGAATGACTTATATTCTTAATACATTTGACTCAGTTGTCTATATATTTTAGAAATGAGACTTTTATCAGAGACACTGGCTGTAAAAATTGTTTCCCAGCTTTCTGCTTCCCTTCTAATCTTGATTGCATTGGTTTTGTTTGTGCAAAAACTTTTCAATTTAATCTAATCAGAATCATCTGTTTTGCATTTCATAATGCTCTCTAGCTCTTGTTTGGTCATAAATTCCTCCCTCCTCCACAGATCTGACAGGTAAACTATTCCTTGCTCTCCTAGTTTGGTTACAGTATTAGTCTTTATATCTAAATCATGTACCCATTTTGACTTTATCATGGTATAGGGTACAAGATGTTGGTCTATGCCTAGTTTCTGCCATACTGTTTTCCAATTCTCCCAGAACTTTTTTTTTTTTTGCCTTTTGGAGGGCACTAGCTGTGTGACCCTGGGCAAGTCATTAACCCTGTTTGCCTCAGTTTCCTCACCTGTAAAATGAGAAATGCAAACCATTCCAGTATCTTTGCTGAAGAAAATCCCATGACTGAAAGTGACTGAAAACAACAACAGTTACTAAAAGGAGGAAGATTCAGGCCTCCGCCTTCGGTCCCTCCTGGGTCTGATTCCATGCCCAGCTCTTGGAGGTTTATCTACCTATGCCTCCATTTAAAATATGGGTCTTCTGCGATCTAAAACCAACCCTGGTGATGTTTAGCTGGGGCCCAGAAAACGATGTTGGAAATATCATCTGTGTTCCCCTAGCATTCCTTTGTTTCTGTGAATGTGTGGCAATCTACATGAGGCATTAATTACATCACCAGTCAAGGGACTATGCAAGAAAATGTCAAGGACGTCTCTGAATTCTGCCCAAAGTCATCGAGACCATTGGCCCTTGGCAAATCACCAGTGGTTGTGGCTCAGCTGGATGAGGTGCCAGTCTCCTGAGTGTGGAGGCCTTGCTAGGTAGGGTTTAGCTCAATCAGTGTTAATTGTAACAGAAGGCCTTCCCTAAAGACCTTGTCGGAGGAAGGCTGGACCTGCAGCCTCATCTCCTAGCTTATTTCTTAAGCCTCTGATCCTCCTAATGTGATCGATAAGCCGCCCATCCATGTTGCTGTTAAGCCTTCTACTTTGGAGGGAGAATGCTAACAAACGCACCCGGGGAAGCTTCAAGGATTATGGCCAAGAAGGAGAGAATGTCATTCTCTAATGCTACAATGAACTCTTCAAAATGACCAGTGGTTTAGGAAGCACAAATTCAGATGATTTCCTTCCTCCAAACAACTCTTTGCAAAAGAGAGTGAAGGGAAAAAATAATTTATTTTAAAGATGTTGAAGGTGAAAAGATAGTCTGATGCTTTTCCCATATCATAACAACAGTACTACTGTCTGCTAAGAGGGGCTGGTGTTATTCCTATCGATTCAGAATCTGCTAACGGCTATGATGTCAGTGGTTTAAAATGCTCCCCCCACCCACATTTATGAAACAATCAGAATCCACATTGGTGCATTTGCTTTTAACTTTATATAGCATATATTTTTATATAAAGTACTTAAGAATTCTTTCATTATAAAAATTCAGTATATATTTAGAACAAAGTTTTTAAAAGTCCTTTCCTTATAAAAAAAATCCCTTGAGGTAGGGAATATAATCACTACTTATTCCATTTTACAGATGAGGAAACTGAGGCTCTAAATTTGGATGGGAAAAATTATATTTTATCTCAGTATAACTGGGTTCCTTTACAATCCTATTTTATATTTTATGCACTTAAAAACATAATACTGAGGAGTCCATAAGGCTTCCCCAGACCACCCAAAGGTCCCAGACCCATAAAAAGGTTATGAATCCCTGCTACTGAAATACCTCATTTCCAATCCCACTATTCTGGTGGTCTGATAATCTGGGGGTGCTGAGTGAAAGGCTGACTCTAGAAAACTGTAAAAACAGATTTACTGGTCTAGAACAGGGGTCCTTGCCATTTTTGATTGTCAGGTAAGGCCTACTGATCCCTACTTAGAATGCTATATTTTAAGAACTCTATGTTTTAAAATGCTATATTCTCATTTTTTTTGTTTGCTTTTTGGAGGGCAATTGGGGTTAAGTAACTTGCCCAAGGTCACATAGCTATTTTTTTTTTGTGTGTGTGTTAAGTGTCTGAGGCCAGATCCGAACTCAGGTCCTTCTGACTCTGGGGCCAGAGCTCTACTCACTGTGCCACCTAGCTGCCCCAAAAGGCTATATTCTTAAAAAATTATAACTGAAGGAAAAGTTACATTTTAGTTAGAGTATACTTAAAATAAAGAAGTCATTTTTCCCATCCAAGTCCATGGACTCCCTTAAATCAATCTGTGGCTCACAAGTTAAGAGCTTCTGCCCTAGAGGAAAATCTAAGATCCATTTTAGGCACTGGTTTATTAGGCCTTTACATTCAAATAACAAATGTGATCACTGCAATGCATTTTGTAAACTAAGATTTTGGGTCCACTCTCAATGCCCATGATTAATTGCAATTACATTCTGTAACATTATTAAGAGTCTTTTAAAAAATGGATAACTGCGAAGTTTCAATAAGTTAGACTACCCAGAGAGGGGGAGATATAGGCCTTTTATACTGTAGAGTTCATTAGCTTTTGGTTATTCCTGCCTTACCATTCTTTTGAGGACAGTGGGTATTTTTTCACCTGCTCTGATTAAGCTAAACCTTTTCAATCAAGACAAGATGGGGAATAAAAGGGCAAGAACAGAATCCTCCTTAATAACCTTCCTCTCTACCTCTGGTCCTACTAGCAGCATGACCCTAACAGAGAATTTAAGGTGGGAGGGAAATGTTTGGCAATAGAGCTTTGCTGGGAAAAAAAGAAAGAAAAGGAAAGAAAGAAAAAAGGAGGAAGGAAGGAAGGAGGGAAGGAGGGAAGGAAGGAGGGAAGGAAGGAAGGAAGAAAAAAAAAAGAGAAACTAGGAAGAAGAGGCCCCAGGTTTATTAGCAGCAATAATTCTGATGCAGAAAAGCCCATTTTAAGTCAGATCAAGTATACAGAGGTGTAGCTGATTATTTTGAATAATTAAATGGTGTCAAAACCAGCTGTGATGAATAGCACTGGGGTCTCAATTCATAAATAATTGAGAAGCCGGAGTTGCATTTGATCGTCCTGATCAAATCCCGCTCTCTGGAGGATAAATGTTTGTCCTGAATACCATCAACATTGTTAAATGCCTCAATATTCCTGCTCAGTCATCCAGCCCACAGTCAATTGAACTAAATCACTTTAAACACCACACACATTTACCGTCCTCATGAATACAAAATGTTTGACTTACACCATTTTCTTTGTGCCTGAATCAGTGCCCTCTTTGGTTAGCGTCTGGCAGCTGGCAATAAATAATTTAGACCCTCCCACTTCTCCTAGAAAGTATGTGAACCTCGATGGCTGATAGAGAGAAGTCTAACTTTCTACCACCTTTTTGTTTCATTCTGCTGATGCAGGGAACGGAGTCAGCAAAAACTGGGTTCCAAATTATTTCTGCCACTTCTTCCCCATGTGACCTGGTCCCAGTGGCTTACCCTAACCTCCCCAGCCTAATATTCCTCATCTGTGAAATGAGGGGGTTGGGCCAGATGGCCTTTGAGGGCCCTTCTGGTTCAAAAATCTGTGCTCCTACCATCTATTTATCCTGCCTAACCACAAGAGTTTGGGTAGTAATCTCTAGTCCTAAAGCTATGATTTTATGATTACGAATATATAAAAATGGTTGTGATTCACTTTCCATCACCCCTGGAAACAGTGTCGCCTTTGTGGTTACCACTGGGTATACCAGATTTTCCTTGAAGGATGCTTATGGATAAAGCTGAAGACCCTTGTTTTTCATCTTACTCTCTAGATAAGACATTTGCAGAGTGTTTAGGACTTTCTAAAGCTCAGCTGCATCCACTGACTCATTAAACACACCCTGGGGGGTAGGCAAGGCAGCTATGAGTGTCCCCATTTTACAGATGAGGAAACCAAGCAGCGGATTTGTCTCAAGTGACTTGGCCAATATCACATAGCTAGCTATTGGCAAGGCGGGGAGGAAGGGGGACCTTGAATTCCAGTCAGTGTGCTTCTTCTTTTCGGAAGAGGACAATCTGTTTAACAGCTCATTTACACCCTGTCACTGGTGCCCTGGCATCGACTCAAAAGCTGACAGGGGACTTGATGCTCCCTCCACCTTGTTTTCAACCTCTCAGTATCTATCATAGCCATAAGCCTGTGCCTTCACTTGGAAGAGACTTGCTCCTTCTTACTGGTGCTCAGAGACGGCCCCGGAAGAAGGGGTACGAGCCAGAACCTTCTTTACTCCAGAAGGCAAGAGCCAATCTGGGAATGGCTACTCAAGATTGAGGTTTGGATGGAGGCAGAAATGTTCACTTCCATTTTATTCCCTTTTCTTTTCTGTTCAACTAGAGGCCTGCTCATTCTTTGGACTGCTTCCTCCTCAGTCCGTGGAGGCGGGGCTAAAGAGCCAGGAAGCTGGGGGCCAGTACTGGACCGGTGGCTCCAAGTAGATCATTTAGCCTTCAAAGAACTTTCAGCCGTCCAAGAGGGAGAAGACATTTTCAAACACTGACACTCAGTTGCTGTGTGACCCTGAGTGAGTAAACTAACCTCTCAGCACTCTGGACAGCTCTCTAAGACCACAAGCTGTAGGGAAGATGTCGCCCTGCATTGGTGGATGAAATTTCCTCACTTAGGATTCCCTAAGACAATAAATCATAGGTCCAGGTTCCTATCTCCTATCACCATTCGTGGTAACAAGGGATGGCTTGATGGGTAGGAGAGAGGAGAAAGATCTGTTTGGGAATTAGGGCAACGTAAAAACAAAAGACATCAATAAAAATAAGACAATTTTTTTTTTAAATGAAGAAACGATTTATATTGTGAAAAGGAAATTATTTAAATTCTTATAATAATAGTACTAAGCAGTAGAAGGGGAGGGATATTTGGAAATTAAGGTGATATAAAAACCAAAGAAATCAGTGAAGTAATAGAAAAATCTTAAACATTAAATATACCTAGCCACCCCTCTATTTTGAATTCTTAAAAGAATAAAACTAGCTCACATGTGTATAGTGTTTTCAGGTTTGCAAAATCCTTTATATACACTGTCTCATCTGATTCTCACAAATAGCCCTGGGAGGTGGAGGCAGATATTGTCCCTGTTTTACAGACGAGAAAGCAGAAGTTCACAATGGTTCAATAATGTAACCACATATTCTCAGGAAATCTTTCTGACCTCAGAAACCAGTTGTGTGACCCTGAGTATCTCACTTACCCTTCATCTGCTTAAGTTTCTTCATCTGCAAAATGGGCACCTACTTCTCAGAGTTTTGAAGATTAAGAGATAATATCTGTAAAATGTGTTGCAAACCTTAAAACACTATGTAAAAGCTAGCTATTAATATTCTATTAAAATAAATATGTATCTTAAACGTAAATGAATATTTAAAAATGAATTTATTTAAGATGAATTTTAAAAAATGAATAATAAACATGAAGCTGAAGAATTCTCTCAAAAGATTTCTGAAGTAAAACAAAACAAAACTCCACTCCTCAAACCCAAAACAAAATAAAACTCCACCACTAGAACCCCAAACATATGTCCGTTTCCTGGAAGCCCCACTCTGGTTCTGAAACCTACCTCAAAATCTTCTGAGAATCCATGCTGGTTATTAGAATAGAGTTCACTGATATGTTTAACAAACTGCTTAACAGGAATGGCTTCCATGTCATCTGTAGAAAGGAGAAGACATTCAAAGTCATACACTAATACTTCCATAATGTGCAATCTCATGAATCAGGGCCACATTTTTTCTTCCCCTTGGGAAGGGGATAGGGAGAAATTTAGAAACTAAAATCTTACAAAAGTTAATGCTGAAAACTAAAAACAAATAAATAATTTTTTTTTTTAGAAAATGATTTCACTCAATTCAACCAACATTTATCATATGCTTACACTGTTCAAGGCACTTTGTAATTTCCCTGCCAAATTCAAATAGGATCTGGCTGCATTAGCTAGGGGAGATGTGCCTATTCTAAGTCTTTGAATATATCTGAAACTGGGCTCTGGTCCTGAGGCCTCTTAGGGCTTCTTAAACCTATTGGCTCGGGAGCCAAAGGACCTATCTCACTTCTTCTGTTTACTTCCTATATAACCCTGAGCAAACCACTTTCCTTCTTTATGGAATTTACTTGCTATCATTTTGTGCAAGTTTTTAATTTAATCTGGTGTGCATGTTTTGGTTTCCTCCCCCGAAAGAATGTGTGCTTCAGTTTCCTCATCTGTAAAATGGGGGAGTAGTGCTGGGGTCCCTTTGGGAAGCCTGTCTCCTAATTTTTTCCAAATTGTTCCATCTTCACTCAGCTGTGCCCATGTTCTATCCTGAAGCTCTTTGAGGACTGGCCTGTTTCCTTCTGTTTTGATATCCTGGTGCGTAATGGGTACTTAATATAAGCTTGTTGCATTGAATCGAATTTGAAAAGAAAGGGGGAACTAAGTAAATTCCCTCCTTTTTCAGCCATTCAAGGCCTTTTTCTCTGTGAAACTGCCATGCCGGGCTCTTAAATGAAAGAGACCTTCCTGGGGATGTCTCATTGCTGACTAATATTCTGTAGCCCAGACATGACATTTTATTAGGTTCTCTAATGTAAACTCCCTGTTCAGCGGGGTCACCTTTGAGTACAGAGCAATTACATCCTGCTTCCAATCTCTGAAGTTGGAGTTGTTTTGCACCCACTTGCAGACACATGGCATTGTACCAGCTGGCTTCTGAGGCCAAAAAAAAAAAGATTGCTCAAAATTTTTGATTGAGGCAGCTGTGTCTGTATGAAGCCAAACCACCAGTCTGACTGAAGTAGCTGGATCTTTTGGAGTTGTCAGGACCTGGGAGTGGGATCTAGAAGACCATACAACCCAATCCATGGTCACTTGCTTCATTTTGAAGGGGCAGTCTTAAGCCGCGTGGTTCTCATTCGGCTTTTGTACCTGCTTTATATTAAACGTGGGCTTATCCAATCTCATCCGGCCCTGGAGCACTGCCGAAAAGCCCACTGCTCACCCCAGAGCCCCCCAATTTCCTCCCTCCTCCCCCAATATTTCTTTTAAAAAATATTCTATCGGGTTTTGAAGATAAACAGCAGACATGATATTTACTTTATTCAGAGTGAAAGATCTTTGGCAAACGAACAAACATCTAAACTGTCACAGATGCTTTTCTTAGCAAAGGGTATGAAGAGATGTATGTGTAAATGAGGTCCTACTTTGGCAAGAATTTTATAGATCCAGGCCTGACAATCTGATTTCTCTTCATTCGGTGACAGTTACCATTGACTATGTCATTACTACTCCACTTCTATTCGAGAGAGCAAAGCTCTGGGGCGGCTTTTTGCATCTATTGACATTTTCAAACTGGAATCATTCTTAAGGGGAAAATCACTTGTCTCTTTCTACTTCGTTCAGGGAAGGCAACAGTATGGGCCTCATCCAAGTGGTTATCGGAAATGGGATTTGATCAAATGTGGAGTGCAAAATGTTTGCATAAGAAATTAAAAACTTAATCATTTAGGAAATCTGTCTAAAGATGAACTTCCTAAAATCACTTAGAAGTATTTTCCAAATTTGAGACAGGCGCTTAGATACACCAAAAATCAGATATGCCCAAGAAATCCCAGAATTTCCAAATGGACATGACATGACATGCGGTAACAAAGTAAGCTGAGCCAAAGTGTTCCCCTCAAAAGATTCAGCCGGGTGTGGAAGTGAGGGAAATTTCCATCACTTCCTGTAAGAGATATTCGAAGTAGACACAAAGCATGAAGAGATAGCAAGGGGTAAAGAAAAAGATTCAAGAGAGGGTCAACTGCGAGGAGACTTGTTAAATATTTAAAGATAATCAAAGGGCTATTGGAATTACTTCCCTCTTCAGCTTCCCCTCCTGAGATTCTCAGCTTCCTCCAAAGCTCTGTTCATTGGGCACCTCCTACAGGAAGCCTATCTTGATCCTCCCTGTTCCTGGTCCCCTCTCTCTCGAAATTACTTGGTATCCCTTTTTGTATATTTTGTATTTAATTTTATATTTATATTTTCATTTCCCCTCAATAAAATGTGAGCTTTTTGAAGGCAGGAGTTGACTTTGTTTTCTTGCTATCCCCAGTGCCCACTGAAGTAGCTGGCACATAAGTAGGTGTTTACAAATGCTTGTTAAATCAATAAACAAACCGAAAAAAGATAAAGTAGAAACCATATCCAATAAATTTTTTTAAATAAAGTTGTATGTTTTAAACTGTCAAGCATTTTTTTTCCTCCCTCCAATCTCCCCCACTAGGAAAAAAAAAGAAGAAACAAACAAAATCTTTTTAACCAACATAAATAACTAAGCAATTAAATTCCCTTATTGGCTGTGTTCGAAAGTGTGAGCCTCATTCTGCATATTTAGTTCTTTACTAGAGTAAAGAATCTTAAAAAAAAAAAAGTAAAAGCAGCTAACCAAATAAATAAACAAAACCAACCTGGAAGGAAATCCAACATGTCAAAAGGTATTAACTTGGCAAACATCTGACTGCAACCTGCAGTGTTTTGTTATCTACTAGGCATTTCTTCCCTATTTGCTTAGAAGTGGAGGAGACATTATTGCTGCCATGAGGGGAACTGAGCAATTTAATAATTTAATAGGTTTTCTGGGGAGGTTCATTACTAACACTTAGATGTTCCTATTATGACAGCCCACAATCTAGGATTTTCAGTGAATTCAGAGGCAAAGTGCCAGTTTAGGGTTTAGAGTTTGGAGAAGAAAAAAGTCATATTCATTTTACAAGTTATTTATCAAGCAAGAACATAAGTTTTAAGAGTTACTTACTTTAGCAAGAATATCTCCAGGGACACAGCCCATTCTATAGAATCACAGACCCTCAGAGTTACAAAGGATCTCAGAGGCAATCTAGTCGGACCCCATACCCGTATATGCACCTCACCCTAAATGGTTATCCAAGCCACTCTTCAAAAATATCTATCAATAAGGAACTCATTCATTCTTCTTTTGGACAATTCTCTTAAGAAGTTATATTTTGCACTAAGCTAAAACCTTCTGTAACTTTCACCCATTAGTCTTCATTCCAACTTCTGGGATTAAAAAAAAAATTCAAGTCTACCCCCTTCTCCCATATCCTTTTGGCTACTAGAGGAAGCCATTGTGCTTTCCTCAATATTTCTCACCAGGTGAAACTTCTCCACTTCCTTCTACTGATCCTACATGGATTCCGGTCCCCTCATCATCCCTGGTTACCTCCACTTAAATGCTGTATAGCTTATCAATATCCTTCTGAAAATGTGGTACATTAGGGCAGCTAGGTGGCGCAGTGAATAGAGCACCGGCCCTGGAATCAGGAGGACCTGAGTTCAAATCTGGCCTTAGACACTTAACACAAAAAACTAGCCATGTGACCTTGGGCAAGTCACTTAACCCCAGTTGCCCTCCAAAAACAAAACAAAACAACAAAAAAAGAAAATGTGGTGTGTAGACCTGAAGCCAACATTCATACAGTGCTTGATCCGGGCACACAGGGCAAAGCCTATATACCCTCTCTCATCTTGGATGTTATAAAGGAACGTGGCCTAAAATGGCAGCAATTTTTTGTGCCTGCCTTTTCATACCACCAACTCATGTCCAGTAAGTCTTAATGTCCATTTAAGTCTTTCTTACGTGTTGGGGTGGCTCCAAATAACCCCTCATTTACTGATGCAAATTTTTATTGAATCCATTTTAAATTTTTTTGAAGAAATATTAGTGGATCTCAGACACTTAACACTTGCCAGCTGTGTGACCTTGGGCAAGTCACTTAACCCCAATTGCCTTGCCTTCCTCCCTCCAAAAAAGCAATAAAATAAAAATAAATATTAGTGACAAAAGCTGAGTATGCTGATACACTTACAATCCCTGATTCAAGGAAAAGTATCAGAGAGGGTCAACTCACCAGCCCACCAGCAAATATTCCCAGACATCCATCTGCCCACCATCTCTATCTATGGTTAGATATGCTTCCAGTCTCTCCTTTTCTTCAATCCAGCTTACACACAGCTCCCAAATCAATCTTCCTAAGACCCAGGTCTTACCCCAAGAAGCTTCACTGGCTCTCTATTGCCCCTAGGACATGACACAATCTCTTCCACTTGGCATTTTGGGCCCTCCAGCTCATCTTTCTCAACTTGCTTGATATTTCTTCCTTTTTATACACTTCACATTTTAGCCATCTGGCTCACGGATATTTCTCTGAATTCAGAATTTGATTAGGGCCCTTTCACCTCTGCCTCTTAGAATCTTGAACTTCCTTAACAGCATAGTTGAGGTTATTGATTCTTAGGAGAAGCATTTCTTGCTCCTTCTAGTCCACATTCTCTGTCTGTCTCTCTCTCTGTCTCTCTCTCTCTCTTTCTCTTTCTCTGTCTCTCTCTCTCTCTTTCTCTCTCTCCTCTCTTTCTCTCTTTCTGTCTCCCTCTGTCTCTTTCTGTCTCTCTTTCTCTTTCTCTGTCTCCCTCTGTCTCTCCCTCTCTCTCTCTCCTCAAATTACTTGGTATTTACTTCTCTGCATTGAGTGTTGTATTTTCTCTTTATAATGTGAGCACCTGCATGGTGAGGGATGTTGAATTTCTCTCTCACACCCAGAACAGTGCTTTCTACATAATTTTTTGTTGCTGTTCTTGCTCAATCATTTCAGTAGTGTTTCCTCTTTGAGACCTGATTGGAGTTTTCTTGGCAAAGATACTGGAGTGATTTGCCATCTCCTTCTCCAGCTCATTTTATAGATAAGGAAACTGAGGCAAACTGGGTTAAGTGACTTGCCCAGGGTCACACAGCTAGTTCATGTCTGAGGCAGGATTTGAACTCAGGAAGATGAGTCTTCTGACTCTAGGCCCAGCACTCTCTCCACTGCATGACCTAGCTGCCCTTTGTATGTATAATAGGAACTTCATATTAATGCCTATTGAATTGAATTAGATTCTTGTCTTCCTTGCTTACCTTTGTCTGGATATTTGTTAATATCCTTAAAATGTGTTACTCAGTTGACCATTCTGATCAACTTAGTGCTATCGAACATGAACAGAAACTCCTGTCCTATTCAGAAATTTGTAAAATAGCATGACCAAGTTTCATAAAATGACATTTTTGTCGAAGGAATATTAAATGGTACCCCTTCAGGACTCCCAGAAGCAAACAATGAGATAGCATATTGCAAGTTATAATGAACTTGCCTAAAAAAATTCTTTTTTGACTAGCATCACACATCAGACAATTCTGTATTCCTGCTTTCAATCAAAGTCACTGAAATTCAGAAGCTACTCCATTTTTTAGCCTCTGGAAAGATGATTGAAATCTGATGACTAATCAGAAGCAATATTCTTTTGTTGGATTCCTTTAAAATAAGCCAGAGATCAAAGGGCAAAATTACTGTAACTTGTAGGTATTACAAATAAGGAAGAAGAGCAGATGGCTAAAATGTTACATTATATATTAGTTTTTAATCTGGTGAATCATGAGGCTGTAAGTAATTTCTGCTCAGAATCTGTTTTTTTTTTAACATCTCAAACACATTCTTCAAGATCTGTAACATAAGGATATAGTTTGGGGCTATGCCGTAAGATAGGTCTTTATACCATATGTAGGACCACAAGCTTAAGGACTAACCTCATTATTTGGGTGGGCTGGATAAAAGGGAATGGCAGATGATTGGGCTCACACCCATTCCCTGTTTCCTTCCCACCCCAGAACCTTAGACTGTACCTCTTGGACAGAGGGCTTTGAAAGGTGAATTTTCAGCTTATTTTGCCCAGAACTAGGCCTAGTTGAGGCTCTCCCCCTTGCCCACCTAACTGCCAGCTCCCCATAGGTGTTAGCTTCCACACTTAGAATGTAGCAGGGATTTTCTTGTTTGCTTATATCTGTATCTTCAAAGCCTAGCACATAATAAATGCTCTATTTATCTATCCCTGAAATGGGAGGGGGAAGAAATTGTTTTATATTATATGGCAGTTACTGTTGGATAAGTCCAATGAATCTAATCATCTCTGGAGACTCCACCAGACAAATATTCATTTAATTGCTTAGTGGACACTCAGCTTTGATCTAGGTGAGAAAGGAAAAGGGATATCCTATAATCCCTGCCCTCAAGGAATTTACAATTGAATAAGGGAGATGAGATGAACACATATTAAGCAGTAATAAATGAAGTGCTAAATTGCATGTTACGGAAATTTACACTATGGCCAATAAAGACTTGAATGGTCACAGAAGGTTTAGTGAACCTGGGTCTTGAAAGATATGTAGGTCTCAGATCGGAGATGGGGAGAAGGTAAGAATCTCCTTAGCTATACGTGTAGACAAGAATAATTCTGGCCTATTTCCAATATAATAATAAGACAGACCAGATTCTGAGGCAGGACATGCATTAGTAAGTGAATCCAGCAATGCCACAGATGGCTGCACTCCTGATTCTTTGGATTTTCTCTAGAATGTTTCAGAAACCTCTTCACTCTGGAAACTCACTCCACCTCGGGACTTCACATTGGAAACATCTTCTCCCACGGTGGCCTCTCTTGCTGTTTAATTGGTTCTTCCCCAAAACTCCATTTCAATGGATGAATGCCCAGGCCCGCCATTTTTTATTACTCTGTAGACTACATTCCTGACTCTGAAGATTTTCTCTACAATTCTCGGCAGCAGGGCACCTTCATCTTTTCTCCTCTCTCCTCTCTTTTAGTATCCTCATGCACTGTCTTCCCCTATCAGAAAGTGAGCTCCTTGAGGGCAGGGATTGTCTTTCTGCTTTTATTTGTATCTCTACGTGGCATACAGTAAGTGATTAATAGACACTTAACACTTGAATGATTATTATATCAATAATACCAATAAGATGGAATAGGATGGCAGTGGTGAGAAGAGCCCAGGACCCTAGCAGTTGTGTAAAGAAGCCTAGGGGGCCAAGCAGGCAGGTTAGATGTGATACAGTCACTGTGATATTAAAGCTGGAGTGGAGAAAATACTGGAGGGAGGACAGTATGAGGAGATGAAAGATTATGTTGGTTTTAGTGTCATGGAACAGTAGAGGCGTCAAAGAATGGAAACGAAGGATGTCTGGAGGGACAATGGAAAAACACATGATGCAGGCTGCAGGACATTACTGATAAGGATCACGGACTCTAAAAGGCAATGGAATCCAGTGGGCAGAGCACTGGGCCTGGAGACAAGAATCCGGGCTCAGACACTGACTGGCTGTGTGATCCTGGGCAAGTCGCTTAACCTCTATTTGCCTTAATCCTCTGGAGAAGGAAATGGCAAACCACTTCACTTTGCCAAGAAAGCCCCATAATGGGGTCCCAAAGAGTCGGACATGATTGATGGACTGAAGAACAACCTGTTGCAGGCACCATGCTGGGGATAGAACAATAATAATTGTTTTAATTTAGAATAAAGCTTCTAGAAGCTTATAGTCTAGTGGGAATAAGCAGATATGGTATCTACGTCCTGGTTAGTAGATAGAATATTGTTTTATAAATGTGCTGACATTTGTCTTTATTAACATTTCTCAGGAGCAGGCTTCCTTAGGCAGGAGCCAGAGAACCCTTCTCATATGATGCCTGGTTATAAAAGGCTTTTTTGTTTTTGGAGGGGAGAAGGAAGGGCAATTAAGTGACTTGCTCAAGGTCACACAATTAGTTAAGTGTCAAGTGTCTGAGGCCAGATCTGAACTCAGGTCCTCATGACTCCAGGGCTGGTGGTCTATTCACTGAACCGTCTAGGCTTTATATCAAGTCAAGAAACAGCACGGGGGAGGCAGGCAGAGATTAATGCCACTATTGCCATCATCCTAACACTATTCAGGCGCTCTGTGGAATGCATTTTAAAACCCAAACCCTCTCTGCCTTTTTGGTTTGGCCAATGGCCCCAAGAAGCCTGGAGATTCTACTTCTGTGAAGGCCTGAATTCACTTCTGATTTGCAGTAACAGAGCAGAAAGTCATAAGGATGGGAACAGGGAATGGAATAAGAAACTCCCAGGGGATGAAACCTTCCACGAATACAGGTCAGTCCCTTCTCTCCAACTAAGAGTCTTTGAAAGTTGTTTGAGGCCTCAAGAGGTTAAGGGACTGGCTCAGGGTCACACAGCCAGTACTTGCCAGAGGCAGGAACTGAACACAGGTTCTCCTGGCCTCAAGCTCAGCTTTCTCTCCATGATGCTACTGCATCAGACAGAAAGTGAAATCATTATAGAAATATCTGGAGGGAATAAAGAATTAAAGCTGAGAGATCCAGAGGGGAAAAAGAAACCTGAATACATCTGCAAAAAAGAACAGGTTTAGGAGTAAGAAACCATACCTGGCATTCAAACTCATGCAGGGAAAAGAAGAGACAGATTCCAAGTCTGGGGTCTTGTCTCTGTGATGTCTCTAGCTACAGATTTATCAGAGCAAATGTGCTAGGAACTGGGCTGGTATCTGATCTCATGCTGATTTTGAAGACACTTGGCCTTTGCCTCATCGAACAACCCAGAGACTTTATTGTTCTTCACCACATACAAAGAAGGTGGGTCAGCAACAATGGATGCACATTGTTTTCCTCCTGCTGTGAAGACAGCTACTGACTGGTCCTTTCCCCTTTGACCCATCTGCTGGCTCCCAGACTCCTGCCTTTCTTCAGGTCCCCAGTGAACTTTTTTGGTTGTTGTTTTTCAGTCATGTCTGACTCTTCATCACCCCATCCAATGTTTTCTGGAGTGGTTTGCCATTTTTTTTGCCAGTTCATTTTACACATGAGGAAACTGAGGCAATCAGGATTAAGTGACTTGCCCAGGGTCACACAGCTAGTACATGTCTGACAATGAGCCTTCCGGACTCCAGGTCTGGTGTTCTATCCACTGCAACACTTACCTGCCATTGCCCAGCGAAAAGTGGGGTTTTAAGCTCAGAGTTCCTGTATCTGGATCCTCTGGTCTGGTCTCCATCTTATTCCAAAAACACAAAAAAGACCAGTCTGTGGTGCAGTGGATAAAGTACTGGGAGACCTGAGTTCAAATGTGGTCACAGAGGAGAACATGTTAATAACTCCTCAATAGGGGCGGCCAAGTGGCTCAGCGAGTAAGAGCACTGGCTCCAGTGTTGGGATGACCTGGGGATCAAATCTGGGCTCAGATACTTAGCACCACACCCAGAAATAACTGGCCGTGTAACCTTGAGCAAGTTATTTAACCCCGATTGCTTTTAAAAAAAAAAAAACTCCTCAATAGTAAATGGCCTAAAATATTTGTCAAACCATACATTAGGAAGACTTTTTTCCTGGATGTTCCTTCCAACCTAGTAGTGCTTGATACAGAAATTACAAGGCTCTGTCAAGATGGAACATTACTTTTGTGTCCAGGACAGGGACCTAATTGAAGTTTCTTATAAATCTGAAATGAGTGTGTACCATCAAGGAAGGCATTAGCACCCCCATTAGGAGAGAGAAAACAGATTCTCTTTAGCCTAACTCACACCATCCAGGGAAGAACACAAAGACTCCAATATTTTATTTCTTGCCATAAAAATCTCTTTTCATTTATGACACAATAAACTCAGTAAGGAATGGGTTTGACAATTGTCAAAAGACCGATGAGTCTCCTCTAGAGATCATCTCTGTATGAATAAAATATGGCAGCCAGGTTGGTTAAATCCCAAGGGTTCAAAACTGCAAATTTCAGATCCTTCCCCAGGCTGGCACCCTACTAAAGGCAGTGACCTTCAAACTGACAAGATGCATTTTAACTGCTGAGTGCCCAAGAAGCAGGGGAGGAAATTCCAGCTGATTTGTGGCCCTTCCTTGAACAGCTAAATTTTTCTCAGAAACATTTTTATTGGGAAATTAACTTTTCATCTTTTTAGAAAGAAGTCATTTCTAAGAACACGATATTGTGACAAGGGAAGAGGGGCCTTTTTTACATGGTCTACAGTTTTAGGGCCAGAACAATTTTATGACAGATTTCTGAATGAGACTCATTTCTGATTTTAAAAAAAGAGAATGTTATATGACAGATGTCTTCATAAAAAATTTATACGCTGAAAATATCAAAGAATGTTCATAACATGAACATTATTTGTGGATCTCTACATAATAATATATAATGTGTTTATACACATAAATATATGTACCTAAATATATAATACCCAAATATATGTGTGTATAGACGGATATTTGCATATATTATATATGTATGCAGGAAGAGTTAGGGAGAAAAAGAGAGACAGTGAGAAAGACAGACAGACAGACAAAAGAAAAGCATGTTTCTGGTCTTAACAGTGAGGAAGACCTGGCTTTAAGACCCGTCCTTGATGAGTTTTTTATCTCACCTAGTCTTTTAACTTCACAATGCCCCAGAAAATTCTGTAATCCTAAATTCCAGGCAGTGATTTATTTCCATTGGTGGAGGGACTTTCCATACCTATGTACAAAATCACAGGTCCAGAATAAAAACAAACGATGTGGGGGATACTTGATTAAAGACTCAATGAATTTTTTTTTCAAGTGATCATCTTAAAAATCTACCCAGGTCAAAGGGATATCCAATTCTGACGTCAGATAAATGCGTCATTCTAAGGGACTAGGTATCTAAAGATATATCCTTCTTAATTCAAATGAAGGGGAAGCATCACCAGGATGGATAGCTGAGGTTACCATCTTGTACTATTTCTTATCTTATTCCCAGCACATTACACATCCCCTGGCACAAAGTAAGCCTTAACAAATGCTTCTTGACTGTTAATAGATATTTATTATCTTGGAGGATAGATTCTAATATGAAAAGGCTATCCCTAAATTTTAGGCCTTTTTCATAAGAATCTACAAAACTCAAATTGACTGATTGGGTTCAATCTGCAGTAGTCTATATAAATTCAGTATAACTGATTGGTGCACACTTATCCTTTGATCTATCCAGACTAGAATTGTTCTAGTCTGTTCAACTAATTGTTCATAGAGGCTAACTACAATAGGGCCTGATGCACCACAGCTGATTTTTTGTGTATTAATTTGTTTTAAAGGCATATGAAAAAAAGTCATCTTTCCTACATGGACCTGTCTTTTCTTCTACTCTAGGAGGAACTGGTAAGTTGAAGGGTCCTCTCTCAAAACGATGGAAGGTAATAGAGATGACTAGAACTGTTGAGGGAGGGGGTGAAATAGTTTTTGATACAGGAGAAATAGGCAGTGGAAAAATGTCGAGGAGCCAAGGACAGGTCTTATTAATGAACAACAATCATTCAATAAGCATTTGTAAAGTAATTTCATTAAGATGTACCAGCGATTGTGCTGGGTGCTTAGGACAGAAACAAAGAAACCAAAGCTCCCCTGATCCTCAGATGGCATCATCTTGGGGTACGGCCTTCTCCAATCTCTTTGCCCTTTTCTGGATTCTCTTCATTTTAGCAACGGGCTTTTAAAAATGTAGCACCCAGGACTAAATACATGATCCTTACTGGGATCTGAACAGGGCAGGGGACAGCAGGATAACCGGTATGAATGTTATTATCAGAAGAATAAAAGACACAAACAAGACCCCATCATCTGGGCTTGGGGAAAAATTTAAGATGCTTTCAATCTCTAGTACTGGCTTCTTCTGACACCAGAAAGGCCATTTCATGCAGATCTTTCCTCAATAATTTCCTAGTCAAGGGTCAACAGCAAGTTTATTTACATAACACAACAGTGTTGAGTTGACTCAAAGATAGAAAATTTGAAATTCATGAATTAGGGAATCATAAGTCATTACAAAGGGGTTCACCACAGGGTTCTTTTAAATAGTCAATTCCCCACGTGACATTTAAAATTCCATTCACAAAAATGATTGAGAGCCCTTGTCAGGGACACAGCTGTTACTATGCAAAATTAGGTGTATCTATGGATCAATTGTAGATTTATGGCCCAATTGTCGGGTTTTATAGACGAGCAATCAGAGGCCCAGAGTGGGAAGTGATTGGTCTAAAGTCACAGGGCTTAAAGATGGGAGACTCAGAACCAGAACCGAGGTCCAGTGTTACTTCTGCATAAAACACTACCCATGACTGACTGGGAGGGATTTGGGCTCAATAGGAAAAAAAAAAGGATACTTGAGTAGACTTTCCATAGACACTAAGCCTTATTCTACATTTAATATGAACTAGTAGGATTTGTGGATGAAAAAGTAGAAATTATTCATGATTAATAAGGATGAATATTATTGAAGATGAAAAAATTATTGTTGATGAAAAGGTTGTTGAAACTATTTTTCCGAGGATATCATTAACACCTTACAAAGCAGAGGCAGCCAAATGACCATGTTCAAGTCACCTGACCTCTAAGTTTTCATTTTCTCATTTGTAAAATGGGGATAATAATACTTTTAAAGCTTTCAAAATCTTAATATTCCTGATAAATGTCTGGGCCAGGATAGGATGAGCAGACTTAATATAGTCAAGCTGAAGTAAACCTCTCTGATGTTTATTACTTGTGCGACCTCAGGGAAACCATTCAGGCCTCAGTTTTCCCATCTGTAAAGTGAGGGAGATGATCTCTAGCGACCCCTCCAGCTCCTACTGTGTGATTTTTCTGATCTCATTTACTTCTTACAACCACCTGAAAAGTAGGTAAGACAATCCTTATCTCCACTTTGCAGATGATTGCCCAAGGTCACATGTCTAGTAAGTCACAGCTGGGAGACCCAGATCTTCTGATGCCTATTCTATTGGCAGAAATAAAATTTTTTAAAAATCAGAGAAAGATTCTGACATTTAACTGTAAAAAGTATTTCAACAGCATAGAGGCATGACCTTCAGTTATGACAGAAGAGTCACAAATATTAAGGAATATTTCATGGAGGGGTCTCTGTGGCACTATCTTACTACAGAAAGAAATGCCAGCTGAAAGAATATTTGCTCCCTATTTCCTTGGATAAGATTCTCTCTGTGTGTTTTCTCTTAGCTGTCAAAAAAGGGAAGGATTTTTCCCAATGAGTTTTAAGAGCCAGGTTAATTGCACTGTTGGTATGGTATAGGGTTAGGAAAACCTAAACCCTACTATGTGAATGCTGTTTAACAGCTAAGAAAATGACCAAAGGGTAATGTGGTCAGTGACAGATGTTTGTCACCCACCCTGGTTCTATACAGCTAGTTTTAGTGACAAGAAAGGATCGGGGTAGCAGATTGATGACTCCTTGACAGAATGGCATTTTAACACAAATGAATATATCTGATGTACCAGAGGGTCAAAACATGTGCCCTTCAGACATAGCTGGGCAAGACAAAAGCCTGTTATAATTATTGACTATATCGACATCTTTAGGTGACACACATGTGGCCCTCTCATGAGTAAAGGCTGGACCAGATTAAAATGTAATGAGGAAATACCAAACAAAATAAATGAACATATAGCAAAACATTAATAACGTTATATTTTAAAACTAAGTCACTACTCCAAAAGCCTCATGATGGAAAATGCTATCCACACCCAGAAAAAGAACCATGGAGTCTGAACAAAGCAGATGATTTGCTCTCTCTCCCTTTTTTTGGTTTTGTTTCTTCTTTCTTGTGGTTTCTTCCATTGGCTCTAACTATTCTTTATAACATGATAATGTGAAAATATGTTTAATATGAATGTATATGTCTAGTCTGTATTAGGTTGCAAGCCATCTTGGGGAGGGGGGTAAGGAGGGAAGGAGAGAAAGTTTAGAACTCCAAATCTTATGAAAGTGAACTAAAAATAAATAAATAAAAAATAAAGTTACTTCAGCAGCAAAAAGGCAAAGTAACAACAAAAACAGCCCACTAAAGCAATGCGTGACCCAAAGAGATGCTTATGTGTGGATCAGTGGTCCCTGTTTGTATTCGAGCTTGACCCCACTGTCTCTAGTACAGGTATTCCCCCAAATCACGGTTGTAAAGGATTTCTCATGGAACCTTTGACAACCTTGAGAATACTGAATGGTACTGCACTTTAAAAATATTTGGGAAGACTAATCCAGGTGAAAAGAAAAGAAAATTTTAAGTTTAAGGGAGTTACAAAAGAATCTCACATTTCAGTTTTATCAAAAGAATATTTATTACAATTTCTGAGGCTATTATAGGCCAATACAATGGACCCATGGCAAGAAGCATCAGAACTTGGTCTCCACAGTAGAATGTTGGGAGTAATATCCAAATATTTGGTCCTTTTTCTTAGGCCATCTTTTGCTATCAAAATAGTATAAAAGGATGAAGTATGGCTAACCTTCCCTCCAAGATCCCCAAAATAATGTATTGCTTTCCTTTCCTTGGGTAGCACGGCAGGGTTAGAAAGAGCACTGGGCTCAATCTACCAACTCTGGTGCTACTAGGTGGGCTGACCACAGGCAATCCATTCAACTGCTTTGAGCCTTGGCTTCTTTCTTTCTAACAGAAGTATAATAATGACCTATCTACCTTCACAAAGTCACTGTGATGACCATAAGATCAGAGGGTAAGAGCTGGAAGAAACTCAGAAGCCATCTAGTCTAGTCTCTCCATTTTATGGATGAGGAAGCTGAGATTGAAGGAGGTTAAATGGCTTGCCCAAGGAAAACTGATTTTTCTAATTCTAAGTACTCTAAAAGTACTCTAAAAGACAAGCTGTTACTATTATCAGTATTATATTAATTGTTGTTGGCAGTCATTTCAGTCATGTCCTACTCTTTGTAAATCCATTTGGTGTTTTCTTGGCAGAGATGCTGGAGTGGTTTGCCATTTCCTTCTCCAGCTCATTTTACAGATGAGGAAACTGAGGCAAACAGGGTTAAGTGACTTGCACAGGATCACACAGCTAGTAAGTGTCTCAGGTCACATTTGAACTCAGGTCTACTTGACTCCTGGTCCTGTGCTCTATCCACTGAGCCACCTAGCTGTCCATTATCATATTAATACAGTATGTTATATTAATCACAAAACATAATTAATACAATTGCATATTATCTAATTATATATTAAGTTAATAATTGACATTTGTATGGTTCCTAAAGGTTTGCAGAGATCTCTGCATATAGCACTTCATTTGATTTCACTCAAGTTAGCAAAAACATGCATTTTATCTCATATAGTAATTAGTAACAGATGCTCTAAGAACCAATATTTCCCCCTTGAGATCAATTAATTACTTTTAGATTAATGGATCATAGGATCATAGCTTTAGACCTGGAAGGAACTTTCAAGATCATCCAATCCAATACCCTCATTTTACATTTGGAGAAACTCAAGCCCAGAGAAATTTAGTGACTTGCTCACATAACGCTAAAATTTGAACCCAGGTCCTGAGACTCTAAATTCAGTACTCTTTCCAATGTACTTTCTAGGAGTCAATCCTATACCAGAAAGTATCACAAATAAATAACCAGAGGAGTTAAAGTCTGAATACACTAGGTAAAACTGTCTTTCTATCATCTCCCCCTTCATTCCTGAATCCAGAGCTGATGACTGGCTCTACCTTTTTGTTCAGTTTAAGGGGGTCCAATGACACAGCAGGTATGGAACTAAGCTTATCTGGTTGAGAAAAGTGAGCTGAAATTATTGCCGTTATGATTTGATTGCATTAAACTGTCCTGAGTGAAGGGCGGTCCAGGCAAGATAAACTCATAAAAGTCACATAAACCACAACATTTTGTCAAGGCAGGAACACACCAGTATTGACACCCAAAAAGACAACCCACTGGAAAGAAGAAAGAGGCCTGACTTACCTGGAATAGGGATGATAGGAATGCTCTCATTGGGGACCACCCTGGGGGAGCTGCTATCTTCCACATAGAAATGAGCCGTTTGGAAACACTTTCTGTTAAGGTAAGAAAAAAAAAAACATGCCAACTATGAAACCCTATGGAGGCAAAAGGAAGTCGAAGCTGCTTTCTCCACTTTCATTATCTTCCAGGAAGTATTTCTTTTCCTCTAGTTTTACATGTCATATATCATTTGATAATCAATCTAGTTGGGGGGGGGGAGAGAAGCCAATGGCTTTTAATAATGACTAGCCTTTGGCCTTCCAGAAAAAAGTCTTACATATCCAGAGAACACATGTATTTTTAGCTGTTACACTGTCCAACTTTCTTGTTAAAGGGAAAAATTTAAGTAGCCAGTTTTAGAGAAGGTAAATGATTCTCTCTCTCTCTCTCATACACACACACACACACACACACACACACACACCTGCCATGGATAAAAGTCTTACTGCACAAATGAAGAAAAGAAGACACTCCTGTGGGTTGAACTTTGAGAGAATATGTTAAAAGTCATATCCCCAAACCACCCTCAAATAGAATGACAGTTCTCACTCCTCCCTCCTACTGAAAAGGTATAGCTCCCCCCCAACTATAGAAAGATTCAAATAGGTGCAAAAAACCCACCAAGGGAGAAACCAAGCAACTACAAGCAACAAGAAAAAGGCTGGACAAATGCCCTATGTGTAGGAAGAGCTGAAAGCTGCTTGCGTGCCAGCTGCCGCTGCAGGTTTAGCTTTTTTGTTTGTTTGTTTTTACCTGTATGTAAGGCATAGTAGGGAGCAAGTACTGGTCATCCTAGAGCAGGTACTGAAAGAAAAGCTTTGAGAGCTCCAAGAAGCCTGTGCTTGCCGATGCTGCCTGGGACTGGGCTTTCTAGCATCGCGTCACTGCCCATCGCTGCCTTAATGAGCTGCTAGGAGCGCCAAGTGAATATTTAATGAGCCTCCCTCCCTCCCAGTGAGTGGCTACTGTGGACTGGGAAGGGTCCCTGAGCAGTTGTCAGGGGCCTCTGAACAATAGCTGGAGCCTTCCAGAGAGAATGCCCTTCTGAGGTCCCCCAATGATGCAAGCGGCAGCAGTGCCCAGATGGCCCTTTGGGTAACGAGCATCCCGTTCATTCACGATGGATTTAGTCTCCAAAACTTTGCTGTTATTAGAGCCACAGCTCCAAGAGCCATAATGAGCAAACTTTCCTGCTTCTTTTTGTTTTTCTTTTGCGGTATGGGGTGGGGGGAGATTTCTTGAGAGGATCAGAATCAAAAGTAACCTGAATTTCCCTATTTGGAACTTCACACATATCCTGATGCTCTAAAGTCAGAAGCTGGAAAATGAAAAAAATCAAACAACTCCTTTTGCTTCAAGCAGGTCTCTGCAGGGACTGGAAGCCCTGCAAGTCATGCAGGTTATGTGATCGGAGCTTTCTATAGGACTGGCAGAACAGCATGCAATCAGAAAAGATCGTCTTTCACAGCGGGAGGTTGGCTTTTTTTCCCATTCTTTCTTTCAAAGCAAAGACTATTTTCAGAGAGTGTCCTTAACCAATCTCAAAGTTAAGCACTATAGGGAAAGAGCCTAGTCTGCTAGGGAGCCCATCAGGGTGATTTGGCATGCCAAACATGCCTGATACCTGCCTGACAAAGAAGAACAAAACTATTCTTCCAGAACTGGGAAAGGAAGGAAGAAAATTCAGTTTATCCAGGAACCATCTGTCATTTTTTTTTTCTTAAAAAGCACATTTTCCTCTCTTGGTAAAAGAGAGAATTTAAGCTCTTTGAGGGCAGGGATTGTTTCATTTCTGGCTTTGGATCCTCTGTGTGGCATGGAGAATAGTCTTGGAGTCAGGAACACCCAGTTTCAAGTCTTCTGCCACCCACAGCTGTGTGAATCTCATTTAACCTCTTGGTGGCCATATTCAGCCCTTTCAGACTCTAGACAGTGAGGGCTGACTTGCACTGGTAGAGTGTGTATCTTTCCTGGGAGCTCCCTCAAGTGATGAAATCATAAGGTCAAAAAATCCAATTAGAACTTAGCATGGTCCCTGATATGTGTCAATAGTACGCACGTCAGAGTGTTTGTTGATTATTCTGGATACTGTACACTCTGCACAGAACACTGAGCAAGCATAGAAGCAAAAGTACATATGAATGTGAAACGTGCCAAATGGGCTCTGGTGTTTAAACAATCTCCAATGACTACATTCATCTGAAATCCCATGTCCATGGCTCAGGGTTTCCTTTGTTTCTCGATGTCAATGTTGTTTTGCAGACAATGAGCCACTTGAGAGAAATGACCATTTCATTTCTGTCTGCACCCTCAGCACCCAGGACAGAGCCTGGCCAGAATGGTGCCCAGGAAATCCAAACTATCTTGTGTTTAACTACTTTGTAATTATTTGTACTTACTCTTTGGATACTTATATATGTCCTCATTGTTTTCCCTATTGCAATGTAACTACTTAGCAACAATCTATAACTACTTACAATGGATATGAAACAAGCCCTCGTGGGCATATAACCTCCTTGAACAGTAAATTCATTTGAAATCCCATGAAAATATGAACTTGGCTTTGAAAAAAACAAATTATATGTTGCTTCCCTTCCAGGAAATTGTACACTCCTTGTAAGTAGGGATTGATTTGTTTATTATCTTTCTTTCTCCAGTGCTTGGCACTTAGTTGGCATTTAATAAATGCTTGCTGATGGATGACTGACTGATATTAGATTACCTGGGGCATCCTCAGAATACAGCCTTTTTCTACTTTTAATTGAGTTCTTGTCAACATGGAAGATAATTTCTCCCTCCCCCATTCTCAGAGCTTTCTGGAGGCTTGAAACAAGATTCAAGACAGAATTTATCTGTTAAAGCACTTTTGAAATTTACACTGTTCAAAGACCATCGATTGGGGCATCAGTGCAAAGGAAACCCAGCTTTAGAGGACTGGTGGGAAGTTCTGGCTCCCAGCTATTCAAAACTGTCCTTGCTGGGTCCCCCAAATGAATTCCTGCTGCTAGAGGAAGTCCATCTTTTCCAAATGGAGCCATCACTTCCTGATTCCAGTCTACAAGACTACTAAAATACACACCCTCTACTAAGGATGAACGTCTGGCATCCACTTTTCACTTGGAGGCTGGTTCAGTTACGGCCACACCTGGGAAAGGTCAAACTACATATTCCAAATATCGGTGTCAGGAAGACGACAGTTCACAACTCTGCGAACCAATGGCTCTGTCATCTTGGAAAGAAAACCATTTGCAGGGGAAAAAAATCATACCCTTCTACCTCATGTGTTAGGCTTTTGTTAATGGATTTTCCCAGGGGCAAAATAACCATGTGATTGCCAGACAGCAGACACACAATTGACACATATGGACGGGAACCCATAGGGCTGTGTGCTAGGCAGATCAGTGCAGAATGGAACCCTAGCATCCTTCCTCCAAAACAACGGTTTGAGATGAAAATTGGGGAGGAAGGGTGAATTTTTACATAATTTTCATTCTAGAAAGCGTAACGATTCACTAAAACACCCAAATCCTCAAAATTTCTTACTTGAGTGCTGGGAGATACATACACAACTTCTATAAAATTTTCACTATGATCTTCACATACTCGAAAGTAAAGCCTCTAGAGTTAGTGGATATGGGTTCAAATCCTGCTTTTGAGGCTTATTACCTGTGCTGGTGAGTCATTTTTTGGTTTTGTCTGACTCTTCATGACCCCATTTTCTTGTCAAAGATACTGCAGCAATTTGCCATTTCCTTTTCCAGGTCATTTTACAGATGAGGAAACTGAGGCAAACAGTTTAAGTGACTTGCCCAGGGTTACATGGCTAGGAAGTGTCTGAGGCTGGATTTCAAACCAGGATGATGAGTTTTTCTGACTCCAGGCGCAGTACTCTATCTACTGTGCTACCTAAATTCCATGTTTGAGGCTTAGTACTTGTATGAAAGTGGCAGACTATTTAACCTCCCCACACCTCAGTTACCTCCCTGTAAAGAAAGGGGGCGGGACTAGATGTCCTTGGAAACAGTGTTACCTGACTTGTTCCACCCAAGACACTTCAGGTCATGTCACTCCTACTGTAAGAAACCTCCAGTGATTCCTTACTGCTTCTCTACCCCTTGGTCTGGCATTCAAGGCCCTCAATGATGTCATGCACTACTCCTGTTCAGGCATTCTTTGGTACAGCCAATGGACAGCTCACCATTCCTCATCCAACATGTCCTGGGCTGCTGTCTCCAGTCTGCTGCTCAGGCTCTTGTCTATGCTTAGGATTTCCTCCTCTCTGAGACTAGCTTCCATCTACTCTGCATAAATGCACCTAGATACTGACATATTAACTCCCCCACTGGGGGGAGGGCAAGTAAATTTTGCTTTTATATGTATCTCTAGCACTGAGCAGAATCCTGGCATATTTTAAGTAGTTAATCAATGATTGTTGACTGATTTTGCCAACTTTTCCTTGTACCTGGGATGAAATCCTGCCTCAGATACTAGCTATGTGACTGGCGAAAGTAGCTGTTTCCTCATCTGAGAAATGGGGATCATAATCTTTGCACTACTGACTTCATAGGATTGTTGTGAAAAAAGTACTTTGTAAGTCTCAAAATGCCATACAAATGGAAGTAGTTATTATTTCATCCCAGCTACAACTTGGAATATAAACTTCAACCTCATCAAAGTATTTAACTAGGGTAGTCAGGATGAAAAAGAGCATGGTCAAGCCAAACTTACCTCCTTGCTGCCACTTATACTTAACGCCTCATCTCCCACCTCCATACCTTTGCCTGCAATGCACTCTCTCTTTACCTCTATTTCTTAGAATTTCTGGTTTCTTTGAAGGTACAGCTGAAGTTCAACCTACATGAGGCCCTTCCTAATCTCCCCCTTCTTTCTTTCCTCCCCATGTCTGCAACTATCTTTTTCCAAATCATTTTGTGTCTATTTTTGTCAGTTAGTGTTCATGTCATCTTTTCTAGCTAGATGGCATGCTCCTTCAGGAAAGGGACTATTGGAACTTTTGTCATTGAGTCCCCTGCACCCAGCACATAGTAGTAGGTGCTTAATAAACATCTGCTGATTAGCTGAATGGTAATTTCTGATATAAGGGAATAAAGATATGAGAAAACTTGGAGTGATCCAAATTTGTAACAAGGAACTGAATTCTGCTGCTCTCACCAAACTCTACCTGAAAACCCTTTCCTGGATGGGAGGGATTCTAGAAGTGTGGAGTACAGCAGAAGTGAAGTCAGGCATATCTCAGCCCAGATCACACCTCAGATATGAACTGTGAGACCCGACCTCTCTGGGCCTCATCTTAAAATGATGCATTTAGACTTGATGGTATGTGGGGTCCCTTCCAGATCTAAATCTATGATTCTATCAATAATAAATGGGATCTAGTTGGGAAATAGGCCCGTTTTCTATAATGGTATTTTCTTGAATTCAAATGAAATCCTATTCGAGATGCCTCACCATGGAGGAGATGTGTCCTGGGCTCTCAAAGGCTCTGCTGACAGAATCTAGGATCCAGCTAGTCTCATTGAGCTAGAAGACTTTTTTTTTTTTGGCTTTCTGTTGGGCAATTGGGGTTAAGTGACTTGCCCAAGGTCACATGGCTAGTTTTTTGTGTTAAGTATCTGAGGCCAGATTTGAACTCAGGTCCTCCTGACTCCAGGGCCGGTGCTCTATTCACTATGCCACCTTAGAAGACTTTCAAGATGGCCCTAGTGATGGGTTATTATAACTGCAAGAGGAACAGCTTAGGCACATTCAGAGAAGCTTGCCACCAAAAGACCAGCCACTGGGCAATCAGCTCTTTTGACCAGAATGCATGTAGATGTTCTACCTAGGTAAGTGGAATTGTGATCTTTAGCAACAAAAAGGGAATCTACACACAGAGAACCATCCATCTTTGAAGGGTTTTCTTTTGAATGACAGTTTGCTTGTACAAGGAAAAAAGAGGCTGACATGAATCCCTAACACTGAAAGGTGATTTTTTTTTAGTTTAGTTTAGTTTAGTTTTTGCTTTTTTGGAGGGGGGAAGGCAGGGCGATTGGGGTTAAGTGATATGCTCAAGGTCACACGGCTAGTAAGTGTTAAGCATCTGAGGCCGCATTTGAACTCAGGTCCTCCTGACTCCAGGGTCGATGCTGTATTTATTCACTGGGCCAGCTTGCCTCCCCCTGAAAGGTCATTTTTAATTGAAGAAATCAGAGTTCAATCAACTCATATTTTGTATTTCATGGCATCACAGATCCAGAGCAGAGAAGGACCTCAGAGGCCATATTATACTTTCTTCTCATTCCTTCCTTACCTATTTCCTCAGAGGACAAAAGTTAAAGCAATTTTTAGAACCCATTCTGACCATGCCTCACTTTCTTCCCTTTGTATTCTTCTCTTTTTGAAAAAGAATAGACACCCCACAGAGGCGGAAGACTATGTGAGACACTGCATATGCTATACGACTTTTTCAACATGTTGGCTAGTTCTGATGACACCAACCCCCCCCCCCCAACCCCATTATTCTCTGTTCTAAGGCAGGAGTTCTTAGCCTTTTTTTTGTGCCCACAGATCCCTTGGGCTGTCTGGTAAAGCCTATGGACCCCTTCTCAGAATAAGGTTGTTCAATGAATACAGTAAAATGCAGAAGACTACAAAGTAAACAAATGATATTGAAATAGTTATCAAAAATATATTTTTTAAATTCATGGACCCTAGGTTAAGAATTCCTATTCTAAGTGATGGTTCTCTGGGTGGGGTGGGGCAAAGATTCAGGGGGAAATGTAGGTGATAAAAATCTAAAGATTGCAATAAAATCTTATTTTAAAATAAAAAAGATATCTATATCCTCATACACATATATATAAATGTATATATATGCAATATGTATATGTAAATATATAAATATAAATAAAATGTGCATGTGTGTGTGTAAATATCTTGATTATGCACGCCAACTAAATATTCTTTCCTTGACCCTAGACTGAGCCAGTAGTAATGTACCTTCTTTGCCTTTCTTTCATCCTTACCCCAAATAACAGCATGTGTTACACTCCCTCTCTGATTTTGTGATATGCAATTGTTTCAGAGCTCAAAACAAAACAAAACTCTCCAGTGGCCACTTAGGAGAGGCAAAAGGATGGTTTGCCTTCCAATCCTTAATTAGCCCCAAGAAGTCACTGGAGAAAGATGAATTTTGAAAGCCTGTAGGCAGTAACCTATGGGAAGCAAGCCCAAGCAAGACCCTTTCCCCCCAAGTCCAGCAAAAGAGGAAACACCAGAAGGCAGAACGTCTAGCTGGATATGGAAAATACATCAGAGAATTTGCAGAAACCAACTCCGTCATCCTCAGAGACTGGGAGCCAATGGAACCCAAGTGATGAGACTGGCTAGCAGTCAGGAGGCAGCCCCTTCCAGACCTTAAGGTTAGCTGGAACTTCCTAAAGTCCCACTCAACTTTTCAGTGACCATGGCAGTCAAGGCCCAGGTCTTTTACAATTTATGTCATAGACATTTAGATGCCTTGTCCACCTTTTCAGTGGCCACCTAGTCTAGACCACTATGAGGCATCAGAGAGGAAGGTATGAGTCTTTGGAGTCAGCAGACCTGGGTTCAAATCACCCTCCTCCCACTCACTATCTTTGTGATCTAATGCTTCTTAGCCTCAATTTCCTCATCTGTAAAAGGGGGAAAACAAAAGCACAGGGCTGAGTGTTAACTTAAATATTAGTGGTTATCCTGTTCCGTTATCCTAAATGCCACCTCTTCCACGAGACCCTTCCTTATTCCCCCAGCTGCTAGTGACCTCCCAATTACCTGGTATTTGTGTGACATATTTTGCATATGCTTAAATGGGTATATGTTTTCTCCCTCCCCTTGCTAAATTGTAATCTATTTAAAGAAGGAGGCTGTTTTATTTTTTGTACTTTATCATCCTTAGTAAATAGTGAGTGCTTAATAAATGTTTGCTGATTGATTTTATATTCCCAATACCTAGCACAGTGACAGGCACATAGCTGTTTTTCAGTTGTGTCCAAACTCTTCTTGACCCCATTTGGGGTTTTCTTGGCAAAGACACTGGAGTTGTTTGCACTTTCCCTTCTGAGCTCATTTTACAGATGAGGAAACTGAGGCAAACGAGGTGAAGTGACTTGCCCAGGATCACACAGCTGGCAAGTGTCTGAGACCTGATTTGAACTCAGGAAGGTGAGTCTTCCTGACTCTAGGCCGGCACTTAAATGCTTACTGATTAATTGATTTATATACCCAAAGCATAGCACAATACATAGCATAAAGGAGGTGCCTCAAAAACTCTTGTTAATCGATTGAAAATAGAGACCCTTCCAGTAGTAAGAGACATCCTGGTGAAGTGCAGGCAGCTCCAAGGCTAACTGACTAAATGATCTTGGCCAGATCATTTGCCTTCCCAAGACTTCCGTTTCCTCCTTTGTGAAAAGAAGGGATACAGGTCTAGGTGAACTCCGGACTGCAACACTTCCCAGCATTGCTGTGCTTCTAGTCTTTTTTTTTTTTTTTTAAGCTGAGAAAATGTAACTTATGAAAGTTAAGTACATGCACTGGGAACAGCTTTTGTTCATGATGTAGTCAACGTCAACTTGTATCAATAAACTGTCACTTCCACTCCCTTTCCTCACCACAAAAACACGTACCGCCACCAACACATATGACAATCTCCTGTGTTTAATTGACTCTCTTGTCTGTTACAAAACACACACACACACGGTCTGTGCTCGGTTACCGTGACAATGCACGGCACGCTTTCCAGATGAGGCGGCCCCTCTCTATTCTTGGCCTGACTCAGGAACTCCATGTAGATGTATGGAAATGAGAAGCCACAAGCCTTCGACTTCAAATTAAGCCCCATTGTTCTGCAGCCACATCGGGCCAATAACTAGTTTGCTAACAAAGTGTGTCTCAAAATTCTAATTGCAGGCCAGGAATGGGGCAGTTGGATAGGGGTGCCAATGAATATTAATTAAACCATCGTAACTGATTTATATACTGCCCTCATTTAAATCTATGATAGTGCTCTCTCTAACAAACCCATTTCTATACGTGCCCTCGCACACAGTGATTTCATTAATATTTATTCTCCTAAGTGGATTTGCTGTAGTAAGCTGTGTATTAATATTAGCCACTTACAAATGGAAAGATGAAAATGTCAATGTGATTTAGAGACACAGGATGGGGCTGAGTTACAAATAGAGGGACTGACTTGATGGGCTGAACTGAAAAAACAAACACAAAAAACTAAAGCTGTTGGTGTGTGTATTTTTCACTTTTCTGTGTAACTTCAGTACTTACACAGAGTATAGCAAACAGTAAGTGTTTAATAAATGCTTGTTTACTGACCAACAAAGATAATAGCTCAAATGTCATCTCCCCTATGAAACCTGCCCTAATTCAACAATACACAACAATTCTCTACCACCAGGTCAGAAATGACCTTTCCTTCCATGAAATCCTCATTGCATGTTATCATTTCCAGACCACGCTAACCACACCCAAGTTATTCTCCTCATTCTCCTCACACCTGATCATGGATTCTACAACTGGGTCGCTGAGAGGTGAGCTTTCTCTATATTTACCTGGAACTAAGCCTCCATGTCATTTCTCAGCTGTTTCAAAACTGTGACTCATTTCCTGTCTCTAGCTCCTTTCAGTCAGAATTTAACTGCATGTATTTTATTTTATTATATAACACATATATAATATCTACTTATATATTTTATAATTACATAAAGCATACACAATCTATAATTGTATATCTTATTATATAAGCAATATTGCTTATATTTGTATTCCTAGAGTTTAGTAGTATCTGACACATAGGAAACACTGAATAAATATTTCATTTATTTATCCACTCATTCTATTCATTCATTCCCTGGTACCTGTCATGATTATTTTTGAAATATGAGTATTAGTCTATATAGGTAATAAGGTCCTTCAGATGCCATTGTTGGCAGAACCTAGGACCATGGAAGGGTGTTTACTACCCCCTAAACAAAACCTCCTTAATGAGATGCATTCAACTTAATAACCCACACTGGAAAAAACAAGTCAATGACGTATGCCTGTTGTGTTCTAATAACCCACTGAATTAAAATGACAAATTCCTAGAACTCAGCTATTACAGATGGACAACAGGCTTTGTCCAGGATTGAATGGTGGCATTGTGGAGAAGGCAATGGAGATGGAGTCATGAAGACCTAGGACCTTCCTAGCTGTGAGACTCTGGGCTTCTGTTTCATTATCTGTAAAATGGGAGGGTTGGACTCAATGCTTCTAATGAGTGTTTGAACTATAGATCCATTATCCTATGACTATGAGGGAGTGAGCAGGCTAGACTACATTTGGGAAAAGTCACAACATTCCTTTCCAACACCTCCATCTGAGCTCTCAAAGAAAAACCTGTGTTTTTTTTAACATTGATATTTTTCTGGTGATGCCACATGGCTATGAATCTGGGAACATCATCTTCAAAGAATCAAACTTATGGGAAAACTGAAGGGCACTGGGGAGACAAAGAGTGCGCACAAATGGGCCCAAGCACATTACCAAAGATAACGTGTATAAGGAGTGTTACACTCAATAACAAATCAAGAATGTCATGAAGTGTTTGCTACGTGCCAGGCATTGTGTTAAGTGCTGGGTAGATAAAGAAAGGCAAAGAACAGGCTTCGATCCTCAGTCTCATGGGGGAGAGCATGCCAACAACTATGTACAAACAAGGTAGGTGTGTGTGCGTGTGCATGTAAACAGAAATCATCACAGAGAGAAAGCACTAGCACTATGGAGATTGGGAAAGGCCTCTTGCACAAGGCAGGATTTTTAGCTGAGACTTGAAGGAAGCCAGGGAACCCAGGAGGTGGAGATGGAGAGGGAGGTTATTCCTGGCAGGAGGGATTGCCATCAAAAGGCCCAGAGCCAGGACGAAGGTTGTAGGGGGAACAGCAAAGAGGCCCGTTTCGGTGGATCACGGACCATCATGGAGGGGGATATAAGGAATAGCTACAGAGGAAATGCAGGGTTCAAAAAGAAAGTATGCTGGCTCCATAGTGAGAGTGATGCAGGCATCATGGCTGCCGTCAGACAGGAAGAGCCACAGAGGTATCTCACCATGCTGGCTGGCGGATTTATGGAAGGACAAGAATTACATGTGATGAGAAGAAATGGATGGGTTGTAGGAGAGCACACCCCCAGCAAGATCACACAAGTGAAGAAATGGGAACGAGCTGCGTCCGTGTGTGTGCATCTGTATTCAAACGCAGGACACGCTCCCAGAGCAGATGGAAGTACGCTGAAGGCAAGGCTCATGGTCTCACTTCCCCCTCGTATCCATAACCGCTCCAGACACTGCGTGCAGTAGGCAGTCAGCCTACAGTGTTTTACAGAGGAAGGAGCAGTGTGAGAGAGGTCAGAGGAGCAGAGGTGAGAGATCTTGTCGGTCACTCATTACTGGATGACTTGGGTCAAGCTGTTTAAGTCTAAGTGCCTTTGTCTTCCCATGTGTAAAGTAAGGGCATTTGACTAGATTGCCACCAGAGTCCCTTCTCCAGCTACATCTATGATCCTATGAATACATCTTTTGTTCAATAGGAATGAAGAAGCCAGCAAAAATAGCCATGTGTTGGATTTTTCTTCACTCGTGTTTCAGCTTAAAAAACACCACGGGACAGACACTTTTGAACTCTTAAAACACTACGTTCTAAATGGAGGTTTTCATAGAAGATAGATCAAGAGGATCGTGATTCATGAAGTCTGAGGATTCACTGAAAGGTTCGCTTAATTAGAGAGGTCATTTAAAATAAGTTGTTTTTACAAAACGACCATAGGCATATCCCTTTTTCTGCTTAGGTAAAAATAACACACAGACCCATACTTGAGTTAAGAGCTGGGCTCTTTCTCCTATGACCCTTTTCTAGCTTGTAAAGAAGCAAATCAAGTTTAAGATAAATGAGGTGAAGGAAAGGAGAGAAAGCTGTGCACTTGAATCTGGGAGAAAAACAGAGTCAGATATTTCCATGTTTCAATTGGGGGGGGGGATATTCCATCTGTTGCTTATTAGTGTGGGGAGAAGGAATTCAGAGTCCAATGGCAAGAGTTATCCTGGGAGACACAAATTACCTGCCATTATTGTTCCTCCCCCCAAATACCGACAAATGATGTACCTTCCTCCTCCCCTAAGAACTCCCAAGAGAATATAACCTTCTGCTCCACATTAAGCTGGCTAGGAAATTCCAGCAGACAACTTGGAAAGATCAAAGCCTCAGCTACACTTTCTAGAAGATAACAGTCCAAAGGCCACTTCATAAAGTACCTTCTTGACAAGGCTATGGTTGTTCAACTGCCGTGAGTTTTATATTGCACTTGGCAACAAGGGATGGGTGTTCCCTGCACTTCCCAAAGCTTCCAGCTGTTAGGGGGTGGAGGAGGTTACAGCATCTGAGGGATTGAGACAGAGGAGCTGTTCCTTTATTTGTGTTTAGCTGCAAATATGGTGAGCATCTGGAATGAATACATCGAGAGGATAAAAGATGTTGCTTTGGGGAATCTCCACCGGCTTTTAACCAGCTGTTTTAGAATTAGCTATGTAAAACTCCACTGAATGATAATAGCAAAGTAAGGGATGTTTCAACTTATTTACTACAAATTGGGTGGAAGGACTGGGAAGATAGATGTAATTTATTCAGAGGCTTTCATTCATAAGTTACTTATCACTGGTCAGACCCATAAGTGTTGCTCAAGATGTTTGAAAAGAAACCACACTTTAATTCTATTTAAGGACCATTTGAGCCAGGGTATTGTGTAATGGAGAGAAAGGCAACCTCACAGTCAGGAAGACTGAGGTTTAAGTTCTGACTGATACATACTGGTTATGCAGCTCTAACTAAATCATTTGGCATCTCAGTGCCCTGGGCAACTCTGTGACTATAAGCTACAGAGGCAGGTGCCCATCTGCACTGGTAGAAGGAGTTTTCCTACCAGGAGCTCCTTAAGCCAATGAAATTCTGTCGAAACCAAAAATGTCCTATCTAAAAAAAAGAGAAAAGGACTATTGAACAGTAATAGAAACTGGCTATTGAGATACTGGTGACCTCTCACCTGAGAAATCTCTAAATTACAGACTAGATGCTAAGCTACTCCAATGGAGGCTGTCTAGGGGATACAGGGCTGGATCTGGAATCAGGAAGAACAAGGAGTCAATCCTTGCCATGCCTCTAGCCCCGCATTCCAGCCTTTCACCATCCGCCTCTCTACAGACTGTGTCCTATGTGTGAAACACCCTTTTTTTTTTTTTTAAAGCAATCCGGGTTAAGTAATTTGCTCAAGGTTACACAGCCAGTTATTTCTGGGTGTGGTGCTAAGTATCTGAGCCCGGATTCGATCCCCCAGGTCATCCCGACACTGAGGCCGGTGCTCTTACTCGCTGAGCCACCTGGCCACCCCAAAACACCCTCTTTTATGGCAAGTTGACTCCATCCTCCTCAACGCTAGTGCTTGGTCACTCCTGAAATGAAGCAGCATTCATTTAGTTGTGTACATGTGGCATTCTCCAGCACCAACTCTCTGCTGGCCAGGGTTTGGCTTTGACCTTGTCTCTGTAGTCCCAACACTTAACACAGTCGCTTAGCAGATACCTACGTGAACTTTAGCCAGTGTGATAAAAAGAGGAAGGTCTGAAAATGTGCTGGAAAGACCATTAGATCTGAAGTCAGCAGGTCTGAACTCACGTCTTACCTACTCTACTTAGTAATAACCTCTCTGGGTATCACTTTACTCACAGACAAGATGACAAAGTTGGGTGAGATGACTTGTTATACCCCTTTTGACTCCTATACATAATGCACAGGATTTAGAGCTGAAAGGGACCTTCCAGGTCATCTGCTGACTAGATTCTAGTCCATGACCAAAGTGACTCAAAACTACATTGCTTGAAGGGCATTTAGAATTCTCGCCTATGTAGATTGTGTTTGGTTTCCACATGAAGTCGCTTGCATACATGGGTTATTGCATAGAAGAGGAATTGTTTTCTTTGGCCCTAGAGGGTCAAATGTGAGGCAATGGGTGGAAGTTTTAAGGGGGCAAGGAAGAGAGTTCCTAGTACTTGGAGCCAACCACAAATGGAATGGGACTGTCTTGGGAGGTGGTGAGCTTCCACCTTCCTGGAGGTATTCGAGCAAAAGCTGGATGAAAGCATTCATAGGTGATGCTGGAGAGAGGACCTTTGGGGAACAGTTGGATTGGAGGGCCAGAGAGGCCCTTTCTAACCCTGAGGTTGTGTTATTCAGGGAATTGCATTTGGGATTTATTTTTGGAATTCTGAAATGGGATTAGTGAATGAATCCTCAAAGAATAAAAGAGTTTTTAGGGGAGATAATTCCATTCTGTACTGTAATGGCATTTGCTTTTCATTGTCTTATAAGGAAATTAATTACATGTAACATTCAAAAGAAAACAGGGGGATGGCTAGGTAGTGCAGTGAATAGAGCACCAGCCCTGGAGTCAGGAGGACCTGGGTTCAAGGACACTTAACACAAAAACTAGCCATATGACCTTGGGCAAGTCACTTAATCCCAATTGCCCTCCAAAAAAAAAAGGAAAAGAAAAAAGAAAACAGGTCCTTTACTTAATCATTAATCCTTCATTTCCACAGAATAACTTCTAACTACTGGGGCAAATCAAAGAGGGCATATCTGTTTTTACTAAATAGGCAAAGAAATAGTTGTATTTTTGCTAGATAAATTTTGCTATGACCTATATAAAATGCTAACAGAAATTCTTCAAGTCTGATCTTCACCCTATCATAATATAACCTAAGGGTCTAATTAACTTGTTAATAAGAAATAGAATTTGTGTAAGGTCACCTGTGATAAACCTTTCTTTTTAAATGTCTTAATTGTGCCACTTAGATCATCATGGTTAAGACCACTACCGCATTCTAGGACAAGAATTTTTCTAATGAGCATTCAGGCTGCTATCAAGATAGAATGTAAGCCCCTTGAGGGCAGGAGCTTTTTCTTCCATCATTTGCCCAGTGCCTCACACACTGTGGGACTCCTAACAAATGCTTGCTGACTGATTATAGCCACTTTATCTGGCACATCTGTTTATCCCCAAATTTCATTCTCTTCTTTGGAAAACAGATATATCATCATTTGGTCGACCTCTCCTCTCCTGACCCTATTTCATTGCCCTTTCCCCTCCAATTATTAGCTAACTTCCAGAGAGATTCATTTGAGATTTCCTCCTAGGGTAAAGTTTTATGCATGCATCATTTTGGTTAAAGAGAACTTCTAAGACATGCAAATAGCTGAAACTTGGGAAGAAACAGGATGCAAAACCCCCGACCCCCAATTCATGCCTCCCCCTTAAACCCCCCTCCCCCAAATAAAGATCAGAAGAAATGCATTCATTGGAGTAAGCAGCATAGGGCAGAATATCAGATTCTAGGTTTCAAAGCTGCAGGGAAACACAGTTCTTGCTCAGAACAGGAAACCAACATTATGGGTAGCATGGAGCTGTTCAGGAGGGTCAGCCATATTACATTGCAACAAACAAACAAAAGGAAATTCAATAAGCCCATCCCAGCAATCGAAACTCCCCACCTGAGCTTCACTGCCCTCACCTGCTCCCCTTCTCTCCTCTCTCCCCAGAAGAAGGCACTTCACGGAAACGTCTGGGAGAGCCCTTGGACTTTATTTTGTTACACCCTCTAAACAAACAAAAACAAAAGAGAAAAGGTATAGAAAACAGGATTTTCAATTGGCTGCTGAGTTCTACTTCAAGTGATCCCCCCCTTTATGCCACAGACATACCCCTGCCCCATCATTCTGCCTCCTTCTATAAAAGTGTATTAAATAGACACTTTGGGTTTTATTTCATGCTAAGCTAGGGAACTAGAAAGGGGAATTTATGCTTCGAGGGCACTTTTCTTTAGCTATAGTCTGTGACTGGGTCTATTCATCCTAGTATGGAAGGAAGACTTTTCTTTCAATGAAAATGTCCATCCTTGCATTTCATAAATGTAGATTGAATTGACTGGTGCCTATTTTTCAACATTTAACATGCCGACTCTGCCAAGAAATGGAGCTGAACTAGATTACCAATAACAACAAAACACATCTAGTACATATACACACCATTATATATGCGTATTATATATATTTACATCATTTCAAGGTTTGTTGAGCACTTTATACAGTCTCCTCATTTGATCTTCATACCAACCCCGTGAAACAGGTGCTATTTTTATTTCCATCTTAAAAATGAAAAGACTATGGCAGACAGGTTAAGTGACTTGTTCAGGCTCACACAGCTGCTAAGTGGCAAACTTCCATAAAACGAACACATACTGACGATTATGACGATGGCAATGATGGCAACTCCCTTTTATGCAAAGCGCTCAACACTGACACGGACGGGATGGCAGCAGGCAATGCTGAGAGACAACTGGATTCAGAGGAAGGGGACACAGGTTCTAATCCCTGCTCCATCCCTTACAATCTTTGTGACTTTGGGCCAATCTCTGTCTCCTCATCTATAAAATGGAGGCCTCTAAACTCTAAATCTCTTATGTATGATGATCTCTAATAGACTGTGAACCCTTTGGGAGCAGGGATGGTCTTGGCTCTTTTCCTGCTCCCATGGTGCCTGGCACACTTTGTTGTTGAATTGTTTTGGGTGTGTCTGGCTCTTGGCAGACCTCAGACACTGCCTAGATGTGTGAAGTCCCTTAACCTGTCTGCCTCAGTTTCCTGAACTGTAAAATTGAGATAATAATAGCACCAACCTCCCAGGGTTTGTTGTGAGGATCAAATGGCATAACTGTAAGGTGCCTGGCACATCATAAGTGCCGTATAAAGATTAGGGATTACTACTGTCATTGTTGGTATTATTCTTTTCCCAAACTCTTGGTGTCTACCACTTTAAACTTCAGAAGTCAAGCTTCTAGCCTCTGATGAGGATAGGGCTCAGCGACAGATGACTGAGAAATGACCAAATGAGGACAAAATCACCCGGGGCACTAATTCTGACCCTTCTTTTAGCCCTTCAAATTCAAATAACCGAGTCACCTGGGACCCAGCTATGTCCCAGCTTCTTTCTCTACCGAAAACAAAGAAAAACAAGTTGTTTCTCTTCCCCTCCCCAAATAAGAACTTAACACCTGCTCAAGCAGCCCCACTCAAACTCTCCCTAGTTTATGGATAGCTAACTTTTCCTTTGCAAAGCGTCAAGGATTCACTTTTTATTCTTTTGGTCCCAAACTGCGATATCTTTCACCCATGTAGTGAATTCCCAGGGGTATCATAAGACCAAAGAGTTAAGAGACGGAAAGGACCCTGGGGGTTAAGTTCAATCCCATTATTTTATAAATAAAGAAACTGAATCCCAGATGGCATAAGTGACTTGACCGTGGTCACAAAGCTCTCAAGGGTCAGAGGTGTGATGGGAACTCAGGTCTTCTGGAATCTCCCTCCACTGAAACCAAGGGGCACTTAATTGGTAATGTGACATTTTATGGCACCATCTGGGGACCTGGAAGGACATGGTCACACAGTATGTATCAGAGGCAGC
>NW_027185761.1:52766428-52778862 GCF_028583685.1 Petaurus breviceps papuanus
TGTGTGTGTGTGTGTGTGTGTGTGTGTGTGTGTGTGTGTGATCTTCAAGTACTTCAAAGGTTTCCAAGTAGAAAAGGGATTAGATTTATTCTTTGGGGCCCCAGAGGAGACAACTAGGAACAGTGGAGGAAAACTGCAAAGATACTTAGGCCCAATGTCAGGAAAAATCTTCCAGCAATGAGACCTATCCCGAATTAGCTGAGGAGGTTGTGGGATCCCACTCAGTGGAGGAGCCAAAGATGTCAGTGAATGTAAAAGTTTCCATGTAAGCAAAGCTTCCGTGAGAAATACCCAAGAAAACATGGAAAGGTACAAAGATGCAATAAAATCAGAGTGAGAGAGAGAAAGAGACAAAGACGGGGAGGGAGAGAAAGAGAAAGAATCTCAAAGACTGTGTTATGGTTGAGGTATATTAGAACAAAATCATGGATCTGCAGTGGCTTACTGGGCAAGAAGATGGTGATGCCAATATCAGCAGAGTCATGCCTCCAGGAGAGAGATGCAGAAATCAAAAAGTTGAAGCAAAGAACAGGACCTCATCCCAGTTCTGGGTCCAGCTCCCTATCCCTGGCTGGGGATTTTTAAGAAAGCAGGGAGGGGGACTAGAACCTAGCAACCCCATCTAGACCAGGGCAAGGCAGAGCCATCCCAAGAAGACAGGAAAAGCTCAGCATTTATCTAGTCCAGCCAAGAGTACAGATGGGGACAAAGCCTGGCCCTGGCAGGATGCCAGTGCAGAAAAGGCTGGAAACCTGAGTAAATAAGAGAAAGTTCTTAATACAACAAAGAAATACTAATCCTAAATTAAAACCCCAAGAGAAAAACTCAGAAGAATTCCATAATAAGTACAGGTAGAGCACTGTGACAACAATAAAAAAAAGAACGTACTAGCCACAAAATCTTCAAGAGTAGATGGAGGTCTTCAAGCATATGGTCAGACAGACAGATAGACAGACAGATGGATAGATAGTAAGACCGATGATAAATATGTGCAGACAGATATGTGGCCATGGATAAATTGACAGTTGGATAAATAGATGGGTAGTTAATAAATAGTTGCTACATAGGAGATGAATAGTTTGATAGATGGTTTCAAAGACTGATGAGAGATTACATAGCTGAGAAGATAAAGATAGGTATGTAGATAGACGGATGGACGGATGGATAGACGGACAGATGGATGGATACAGAGATGGATAGATGGATGGAGAGATAGATGCTAGGGTACTTAATAGATGTTTAGTTAGCTATGTTGCTTTGGGGCTTCATTCTGGATATGGGTTTGAACACATGGTTGCTAAACTTTCTTCTAACTCTGAAATTTTGTAATTCTGCAACTCACTCACTGGTTTTTTACTGCCTGGATCATCTCTTTCTTTCCCTGACATTTTCAGATCCCCTCCCTTCATTTTCCCATGACCCTGAAATAATTTTAATCTGTTTATTCCCATAATTTTTAGACTGTGCATTAGGAAAAGGTGTTTGGCAGGAATGCAAGAAACTAAGGAAAACAAATTCCTGAACCACAGACATGGAGCAGATAGTCAGCAATTCCTCTGCCTCCCTCTGCAGAATGTCTCTGGGAACTGCATGGGAAAACATCCTTCACTGGGATTCTCTGAATGTGCAAAGCCCAATGGCTCAGTTCACTGGGAGGAAGGAAACTTGTATGTACTGGTGTAAATTGACACAAAAGCCTGAGACGTGCTGCTGTCTAAAATACTTAGATTTCTTTCCAGCCTTTCCCCTCACTATGAACACTGCCAGCCTCACTGTTTTAGGGATTTTGGAGAGGAGCCGATGAGCCCCTGTTTTCCTTCATGTCCAAACACAGACGCTTCAAACTCCAACCCCAAACTAACAACACTTCCCCCAGAAGCAAATGCCACAAAGTCAGTAACTCGATCTCTTGGGTAAGGTGGTCTTAGATGTAGATTTTTATTTTATTTTTTAAATTGGGGGGGGGGTCCTGCATTTCAGTCTGTCAAAGCTCTTTAGAGAGGCAGCTTGGAGTGGTAGCCTCAGAGTCAGTAACACCTGGAATCCAGTCACATCTCACACATTCATTGTGTGACCCTGGGGCAAGCCATTTAAGGTCTCACTGCCCTTTCCTCTACCCAATAGAAAGAGTAGTGAGTTTGTAGTTAAAGGACCTGGGCTCATATTCTAGCCATTGCTACCACCTGTATGACCTGGGCCTCAGTTTCCTTATGTGTAAAATGAGGGCACATGTATGTTTATGACCTGTATGATCCCCCTCAGCTACAAACCTGTGGTTCCATGATACTGGGGCGAGGGGACGGAGGAAGCCAATAAACGGTAAGGCCCATTCAAGGCTTTCTCAGAAGAGGAAGTGTCCTCTTTGGGAGTTCCTTATACCAGTGAAATCACAAGTCCAATCAAAAAAAGAAAGAAGAAGAAAAGACTCCTTTAGAGGCCTCAGGGTAGAGGGAATAGAGTCCTAGTCCCCGGATCAGAAAGAACTGGGTCCAAATTCTGCCTCTGACATATAGTGGGTGTGTGATGATGGGCAGGCCACTCGGCCTCTCAGACCCCCAAGGTAACTTCCTAATAGTAGAAGTGGGGAGACGCTGACCTGCATTGGGAAAGGGAGTTTCTGTACTGGGAGTTCTTATACCAATGAAATCAGGTCTGATTAAAAAAAAAAGTTCCTTATAATAAATAAGAGGGGTATGTGCTGGGAGGTTAGAAAGAGAATCACAAAAGACTATAGGAGTGTCTCTTAGGAACCAGGACTTTCCTAGAGTACTTTGTCCCAGCCAGTTTCCTGCCACTCGCTGGCCCATCCCACATAATCCAGCCTTTAAAGTATCATTCAGCATGTGGAAGTTTGGGCCTGCAGGCAGTGAATCCTGCTTCTCTTTTTGCTTAATGAGCAGGACTTTGCCTGTTCAGAAACTCCGACTGGCATCTCAGGGCCATTCTGACAGCAGGGGGGCTGTTGCCATAACAACGGACAGCGCCTGTGAATTCTGAAAGGGCCCCGAGTAGCCATTTGGGAAATCGTTATTGAAGGGAGAGTTGCAAAGGAATGGCTGCCCTAGCTACCAGATGACCCAGGCCTCGCTACCCACAGCTGCAGTCCCCTGTGCTGGGCCTTAAAGGGCACAGAAAAACATGTCAGCCGCCCCGGAGAACAGCTGGGGCCCCTCCACAGAGGGCCCCCCAGTCAGTGGCTCTGAACGAGACAATTGGACATCACGGTGTTGTAATGAACCTCAAACCTCAGGGGCTAGCCATGTGCAGGCACCATGAAGAAAGAAGATGTTTTTCTAATCTTTTCACTGTGACCAGCCCCCAAACCCTCTCATGCATTTAAAAAATGACCTCGTATTTATTTTGGATGTGCTTTTACCCGAACATTCTCTCCTCTGATAGCAAGTAAGAGTACAGGGCTTGAGGGCAGGGACTACTTCATATTCTTACTGTCTTTGTACCCTCAGCACCTGGTAGTGCCCAGCACACAGTAGGCACTGAATAAATGCTGACTGACTGTGTGTGCCACATTGGTGTGAGGAGGGAGAATCGACCCTCCCCACTGCTTGGGCTGTCTTGCCTCCTTCCTCCTTCCTATTATCCAGGGAGAAATCATAGAATCCTGACCTTCTCCTTTTAGCATGGACACTTACCTAATCTCCCCTGCTCCTGATCAAACAACACTGCATTAACTTTTTGATGCATCTTTGCATTTGTTGACTTTATGTGCATTTATGTTGCATATAGTTTATATGTATATGCACAGTTTCTCCCACCAGAATGCAAGCTCTTTGTGAGTAGGATGTTAGTTAAGGGCTGAGTTCTTCCTTAAGCATTAACTAGCTGTGTGACCTTGGGGAAGACACCAAACCTTTCTCAGCCTCAATTTCCTCATCTGTAAAATGGGAACAAGAAGAGAAACTACCTCCCAGGGTTGCTGGGAGGACCAAATGATATAACATGTATTAGAATGCTGTGCAAACCTGAAAGAGCTTAGGGATTATTATTAATAAATACTTGAGCCATGACTTGACAGGACATCCGATCCACTCCTCTCATTAAGTGAGACTCAGAGAGATGAACGGTTTTGCTTCAAGGTCCCCTGGGTACAAAGGAGCAAAGCTGGGATTTGAACGCCCAGGTAGGCTTGCTTCAGAGCCAGGATTCCAGAGGAATCCAAAGACTATGGCGAGGTAGGCAAAGCTGACCATCTTCAAAGCCCCCCAAGGCCCGTCGCGTTGGCGACTTCCCTTTGATCCCTCCCCGGCTACTCAAAGGCCTGCATCTGATGAAAGCTTTCTAGCAGTGTACTTCTCCCTGTTTTTTTTTCTTCCCCCAGGACGGGTGTTTAAAACAAATGTAGCCATGAGCGACTTGGAAACGGCTGCTGCCAGAGCAGATGGAAGGAGGGAGATGTGTACATGAGATCGGCACCGCCGTGCTCTCATTGTCACCACTGTGGGAATGAATGCAGGAAGGGAGTGGGTGCAGCTTCCCAGAGAGGCACACACGTGGTCAGTCCTTCCATGAACAACAATAAAAAAAAACCCCAAGGTTTGGGGGGGCGTCCTAGCACAGGCCCGTGCTTGATTTTCACATGCATCTGTTTGTCTGCACTCCCATCTCACCGAGGCGAGCCCCCACACATTCAGGCTTTGTATCTGTGTATATTTATTATACACTGTATTCTACTGAACATGTAGGGAGGAGAAAAATTGTGATGTCAACAGAAATCACTTGTTTTCATGAACAGGGTTCTTAATGAGGAAGCCCTAACACATGGTGAAATTTCTAAAAATGTATATTCCTACAACTTGTTTGGAGCTCATGGGAAGAAGACCTTTGGGAAAATGCCAATCCATGGAAACTCTGCATCTTTCTCATGTCCTAAATGCCAACTCACCAGGGCAGAACACCGGGAAATGAACCACAGAGTGAGGACAGGAATTTACAGATGGGGAAACTAAGGACTGAGACATTAAATGACTTGTTCATGGTCACACAGCTGGCAAGTGTCCAAGGAAGGATTAGAACCCAGGTCTATGCCCTTCATTTTACCGATCATAGGGACATCCACTCGAGCTTGGAACGGGCAACTCCCTCACTTTATAGCTGAGCACATGGAAGTCTGGAGAGGTGGACTGACTCACCCAGCAGGCAAATGTCTGAGGCGGGATTTGAACTCAGGTCTTTTCTCCCCCCCAATTTATTAAATTATTTACAACTCAAGTCTTCTTGCGTCTAAGTCCAAGGCTCTATTTGTGACTCTGTAAGGCTTTTTTCAAATGCTGCCCATACTGAGCTTTGGCAGCTTGAATCTGGCTTCATCCTGTCCTTTTCTTCCTCTAAGATTCAGCTCAAGCACCATCTTTTACAAGGATATTTTCTTAATCTCCCCCACTCCCAAATTCTTGTGACTTTCACTTTCAGCAGGGGCAAGGAAGGTAGATCAAGTTTCCTGTCCCAGAATCAGAAAAGGACCTGTTATAGTTGCTCTTCAGTCATTTCAGTGACTTCATGACCCCATTTAGAGTTTTCCTGACAAAGATAATGGAGTGGTTTTCCATTTCCTTCTCTAGCTCATTTTACAGATGAGGAAACTGAGGTAAGTAGAGTCAAGTGACTTGCCCAGGGTCAATCAACGAGTAAGTGTCTGAGGCCAGATTTGAACTCAGGAAGATGAGGACCCACCCCACTCCAATTCTGAGAAGGGAAAAGGTAAAAATTTTTCCTGGAAAGAATTCTTTGGCAAGCTGGGACTGAAGCCACTGAGAATGAAAAGAGGTAACTCGGTTGGCTAGCCTGGAGAGGGAAGAATGTCACTTGTTTGCTTGGGGCCTCCCCCATTCTTCAATTTCAATTACTCTTGCCCGAGTAATGGAGAACGAAGTAAGTCAACACATTTCTATTCACTGCCCAGGGTACGGAATAACTTAGCTGGCTCCAACTGACAGCATCCTGAGGTCTTTGCCAGAATAACTTGGCAGGGCTGGGGAAACAGTGGCTCTTATCTGATCCCCGAGTCAGCTCGTGATCCCTTTTGAACCTTTGTGAAAGTGACAGAGGAAACAGCTGAGTTATCTTTCCCAGGCCTCGCTTTGCCTTTGCTACACACGTTCTGAGCCAAAGGAGATGCTGTTTGCCATCACATGACACCATGCCGAGGTGTTAAGGAGACAGAGACACACGGTCCCAGTCTCTGAGGCTGTGAAAAGGACAGTGAGACCACCAGCTCAGACGTAGATGAGCTAGCCTTCCGGTGAACTTTCTCCTTACTGTAAAACAGGAATGCTTAAGAGAAAAATCAACACACATCTGACCACTTTTGCATTATTTGAAACATCCAGTGCATACTAATCTCTTAAGCCCAATATTCAGGTGACCCTGGGTAAATCACTTTATCCCTCAATCAAGTGAGACAGCTTTGTAAGGCAGCTAGGTAGCAAAGTGGCTACCATACTGGGCCTAGAGTCAGGAAGACCTGAGTTGAAATCCAGCCTCAGACACTCACTAGTATAACTCTGCGCAAGTCACTTAACTTTGTTTGCCTCAGTTTTCTCATTCATAAAATGAGCTAGAGATGGGAATGGCAAACCCCCAAGCAGCTTTGCCACAAAAATCCCAAATGGGGTCACGAAGAATCAGACATGACTGAACAATACTTGTAATGCACTTAGCATAATTCATGGCATGCAACATGTACTAGAGAAATGCTTATTTTCTTCCCTTTCCCTAATCCTATGTTTCCTTCAGGTGTAAATTAAAAGAATTCAGAGAAAGCCTGGCACCATTTTCTACCTGCAGAGGAAAGGATGCTGAGGCTGGAGTTCAAAAATCTGAGTTCTCATCTGGACTCTAACTGTTACAACCTAGATGACCTTGGGGAAACTTTGCTTAGGCCTCACTTTACTGGCCTCTAAAATGAATGGATTTGATGGCCTCTCAATACCCTTCCAAGTCTAAATTTATGGTTCTATGATATGATGATACCCTGAAGTCCCTTCTAATGCTAATATTCTTGGAGAATTTTTTGATCTGGACCTGTGATTACAGTGATGTGGGAACTCCTGGAGAGGAAACACTCTTTGCCAATGTCAGCAGGCAGTGGTTCTGTCCCAGATTGGTGTCTGGGGTACTGAGAGGTTCACACAGTCTGTAGATGTCAGAGGTGATGCAGGAACCCAAGGTTCCTACGGGCTTCATCCCTATCATGGATATATGAACAATGACATGAAGAAATTGTTCTGGACACACTAGATTAGACATCCTTGAAATCTGTCTTCTGTCATTTACTTTCAATTATACAAATACCAAAAAGCTTTTGGTGATATCTGACTGTCTGAATGGAACAAGCTGAAATGCTTCAGGTTTTCTGAATTGTCAACATATTGGTGTTCTAGAAACTTAATGAGAACTGAAATCTAACATCTCTGCTAAGTCTTTGGGAGTGCATTCTACCTGACTGTGATCATTTAAAAGATGGATTCAGTTAAGAGTTTCTCTTTCATCCAGATTCTATGATTTTATCAATGAGAAGCTTCCTCTGTATGTGCAGATTGGCAACTCATCTGGAGTTTAGCTCCATGGGGCACTCAGAGGTTAAGGGACTTTCCTAGGATTACATGGTTAATATGTTTCAGAGTCAGAACCTGAACACAGATCTTTCTTACTCTGAGGCCACCTTTCTGTCCATTAGGCCATACTGCCTCCTGCGTCAACCTTATGGACAAAATTAGCAGTGGGCTATTAATTAAATTTTTTGTTTTGGTCTGTGCATGTGACTTCATTGGTTTATGAATCTACTAGTCAGGAAACTTTCTCTCCCAACGTGGATGGGCACATGACCTACAGCTTACGAGTCTTGGAGAAGAACATGTCCTGCGAGCACCAATGGGGGAGTCAATAATCAAGCAGCCACAAAGAAACAACCCAAACGTCATGGAGTCGTGGTCAGGATCACACAAGATCTAGCACCTTCCATGTTAAAGGAACAGAGGGCTTGGAGTGCGCTACGCCAGAGGGCAAAGGAGCTAGGATGACAGCCAAGACTCACCTACCAGCAAAACTGAGTAGAATTCTTTAAGAAAAAAATGGATATTTAATGAAAGAGGCTTCCAGGCACTCCTGATGAAACAAGCAGAGGCTCAGTACAAAATCTGACATTCAAACAGAACTCGGAGAAACATTAAAAGGTAAATATGAAAGACTAAGCACAAGGTACTCAATAAAGTTATTTACATTCCTGTATGGGAAGATGATACATGCAACTCCGAAGAGCTTTCGTTTAGGAGTCTGCAAAGAAAGAGAACATGGGGGTGAGTCAATTATGTTGAGATGATCTCTGAAAAAATGAGTGGTGAGAAAGAGAGATGTACTGGGAGAAGGGGGAAGTGAGAATTGAAATGGAAAAAAATTTACATAAAAGAGGCATGCAAGGGAGAACTTTGATGGGAGAAATTGGGGAGGAGGGTGGTAGGCAATGCTTTAACCTCACTCTCATCAGAATTGGTTCAAATAGGGAAGAATACACACACATATATACTCAGTTGGGTACTGAAATCTCTCTTACCCAATAGGGAAACAGGAAAAGAAGGGGCTCAGAGATATGGGGGAGGTGATGATAAAAGGGAGGGCAGATTAAGGAATCCAAAGCAAAACAAACAGAAGAGAGAGAGAGACAGAGAGAGAGGGAGAGACAGAGACAGAGACAGAGGGAGAGAGAGAGAGAGAGAGAGAGAGAGAGAGAGAGAGAGAGAGAGAGAGAGAGAGACAGAGAGAGAGACAGAGAGAGAGACAGAGAGACAGAGACAGAGAGAGACATAGATAAAGAGACAGAGAGATACAGAGAGAGACAGAGAGAGAGACAAGACAGACAGAGAGGGAGAGAGAGACAGAATAGGATGGAGAGAATGACACAGTTAGTAATCATAACTGTAAATGCAAATGGGATGGACTCACCCATAAAATGGAAGTAGACAGCAGAATGTATTAGAAACCAGAGTCTAACAATATTTTGTTTACAAGAGACACACTTGAAACAGAAAAAAACACACAGTTCAAATAAAGGGCTAGAGCAGACTCTAGCATGCTTTAGTTGAAGTAAAAAAAAAGGCAGGGGTAGCAATTATGATCTTAGACAAAGCAAAAATTGCCCCCCCCCAAATGAACCTACCTATTTTTAAATGAGATAACCAAGGAAATGACATTTTGCTAAAATATACCATAGACAATGAAGTAACATAAAAAATTTTATGGGCAAATTTCTCTGATAAAGGCCTAATTTCTCAAATACATAGGGAAACGAGTAAAATTTGAAACAATAAGAGCCATTCCCCAAATGACAAATGGTTAAAGGATATATACAAGTGATATTCAGAAGAAGAAATCAAAACTATCTATAGTCATATGAAAAAAAAATGCTCTAAATCACTATTTATTAGAAAAATGCAAATTAAAACAACTCCAAGGTACCCTTTAACACATATCAGAAATGACAAATGCTGGAGGGGGGGGAAGGAAAATAGGTATACTAATAAACTGTTGGGGGAGTTGTGAACTGGTTCAATCACTCTGAAGAACAATTTTAACTATGTTCAAGGGCTATAAAACTGTAACTATAAAACTGGGTCAAAACCTTTGACCCAGCAATACCACTAGTCGGTTCTGTACTGCAAAGAGATGAAAGAAAAAAAGAAACATACATATATGTATAAAAATATTTACAGCAGCTTTTTTTTTTTTTTACTGACAAAGAACTGGAAATTGAGGAAATGCTCACCAAGTGGGGGATGGCTGAACAAGCTGTGGTATATGATTGTGATGGAATACTATTATGCTATAAGAAATGACAAGGGGAGGTTTAGAAAAAAAAAACACAAAACAAAAACATGGAAATACCTATGTGAACTGGTGCAAAGTAAAGTGAGAAGAGCCAGGAGATCATTATGCACGGTGACAGTAACGTTGCAATGACAATCAACTGTGAAAGACTTGACTATTCTGATCAATACAACAATCCAAGACAATTCCAAAAAGACTCATTATGGAAAAAAATGCTACCCACCTCCATAGAGAGTATTGAGGAATTCTGAGTGAAACTGAACTTTAATTTCCTTGCTTTGTTTTGTTTTGTTTTTTGCTTTTTTTGTGGGATGGCTAATATGGAAATATGTTTTGCATGATGTCACATTTATAACTGAGAGAACTTTGCTTGCCTTGTCAGTAGGTGGGGGAGACATAGGAGGGAGAGAATTTATAACCCCAAATTTAGAAAAGATGCTAATAAACATATAAATTTCTAAAAAGAAAAAGAAAATATCTGCATTCACTGTCTCCATTTCCTTCTTATTTCATTCACTTTACGATCTGGCTTTTTACCTCGTCACTTAACTGAAGTCGCCCTCTCCTGTCTTTTCAGCCTCTCTGGGCATTACTGCCTGTGCTCGTCCCTGGCCTCTGAACAATCCTGCCACACCGGCCTTCTCTCTGTACCTCAGGTGCAGCGCTGTTTCCCATCTCCATAGCCTCCTGCCTGCCACACTTCCCCTTGATAGATTCTATCTTTGCCTTCAGAATGCCAATCAATCAATCAATGCCTTCTATACCTTTCCTGATCCCTCATCTGTTAATACTCTCCCAATCTACCTCGTATTAACAATTCTGCATCTATTTCCTTTATCTGTCATTGTCTCACTCGATCCTCACAAAAGCACTGTGGGGCAGCCACCACTAATAGCCCCATTTTGCAGATGAAGAGTGAAATGCAGGGAGGTGAAGACATTTGCAGAGAATCATACAGCTCATTTCCTTTAACAATCTACCCTAGTTTTTTTAACCAAAGCTAAAGAAGTTCCTCTCTGTAAGTCATCTGGAAGCCGGTTCAGGTTCAGAGTAATTGGGGCTTTAATCTACCAGTTCAAGAAAACCATCTGTCTTATCCCAGGGAGGGCCACATTCTCAGGTCAGTTATGTTTATGCTATAGGCCCTTCTCACAGTAAGGTCAGTGCAGGTTCTGGAAAGGACACCCTTCTTTCTCCATTGCCCTCAGTCCATAAGAGGCCTATAAACCCTTTGGAAAAATAACGTCAGGAGCGGTTAGGTGGCGCAGTGAATAGAGCACTGGCCCTGGAGTCAGGAGGACCTGAGTTCAAATCTGGCCCCAGACACTTAACACTTACTAGCCCTGTGACTTTGGGCAAGTCACTTAACCCCAACTGCCCTGCCTTCCCCTCTCCAAAGAGGAAAAAAAAAAAAGTAAAAGTAACCTCTGTCCCAAAGGTCTATTTTTCTTTCTGTTTTGTGGAACACTTAGAGTAGCCTTTCTATTGTGGCATTAGTCACAGTGAGCTGTAGGAAGGGAATTCCAATCCAAAAAACTGGCATGGGAGGTTGGCTCTGCTTCCAGTCTGAATCTCAAGAGAACTCCCTGACCAAATACGAGCTGCTTTGGACACTAGGTTACCGTGACATAACTGTATCTTTATTTTGATCTTGAAATACTCATGATACTAAAGGGAATGGAAAAAAAAAATCTGTGGGTACTGGTTAGGACCTTTACTCTTGCCATGGAGGTAAGGACTTTCTCTCTTTCCTCATTCTGAATCCATGTCATTCTCCAGCCCCTGCCCCCAGCAACTGTCTTCAAGAACCCCAGATGTTTTCTTTGGCTTCCTGGCCCTCATGAGCTGAGCCTCCCAACCCCAGAAGGAAGACCAGGACATTGTCACCATCTAACCCAGAGGGGATGGTTAATGCCCAGCAGCTCAAACTATCTTATTAATCCTCAGGATCTCTTAAACTTCAATAACTTCTCTGTGTACCAAGGACAGGATTCATACCATATCTGTCCTGAGCTCCAGGGGTCACAGAAGATAACAGAAGACAAGCTTAGTTCAAATGGGAACAATGCCTTTTTCTTACCCCTGTTGGTTTTTGGGAACAGGGCTTCCCCAGGGGTGTGCATGACCAAGTCCTTCACTGATAGGTAGAATTACTGCTCTATCTGGGCTTGTGATATGGGCTGGTCTCTCCTCTGGGAGAGGAGTAAAGGGGACTGAGTGAGGCCTTTCCACTCTCCATGTTAAGAGATGTTCCCTATGGAAGTCAGAAGAAAGGCTTTGAGGTTAAAAGAAAAAAGGATCTGAGGAGGCAGGAGGCAGAGACCCTGAAGGAAGGGTGGGACCCAAGGGAGAAGGGACCAAAAGAACATCTAAGAATCTGGAATAAAGTAATGGATATGAAGCTGTTCTTATAGAGGGGCAAACTAGCCCCTGCAGATCAGGAGTTCTTAACTTTTTGTGTGTCTTGGCAGTCTGGTACTGTCTAGGGACTCCTTCTGAGAATAACATTCACAAATGTATAAAATAAAATGTATTGGATCTAACTTTCCTTCTATCTATCTATCTATCTATCTATCTATCTATCTATCTATCTATCT
>NW_027185761.1:52778872-52782698 GCF_028583685.1 Petaurus breviceps papuanus
TCTATCTATCTATCTATCTATCTATCTATCTATCTATCTATCTATCTATCTATCTATCTATCTATCTATCTTCCTTTCCTTCCAACATCCATCCATCTCTCTCTTTCTTCCTTCCCCCCATGTATCTTTCGAACCCTTACTGCTTTTCTAGGGAAAGGGAGCTACTTTCACTCAAAAGAAAGATAATGTGGATCCACAGGTTTGGTCAGTAGAGATATCATCTGGGAAAGGTCAGAAAAAGAAGTGCTGAGTAGTAGCAAGTGGTAACTCCCAGCAGAAGGAGACGGTTTAATGACCAGCCTGCAAGTCATTAGTGGTTAGATGGCAGCTTGGAAGGGGGTCCCCAGTGGAGCGCTCCAACGATCTGCACTGTCTAACATTTCTGTCAATAATTTGAACAAAGGCATAGATTACAAGCATCCTAAAGTTAAGGATGGCTTAGAGCTGGGCAGGATGGTTTAACATGTTGACTGACAAAGTCCTGACAGAGCAGAAAGTTGTATTGAAGATGAAATTTAATTGTAATAAATATCAAAGTCCTACACTTGAATTAAGAAAACTGACTTCACAAATACAACAAGGGGGAGTTCAGGAGAAAGTCCTGCACTGGAGCCCAAATATCTGGGTACAAAACCAGTTAGACCTTAGGAAAATTATGCAATCTCCCTGGTCCTCAACTTACCCAGCTATTAATGAAGGGCCTGGACGAATTGGTCTCATGTTCCTTCCTAGTCTAGATCTTTGATCCTAGAATTCTTCAAGCTCTAGATCTCAGAACCTATGACCCTTCACTAGGCAGCAGTTTATCTGAAGATGATCTATAGGTTTCAATGGGTTGCAAGCTCGGTAGAAATCCAATATATCATGGCAGCCCCAAAGCCTGATGACAAGAAGCATGGTGTCCAGGACTAGGAAGTGGTTAATCTTCTGTACTCCCCCATGATGACCCCATATCTAAAACTCTGTGCACCATTTTGGGCACTCCGTTTTAGCAAGAGTACTAATAGATTGGAGACTATCTAGAGGGAGGCAACAAAGAACAAGGAGGGCCTCAAGATGCTGCCAGAAGATGAAGGGCTAAAGGTACCATGGATGCTTTTCCAAGAGAAGTCTTAAGCAGACATGGGGGATGATGGCCATCCTCAAGTATTCTGAGGGCCGTCTTGGAAAATAAGACTCAAGACTGGCTCTGCTTGGTCTCAGATGGCAGAACTTAGAGAATGATCGGGGCTGGTCACCAGCTGCTTCTCTCCCTTAGATTACAAATAACAGTTACATAAAGTCAGACTCAAAGATCAGGGGCAGCTAGGTGGTGCAGTGGATAGAGCACCAGGCCTGGAGGCAGGAAGATTCAGATCTGGTGTCAGATACTAGCTGTGTGACCCTGGACAAGTCACTTAACCCTGGTTGTCTCAGTCTCCTCATCTGTAAAATGAGCTGGAGAGGGAAATGACAAAAAAAGAAAAAAAAAAGCCCATGGCGGTATCTTTGCCAAGAGAACCCTAAATGGGGTCATGGAGAGCTAGACATGACTAAAATGATCCCAACAACAACAAAGTCCTTGTTGTGGGAGCAAGACACAAATGATACAAATGTCTAGCTTTCAAAATAATTCCACAGTGATGTCGATTATGAAGCCACCATATTTATGAGCTGTTAACCAACAGCTGCGAAACATGAGTTCTTTGTCTCTGATTCGAGAATAAAAACCCTATGGTGCTCCAAAGTCACTCGGTGTGCCTGTTATTGGCCAGGTCCTCATCTGGCCCGGCCTTGGCATGCTCTATTTAGGGCAGCTTTGTTCACAAATCATCCATTCTGTCCAAGCGTCTAAAAGATGAGAAGGCCAGTTCTGCCGCTGTGTTGTCAAAGGGTAAGAGAGGTTGCTACTTCATTTACCAGTTCCCTGTGCTCCCAACGTCCACCTTCACCCCTGAACATTAATTTAAAAACATATGTGTTGTCCAGAAAGGAGGCCCTTCCCTGCTGATCTTGCTCTCCACCAACTTTTCCAGCCCCTGCTAATTCAAATCGACTTGTCTTGTTCCTTCGTTTTCCCTTCCATAATCATTGTTATATTATTAGCATTACTAAACTTGTAAATAAAAAAGTTTTGGGCCTAAAAAAAATAAAGTTTAAGGACCAGGTTGCCTTAAACCTCTTCTTTTAAAATGTTTTTACAATCGTGGCTCTTGGGACCTCTCCTAACTCTTGGATAGCTTTTAAATTCTTTCACTATAGGTCGACTTGTACTTGAGAAAAGGCAAAGTTATTTTGGCCTCTGCCCCTTTCTAAATAAGTTCCAGGAGAAGAGTATAAAGCCTTGGTATAGTGATGGTTACCTCTGTGCCCTCACCTGCCTGCCTCCATTTAAGAGGCCAAGGATGAGGAAGCCACTTGAGGAGGCCTGGCCCTGCCTCCCCTGGTCCTATCCACATAAACGTACAGGTAGTTGCTGCTTTTCCTTTTTACTTTTGTGGACCAGATCAAGGAGCTCATTGTTCTGGGGACCTCCTGGTGAGGAAAATCCCTTTACCACTGCAGATGGACCTCTACTCTGCAACATAATCTTAGTGAAGAACTTAAGAGACCCAGTGACTTAGCCATGGTCCCACAGACAATGGAGCAGAGGTGGGTCAGTTCTTTCTGACCCAGAAGCCAGCTTTCTACCCAGCACACCACAGCTATCTCTCCTTACTTCTCCTATTGTTAAGTATTTGTACCACATGTTCTCTGGCATCCTCAAGGCACAATCACACTTTTTATTAGCATGAAAAGCTCAGTGAAACCTTTGTTTACTTATTAAGATTTGTATCTTAAATACATCATAACTCAGCATCTAGGTCAGGGATTCTTAACTTTTTATGGGTGTCGTGGACCCCCTTGGCAAACAGTCTGGTGACACCTATGGGTCCTTTCTCACAATCATGTTTTTAAATAACTGAAGGAAATGCTAAATTTTAGTGAGAGTTTAAAGAAAATAGAGATGCAATTTTTCCCCATCCAAGGACTTGAGGTTAAGAGCCTCTGGTCTAGGCAAAAGGTCTTTTCATCAGCACTTTTAAGAGCACCAGCCTATGGAGGATACGTGGTTAGTCTGAAATACTTGTATTTAAAACAGTTTTTATTTGTCCTTCTCATCCTTATGTTCATCCTGTATCTATTTACATAGGACCCTGCTGTTCCCCCTGTTAAAATGGGATCCCCCTGAAAGCAGGAACTCTTTTATTCCTGGTACTTTCAGCCCTACTGCGTGCTGACTGGCTGACTGTGAAGCTGGGGCCCAGAGTGGCCTCCACAAAATCTGTTTCCTGAGGGCTGACAGCACCACCAGCCCCTGTCCTTGGAGGATTTGATCCCTTCCAAGATAGTTAATGCCAGAAACCCTCCAGCTATCATGAGTGGAATTTTCTGAAGGAAATGAAAAAGAAAACCAGAGAGGTTGTCTCCACCCCTGTCTCAGCCTCCCCAATGAAACCCACTGGCCTCCCACCCAGCCCTCTATTGGCTGGCAGGTACTTGAAGGCAAACATTCCCCCACGCTTCTCATAGATTCTGAATATAGAAGAAATGAACTCACCTCCAATAAACTAGCACAGCAATAAGAAGGACGAGGCACACAAAAGTCAGGGCAGACACTACGATCAAGGGGATGATCCAGTCCATCCTCCCAGGAGAAGCTCGGGTCACCATGCTAGACGTGTTTTTGTCTGCAGCAAACAGAAATCAGTCCAGTTAAAAACCAGGGGATGAGATGGAGGGAGGAGAGAGAGAGAGACAGACGGAGAGAGAGAGAGAGAGAGAGAGAGAGAGAGAGAGAGAGAGA
>NW_027185761.1:52782798-52869626 GCF_028583685.1 Petaurus breviceps papuanus
AGAGAGAGAGAGAGAGAGACAGAGAGACAGAGAGACAGAGACAGAGAGACAGAGAGAATGAGGAGAAAGAAATAGTGAGGAGAAAGAGAGAGGGAGAAAGGAAGAGGAGAGAGGAAGACAGGAAAAAAGAGGGAGAATGAGAGGGGAGAGAGAAAGAGGAGAATAGAAAGGGAGGGGAAAGAGAAAGAGGGGGAGAATGAAGGATAGACAGAGAAAGAAGAGGGAGGATGAAGGAGATAGGAGAGAAAAAGGAGGGAGGGAGGGAAAGAAGGAAGAAAGAAAGGGAGGAGAGAAAAGGAGGGAAAAGAGAAAAAAGAGGGAGAATGAAGGGGAGGAGAGAAAAAGAGAGAGAGGAGAAAAAAGGGAAAGTGGAGAGAAAGAAGAAAGAGGAACAGAGAGAAAAAACCAAATGAGAGGGAGCAAGAAAGAGGGAGAGACACAGAACAGAGAAGGGCTTAGCGCAACACCAGTCTGTGAGTTCTGCTCCACTTTTTGAGGGGAGGGACCGAAGTGTCCCAATCCACACGCCCAGTGTACGCCGTGCTGCCTGTCCTGGCGAGCCCAGGGATCACACAAAGTGCAGCTGTCACCATTTCCTCCTTAGTCACAACCAAAACACTGCTTCTTACATAAGCTGTGCTCTGTAAGCATTAGTCCCACAGAGTGAAGTCCAGACAGACCAAACGCCCTTTTTGTAAAAGAGGTTTGCAGGCGTCGACCCTGACACCAAGCTCTGGTACCATGGTGATCATCAGATATATTTTATGTAACTATTCATATGTATGTAGAAGTAAAATTCTTCTGGGCACCTGTCTCTAGCTTGTTTGTACATAATGTTTGCATCTTTTCCCCTTATTCTGTGTGTGTATGTATGTATATTTATGAGCCCCTTAAGGGCAGGGACTTTTGTCTTTCTCTGCATTCCCAGTGCCTGGCACATAGTAGGTGCTTAGTTAATGTTTATTGATTGACTGCCTGAGAAAATGATGCGAGGTCTTGGACACCTGAAGCATGGGCTGTGCTCCATACCTGAGGCAGGAAAACAAAGCACAATCTCCCTCCCTGGGAAGGCTTAGCTCCCTTGTCTGTGTTTTTAATAGACAAAGCAAGGGCCCCTTCTGAGCTGACGTGGTTCCCGTCCTACATATCTGTGCCACATGATCTGCTCAGCTCATGTCGACAACACAGAGGCAGCTGGAGTCCGCAGTTGTCCCCGGCCCAGCTCCTCGCTGGGTTACATCATGTCGGCTAGGCCCTTTCAGCAGGGCAGAATGCACTGGGGGGTGTGGAGGGGGCTGGGGGAGCACAGAATCAAAGGAGAACTGTGCCTGGAGGTGGGAAGCTGGTCTGTTTTTGTCTCTGTTGAGAGCAGGGCTGCAGGCTCCTGTTCACTCAGGGAGGATTCCGTTTGCTTCCCCAAAACTAGGCCAGCATTCAGCTAAGGGAGGAAGGGCCCATTAGGAAGCTGACTGGAACAAGGACTAATAAGCTGGAGATGGCCAGGCAAGTAAATGTGAGCTGAGCCCAGCAGGGACGAGCATCAGTCCAGAGCCGACAGCTGATCCCCTCTTGGATGGAGATCTAAACCTGCTCCCATCTTACAGGGCAGGCTACATGACTCGCCCCAGTGCACACTAGTTCATAGGTTCAAAGACCGATGATTTCAGATACTACCTAGTTACACCTACTCATTTAACAGATGAGGAAGCCAGGCCAGGGAATTTAACTGATTTGCCTAAATTGGTGAGCTTCAGAAGGGGGATTCGAATTCAGGTCCTCTGACTCCAAAGCCAATGATCTTTCCACTGTATAATGATGCTATGATAATTTGGACCTACATGTGTATGTGTGTTGCCTTCCACATGAGAATGGAGGTTCCTTATGAGTACTGATTATTTCATTTATATTGTTGTTCATTCTTATCTTTCTCTTTGTAGCCCCTTTGGGGTTTTCTTGACAAAGATACTGAAGTAATTTACCATTTCCTTCTGTAGCTCATTTTACAGATAAGGAAACGGAGGCAAACAGGGTCAAGTGACTTGCCCAGGGTCACACAGCCAGTAAGTATCTGAGGTCACATTTGAACTCATGAAGATGAGTGTCCTGACTCCAAGCCCAATGCTCTATTCAACACTTAGCTGTCCCCCAGTTTCATTCATCATAGATAATAAATGATACTTACTTGACTTTCCTTTTTGAAATCTAGCTTTGGTTACAAAACACTTTCACAACATCTCATTTCTTCCCTCCTTCAGCCTATGTGAGAAAAGTGGGTTGAATCACTCCCATTCTCTGGATGAGAAAACTGAGGTAAAGGGTTTGTATAAGGTCATACTACCAGTTAGTAGCAGATACTTCGGATCAGAAGGCCCACAGCTAACTTTCCCCTAAAGCTCTTTGGTCCAAGCCCACTGCATCCACTGCAAAGCCCAAAGGAGACAAGACAGCAGGAGAGCAATAAGAGGTCGATCCTGCCTTCTCTCCCTTTGGGTTTCCTGGCCAGGTCGCCCTTCTTGGTACCCAACAAGCAATTACTGGGTCTGGGATGTGTTTGGAGGCAGGGTGGGGTAAACCAGCAAATCGCTTATGGCTTGTCTTATAAAAGAGAATAGAGGCCCAATCAAAAATCCAACTGTGACTGAAGCGTCCAGTTTCTACGACCTCAGTATCTTGGTCAGGGTGGCCTCTTTGGCAGTAACAAATTTGAGTCACATACTTTATGGCTTGTGATTAGGAAAAGGTATGGAAGCCTAGACATCAGCCGCCCTCTGAGCTGTGGAAGAGGGCTTGGGCTATTCTGGGATCTCACAACCAATTCCTTAAGCAGGCCTCCCACCTCCTGCCTTTCTTGGGACCAGGAGATGCCTTCTACTGGAGGACCACAGTGGGCCAGGGATCTCAACTGGTCTTGAGATTATTAGCTGGAAGGTCTTCCAGGGCAAGATCCCACAGATACTGCACTGAAGAGAGGAAGGAAGGCCAGGCAGGTAGAGAAATCGGTACTGTCTCAGGGAACCATTTCTGTTTTCAAAGTGACACTTGTAATATTATCTACATTATACAGCAAATGTTAACAGTCTATTTGTCACAAGAGTGTGCTAAGTCCCAACAATAGCACACCTCACCTAACCAGAACTCAGATGGCATCTAGGTGAAGTGATAGGACAGCTCAAAATTGGGAAAGAAGCTGAAAAAAAAAATAAACCAAAACAAAACAAAGGGTCCTCTGAGGAGCCAAAGAGTTTTTGTCAAGCCCGTGCATTAGAGTTTCACTGAAAGAGTCCTTTCACCCTCACCTAGAGCCTGTTTACTCACATTTTACGAACAACTTTAACAGGCTTAATGACCCGATTTCCTCCCCCCCCCCCCCCACCCAATCACAGCAGATAAGCAACAGAAAATAACAAAGGGAGAAAGGGGGCAGGCAAAGTGACAGAAAAGAGAAGTGAAAGCAAAAGAGACAGTCTGGAGACAGGCTAGACAGGACAGGAATAGACAGCCCTCTATACGTCCTGCCTTTGAAGCCATCATAATACTTTGAGTAGGATACTCACCAGTGTGAACATAGCCTAACCTATGTTAGTCTAATCATGCCCTTTATTTTAATAAGGAAGGACAATGGGTGTGTTTTAGAAATGTCTATCCAAATGGGTTATAGAAAGGAATACAAACATGTAAATCTGTAGCTATTCCAGTGAAGGTTCTCAGATTTAGGACTAAAAGGGATCTACTTTGGAGGCCACTGAGTCCAATCCCCTCATTTTATAGACAAAGAGACTGGGGCCTAGAAAAGTTAAATGACTTGCCCAGGGCCACACACTAGTGAGTATCTGGGGCAGAATCTGAACTCGTGTCTTTCTATTTCCAGGTTCGATACTCTACCCAATGTGTGACTCAGTTACCTGATATTTATGGAAAGCCCTCATTTACTATAGGTAAGGCACTCTAGTAGGGGCTGCAGGAAATATAAAAAGTGAATTAGTTCTTGTCTTCAAGTCACTCCCACAAATGAATGCTCACACGAGTTAGAAAGCAGTCCATATATAAGAGGTGTACAAATTTTTGGGACAGTTGAGGCAGGAATGGTCACTTCTGGCTGGGGAGGCGGCATTTCACTTTGACACTGGAAACCTGGCAAAGCTCATTTCAAGTGCAGACACTAATACTTTATTGTTTCCAGCACAAGGAGAGCATGGTTTGGGGAAATAACTCATCTGGATTCACCTAAAGGGAACATATTCTACTCACATTCATTTCCATGCATACAGTCAAAAGCATATTTGAAGGGGCAAAAAGAAGTCAGGCAGAGGCCTCTCTTATTTGTGTGATGTTCATAGGATCACAGACTTGTTTGTTCTTTGTTTTCAAAGAGGACCAATGACATTATGGACAACGTCTTGACTTGCCCCTGGGGATCTAAGTGAGGCAGAGTGGCACGAAGGCATCAGCCTCACTTTCTTCCTGAGTCATCAAAGTCCAGTGGCAGGACAAAAGTCAGGACTGGCGATGGGAGTGGGGTGGGGGGAAGAAAGCTTGATGCAGGCAACTCTCAATGTGGAAATCCTACAGCTGCAGATCAGCAACTTGTCTGCAATGTAAGAGTCTTAACAAGTTGCCTGGGGGCCCTGGGAGGTTAAGGTCACATAGCTAATATGCATCAAAGGTCAAAGCCAGGACTTGAACCTTGAATTTCCTAACTTGAAGGCTGTTCCTACTAAGCAACATGCTGCCTTTTAACAGGGGGCATAGTCAGTATCATGTCTTTTTCTTCTAACAGGACACCTTTAAAATTCCTGATATTTATACCAAGCTTTTAAGTTTGAAATATCTTACTTAAACCTCATAGCAGCTCAGCCAGTCGGGTGCCATAGGCATTACAATTCCCATTTTACAGCCGGCATGTTCAAGATCACAAAGCTCAAAACTGTCAATCAAGGCTTAGACTCAGGCAGGTCTCTCCAGAAATTAAGCCTAATCAAGGCTTTCCATTATGCTCACACTGCCTCCCCCCATTCTCCCCCAATTGTCAACTTCACAATTGTAACCATTTGGTCCAGCAACGCTTGGACTTGAATCCCATTTCCTGATGAAATAAATCACCCCAAAGATAATGTTAGAAATATTACAGACAGACTTAGGGTTGCTATGAGTTTGTCAAGGAGTGGTCTATCTCAGAATCTCGAGCTAGGAAAAACTCAGAAACCTCCCACACCTGGAGCTCTTAGCCAGAAGTGAATGAGCTTGTCCTTTACATGCTCTGATAACTGTATTTCACTATAATTGGTTGCCTTTGTGATCCCACATATTTTGTTTTATGCATTTCAAGACATTCTTCTTGAGAAGGATGCATGGGCTTCCCCAGCTTGCCCAAGGGGTCCAGGAAAAGGCCTGGTCTAGACAAGACTTCCCTCTCCATCGTCCCCTATGAGTGGCCTTTTAGCCTGTCTGTAGACCTTGACTACATCTACTGGTGATTGCTGTGGTTCCTTCTAGCCCTGGACCCTATGAGCCACTGACCACAAATCTCTCTTGGCCATACACATTTTATGGTAGCGTGGACAAAGAAGCAATGAGCCGAACTGTAGAGTAAATAATAAATCTACGTGATTTTAGATGCTAAAAGCAAAAATCTAAATTCTGAAGAGTCACTAAAACACCAAGTCACTACAAGTTGGAATGATTTTTTTTGCAAACTGCCCCTCCATCTCCTTCCTCAGCTTTGCAGATATGTGTGTATACACACAATGGACATACATATGCATGCATGCACACATGTATATATGTGTTCAAACTTCCTCAAGTTCCTTGAAGTTTTCAGTGCAGCTCTCAGCAGAATGCAGAAAGGACCTCTTGTCTGGCCTGCCAAGCATGATGGGCCAGTCTGACATTCAAGTATGGCTCAAGTTATCAGATTCCAAGGTTCTTCCAGAGAACCCAGGCTGCCTCCATCAAAGGCTGTGGGACCAGTTGGCTCCTCTGGTCTTCTTCAAATCAGAATGTCACAATTACAGAACTGCAGACTCAGAAAGAACCCGAACAGCCTTAGTGTGCCCTGAACTCCATGAAGGTCTTCGTATTAAGACCAACATAGGCCAAACCTGCTGGTCTGGCTTCTGCTCACTGGGATCTCCATTCTCTCCAGGCTGCTCTGACGCGAGACGGACTAGATCAGCCCAACCCAATGGCCAGCAAGCTCACAGGACACTTGAGGAGAACTTGGAACTGAAGTGGAAAACGTGGCTGGGGCATGCCAGTCAACATGCCCAGGTGCAACTGCCTGGCTCTCAAGGGTTTTGTGTCTAACAGCTCCCTTAAGCAGGCGCATATCAGGACTCCAGTCATCTGAGCACTGTGAATGATTAACTGGAAATCAAGTAGCTTCTTTGTGCCACAGATGCGAGGGGCCCCATGGAGTCTATGCTCTTCTTATTCTGATGGGTGCTTACTTCTGCCATCTTTGTTCTGGGGCCATATCTTGCTGATCAGTTCACACAATGCTGAAGAAAGTAGGGATTCCCCCAAACGCTTGTCCTGCAGATAGGATCTGCTGACTGAGAACACTGTAAGTGCCAGATCCAGAAACCTTTCCAGATTTGGATGCAGGACATGGGCATCCCAGTGGATGCTGGAGGACAGATGGCACACTTGTGGTCTTCTCTCCTTTCAGGATCATGGCACCAGAGCTATACAGGGTGGTGCATTGGACTTGGAAAGCTGGGCTCACAGTTGCCTATAGGTTTCCTTGCACATAATATTCCATCTCCTGTCTTTGGGCCTCTCCCCAGCTGTCCCCCATCCTTAGAATGCCCTCCCCCTCCTCATCTTTGCCTCTTGGCTTCCCTAGATTCTTTCATGACTCAAGTCCCAGCTTCTGCGGGAGGCCTTCCATGGCAGCCCCTATGGTTGGTGCCATTTCCTAGAGATTAACTTCTACACACTCTGTCTGCACCATGCATGTGTCTTATCGTTGGAAGGCTGTCTTTCCCTGTGGACTAGGACCTTCTTGAGGGCAGGGAGCAGTGCTTAGCACAGAGCCTGGCAGAGTATGAGAGATTAATAAATGTTTGCTGACTGACGTAAAACTGGCATAATAATAATGAAATCTGCCTCACAGAGAGGCTGTGGGGGTCAAATGAGATTAACAGGTGGAGAAGACTTTGAGAACCTTAAGGCAGGATATTAATGCTAGTCATTATTTTTAGAACGAGACAGAACCTTCTAGGTCATTCAGCCCAATCCCCTCATTTTACAGATAAGGAAACTGAGGCACAGAGAAGTCAGCAACTTGTCCAAAGTCAGGCAGGTAAGCAGCAGGCTGGGACTCAAAGCCCAGCCCTCTGGGGGCCTTGACTACACCTCTCCTCATGGCCTCATGCTTAAATGTACTGAATGGCCGTTTCCTCTTTATTTTTTCCTCCCAGCTTTCTCTTAAAAAGAACTCTCAGTTCAGTCTGATGAGCAAGTATTTGTGCTCCAGGCACCATCCTAAATCCTGGGGTAGGGGAGGGGCATGAAGACAAAAAGGAAGCTGGGTACCAAGAAGACCTGCCCAACATCTCCTTCTGGAGGTATGAGAAGAAAGGGTGAGAGAGAGGACGAGGGGGAGAGAGAGAAAGGGAGGGGGAGGGGGAGAGGAAGAATTGGAGAGAAACAGACAGGGGAGGAAGAGGTGAGAGAGTCAGAGAGAGAGAGAGAGACAGAGAGAGAGAGAGAGAGAGGAGAGGTAGAGGAAGGAGGGAGAAGAGAGGAGAGGGGGAGAAAGAGAGAAGCAGAGAGGGAGAGGAGAGAGGGAGAGAGACAGAGAGAGAGAGACAGAGAGAAACAGAGACAGAGAGAGAGGAGAGAGAAAGAAAGAGGAGAGGTAGAGGAAGGAGGGAGAAGAGAGGAGAGAGGGGAGAAAGAGAGAAGCAGAGAGGGAGAGAGACAGAGAGGAGAGAGAAAGAGAGAGAGGAGAGGTAGAGGAAGGAGGGAGAAGAGAGGAGAGAGGGAGAGAGAGAGAGAGAGGAAGAAAAGAAAGACAGTTTTCAGTGGCATATGTCATCACTGAATTAATTCTGTTTGCCTTTTACTGGCTTGGATTTCATCCCAGTAGGAAGCAAATAAAAAATGATTACAATGTGGTGTGGATGCCTCAGGCAGGCATCCTCATCCAATGGACCCCAACCCTCTCTACAGAACTGCTCACCCCAGGTAAGGCAGCCTCATCCTTTTGACAAAAAGATAATTGTTTTCAATGACCTGAAAGGTCAGAAGCTGGTGAATGGAAAAGAGCGAGAGATGGGTCTCTCAGAGGGTGGGAGAAGGACAAGTGGAAGGCAGGCGTTTCCTATGTCCATAAATCTGCTGCCTTGGCAGGCTGTCCACCACCTCAATCGTGGGCAACATAAATGTGTTTATTCTCCCTAAGTAATCCACTCATCACCATAAACTGTAGACATCCGTATAATAAAGGCAGCAGCTTTTATCAGGGCATAAAACTTTCCTTTCTCGGCCCCCCCCTCCCCGCCCCGCAGCCCTGACATTTCATAAACCACCAGTGCAGGGAAGCCATGGCTTGTCATTATAAATGCAGATAGATGCTCCCAATTCAGGACGGTGGGTCTGTCCCGCCATTATGGATCCCGGGCTGGCTCACAGCATCCCATTTGTTTCCATTTAGATACATGCCTTTTGAGTAAGTACACACTTACCAATCAACCCCATCTCACTTCCTATTACTCAAAGAAGAGTCCATGATCTCGATTTCAGTTATAGGTGTGGGAAATGGGACAGCTTTTTACAAAGTCCCATCTTAATTCCAAGCCCCACAAATAGTACCCTTCCCGATTTGGTAAATCAACACTCAATGTACTTTATTATAGTAGCATCTGGAGATTTCAGGTGGCGAAACCCGAGAACTGGCGGTCCTCCCCTTCTGTTCTGCAGCATCCTGCCAGGTGTACTTTCCACTCTCAGCATGGATTTAGAGCATTCCACCTTTCTCTCTCACCTTCTCTTCCTTCCCCAGCCCCCTGCAAGAAACTCTATCGGCCCCTTGTGGAGTTTAGTTTCTCATCAAGTGTACAGCTTACCCGAAAGGATCACTCTAACCACCTAATTGTGGTCCAGCGCCTCTCAGGGTGTGGGCTGGGCTACTTCCTGGGATAGCACCTTCAACAGCTGTATTGACGCTGGAGCTATTAACTTTCTAGAACCAAGGACTCCCTAATTAACCCATGAGCCGTGAAAGACAGCAACGCTCAGGAGAAATGAATCCAGGGAGGATTCCAAAGAAAGGCACTACTGTTAGCAACTCAACAAACTCTCCTTAAGCCCATCTTACATGTAACAAATTCACAGGGTCACCGGATACACATTGAGCCGGAAAGACGAATTCCCAGACCACTCCCCTGCTGAGGCAGGTGTGATTAGTGAGCCTCTCCTCTTCCCTGGCTAGACTAAAGGAACACCTCATGCACATTCATACACCCTTTCTCCTCAAACCTCCAGAATGAGAGGTGGGGCGGTAAACCAAGAGCTCCCCCAGGAAAAGGCAGTAGGATTGTTTCATTTTTGTCTCTCTCCACCTCCCCAGGACTTAGGATGGTTTCTGGAACATAAAAGGCTCCCCAGCCTACTGAACTGAACTGAATCAATGAAGACAGGGTTTTAAGCCTCACCTGAAAATCTTATTATGAAATCTCAGAGGGAGTGAAAATGAGTTTTTTCTATTGACTACATCTTTAAAATGGCAGGGAAGAGTTTATAAGATTAGACTGAATGCCTTTTTTTTTTGGCCTCCTCAGAGTAGAATTGCAGTTGCTTAAGCAACTGAATATTAAGTGGGAAACCCTAAATATGTATTTGCTTTTAGTACAAATAAGTAAATAATACACAAACATGATAGAGATTAAGAATCATGGTGCCATATTTGTTTACAGTGATTCACCTCCAGCATAAATTAAGGGCCATTTGGAAATAATCACAGGAAGAAGGACTGAGAGGCAAGGGAAACTCACAGAGCAAGAATGATTGGCATCTTAATCATTCCCTTGCTTTCTCACCATTCTTCACTCTCTTTACCATCCACATTCACAACCATCCTCATTTTAGTCAATTCTACAACTCTTTTTTTTATTGGCTGTAACTGTAGGGGTCTTTTATTTTATTTTACTTTATTTTTTTTTTAAAGCAATCGGGGTTAAGTAACTTGCTCAAGGTTACACGGCCAGTTATTTTTGGGTGTGGTGCTGAGTGTCTGAGCCCGGGATTCGATCTCCAGGTCGTCCCAACACTGGAGCCGGTGCTCTTACTCGCTGAGCCACCTGGCTGCCCCAGTAGGGGTCTTTTAAAAGGGAGGTCATTTTCTGCTTTTTGGAAGTGACTAAATGGAAAAAAAAAACCCTCAGGTCAAGGCATTTAAAAAACCACCTTCTATGTGCCAAGCACTCTGAGGATACAAAGAAAGTAAACCATAGGCCCGCTCTCACGGAACTCACAGTCTAATGGGTGGGAAAACGTGTAAGTGACTTGTTATAAACAAATAGACAGGACAGTTCCCTGATAATCACTGACTGAGAAACACTCCCTATGAAAGGGAAGAGCTAGGTGTTAGCTGGAACCAGAAGGAAGCCAGGAGACATGGCATTCACACTGCTGGCCTGTCCAATGCAAGAGAAGGTGAAAGTCTTTCCACTTTGGGGAAGACAGAGAGCCAGTGTGGCAGATGGGAAAGAATATCTAGGCGCATGGGATCTGAATTCAAATCCTGCCTCTGATGCTTATTGCCTGTGTGACCTTAGGTAAGTTACCTCTCTCTCTCTGATCTCTACAAAATGAGAAAGGTTGAACTAGGTGGTTCTGGAGATCCCTTCTAATACTACATCTGTGACCCAATTTCACACCAGGATGAGGCTTGGAGTGCAGTCCAGCAACAGACTGTGTGTGTGTCCCATGTATATACCAATATATCTACACACACACACACACGCGTGCATGCGCACACACAGGAATATTGAACATCAGTATAATCAATATTTGGCTATGGTCTCCCAAGAAACAAACAAAAAATGGAAAATGACCTTTAGTTCTTTTGGCTTAGGGTAGCTAGGTGGATAGACTAACAGGCCTGGAATCAGGAAGACCTTAATTCAAATATGGCCTCAGACAGTTACTAGCTGTGTGTCCCTGAACAAGTCACACAACCTTGTTTGCCTCAGTTTCCTGATCTGTACAATGAACTAAAGAAGGAAATGGCCAACCACTCCAGCATCTCTGCCAAGAAAACCCCAAACAGGGTAAAGAAGAGACGGACATTACTCAAATGACTGAACAACAACCCTTTGGCTTCTGTAGCCAAAATATGAATATGTATCTTATTTCTTATATCACCTCACAGCTGTGCCTTCAAGGTAAGTGGGCTTTTGTTGAAACCTGTAAGGTGATTTTGGTCATCTGTGTACCTGTAAATTCCGTGAGCAACTCTACTGCTTTGGGCTAAAGAAAGGAATTGGAGGGAGGCGATGAAAGCTCTAAAACAAATGACTCTGCTTTCTCTCCTCAGCTTAACTATTCTATTTTTTCAATAACTGTACAGTTGAGTGGCTAGCCAAGTCCCATGCATTCAACAAACATTAATGAGGAGCCTACTATGTGCTGGGCAATGTGGATACAAACATGAAATCAAGACAATCCCTCCCTTCAATGAGCTTACATTCCTTTGTGGGCACAAGATTACAGTCCTGGGAGAAGTTAATAAATAAGAGGACTAAAGAGAAGCTTTTCCCATTCCCAGGTCCTGCTTCCAGCTCCTCTGGACCCCCAAAGAGGCTACCCAGTTAGGCACTGCCATACAAGGGGGTCCAGTCTCCCTGAAGGAAAGAAGGGCCACACAGGCAGCACATTTCCTAAACTGGAATCTGTCCTACTGGTCTAAGATGTTATCCTAAGTGCCCTGATCATTCCCCATGTCTCCTGATCTAAGGGCCATCTGCCATGTTTATCAGGAAAGAGAGGGAACCAGAGCCATGCCATACAAGGTGCCACTGAAGAAACAAGAAACTTTTACCAGGAGAAAATAATATCTAAAGGGACATGACGATGCTCTTATTTTTAGTAACTGAAGCCCTGTCACAAGAAAGAGGAAGCAGACTTGTTTAGCTTGGTCTCAAATAGCAGAACAAGGACTTATGGGTGAGAAGTATACTTGTTAAGCTTAGTCTCAAATAGCAGAACAAGGACCTATGGGTGAGAAGCAGAATTGGTCCTAAATACTAGGAACAAGGACCTATGGGTGAAAAAACACTGAGTTGCAAATAAATTTTAATTTAAATTTAAGTTTAATGTTGGGGGAAAATGCATTTCCTAATAATGACAGCTCCCCCAAAGTGGAATGGGCTGCCTTGGGAGAACGTAGGATGTCTTTAAGCAGCACCTGGATGGCCCCCTATCAGGCACACTAGAGAGGGCATTCATTTCTGAGTATGGGCCAGGCGGTCGTTAGAGTCCCTGCCAGCTCTGAGATTTGGTGATGCTTCTTTTCTATAAAGGCATTTTGAAGTAATGGATAGAACATTGGATTTGTCATCAGAAAGACAAATCCTGCTTTTGACAATGACTAGATGTGTGACCTTGAGTACATCAGTGTACTCTGAGGCTCAGTTTTCTCTCTGTAAAAAAAGATAATAACAATACCTCGTCCTCACAGGATGGTTACAAAGGATAAGGGAGATAATATGTGTCAAATATTTTGTCACCTGATATAAAGTGAGTGATTATTATTATTATTTTTGGGGAGGGCAATTGGGGTTAAGTGACTTGCCCAAGGTCACACGGCTAGTATTTGTGTTAAGTGTCTGAGGCTGTATTTGAACTTAGGTCCTCCTGACTCCAGGGCCAGTGCCCTATTTACTCCACCACATAGCCGCCCCTGAGTGATTATTTTTTGCTAAACAGAATGAGCAGATCTTACATTAGGGTCTGGTATGAATATCCCCTTCAGGATTTGGATTATTTAGAAATTTCTCCAGTTATCTAAAAAGATCCCTCTTCTTACATCTTTCTCCTTGCTTTAAAGGTAACATTTTCCCATGACTGTACCAATTAATCAACCAAACCAAATGATTTTACATCGCAGATTTAGAGACACAGCTGGGTCGGGGATTGAGGTCAAAGGTTGTATGTTTAACAGTCACTGCCTTTGTACCCAGAGTTTGCAGAAACTAACCAATTTATTCAGGGACACCTTCAATGACTCATTATTCTTCCAAACTTGGTCTTTATATGGAGCTAAATGTCCCTTCGTTTAGTCAATCCTGGACAGGATGTTTTGTCCATTTCCTTACTATTGGTACAAAACTGAAGAGCACTCAAAGGCCTTTAAAAAATTAGACCATTACTAGCTTTAAGGAGGAGAGTAACTCAAATCATGAAAATTTATTCTAAGTTATAACTTCACATACGAGGTCTCAGCTTTTGATGAATTTTAATGTTTACAAGTGTAAAAGCAAATAAATATTTACCAGTTGCTTCTCTCTCTCTCTCTCCCCCTCTTTCTCTCTCCCTCTTTTTTTTTTTCACTCTTATAACTCCATGACAGCTTTGATGCAAAAATTTGTTACCAAACATCTTGGAGTCTGGCAAAATCAAAGATTTTTTATTAAAAGACAACAAACCACAACAATAACAACCCTTGTGCTCACATGAGGGAAAAAAAAGAGGGTTCCATTAAATGAAATAGATGAATGGCAGAGACATGGGAGGAAAAGAATAATTATCTATCTGATTAGTTGGGCAGTGCAGACCGAACCCTGACAGTGCCCAGTCCTGGCTCCTGCCAAGTGGCCCCCAACTACTGGGGCCCAGACTGCACAGAAGAGCTGCAATTTCATCTTGGGCAAAGAAAGTGGTCTGTCATTAGCAAACACTTCTCATGGCTGTGTGTTTGTGAAGTATTATTTTGAGGTCCTAAGTAGCTCGATATCAAGCAGATTTTATCAAGAGAACACAAGGAACTAAGTTATTGCCAAATGACTAAAAAATATACTCCAACTAGGTTACTGTTAACAAAAAGGTTGCAAAGGGCAATTATTTAAAGGATCACATTTTTGATTGTATAAAAAATAGAAGACAAATAATTGTCGTTAACAGCCCACACTTACGTGACCCTTTTAGGTTTGCAAAACATTTTATGGAGCTTATCTTGTTCCACCCCAAAGACCCCACCCACTGAGTGAGGGCCCATTGACGGGGGAATGGATAAATAAATTGTGGCCTATGATATTACGGAATAAGGCATTTGGTCAGTTATTTTTCAGTCACATCTGACTCTGTGGGTTTTCTTCCCAAAGATAACAGTTTGCCATTTCCTTCTCCAGCTCATTTTACAGATGAGGCAAATGAGGTTAAGTGGCTTGCCCAGGATCACACAGTTGGTAAATGTCTGAGGCCAGATATGAACTCAGGAAGATGGATGAGTCTTCCCGGCTCCAGGACCCGCACTCTATGCACCACGGTGCTCCCTAGCTGCCTAGTACCAGGGCATAGGAAATGACAAATAGGAATTTGGAGAAGCATGTGAAAACATCGTTCAAACAAGAACAGAATTAGAACCAAACATGCAATCAATGACTGTCATAACAAAAAGGAAAAGTAACTAAAGGCACTACATAATGAGCCATTTTGAATCTGGAGGACAGAAGAGGAAACACCAAAACATTAGGGGCAGGGGAGTCAGGTGAGTAGAATGTTGCCAACATGGACACTTTTAGATACAGTTACTTTATCCACTTTGCTACATAGTTTTTCTTAGTTATTCAGGCAGGTTCTCTGATCGGAGAGGAAAGATCAGAGCTCGAATGTGGTCTAAAAGACAGAAGACATCACTAAAAATAAAAAAAGGTGAGGACTTCTGCTTTTTGTCCAGACCCTTCTACCCTCTCCAAGTCCTGCCCACTGCTATGTGTGATTACTTTCCATTTATGCTATATGTACCCTGTATATACAAAGCCATTTGCATGTTGTTTCTCCCGTCAGAATGCGAGTTCCCCGAGGGTGGGAACTGTTTCTGTCTTCCTAAATGCTTGTTGGCTGCCAGAGCTATTCCTCACTGCCTTTAGGCAACTGAGGGGCTCAATTACTGGCCCACAGCCACCCAACCTGTATGTGCCAAAGGCAGAATGGCCAGGTCTTCCTGACCCCAAGTCACACTAGGCCATAGGCTGCCTCTCAGGTACTGAGATATAAGTATCTTTTAGGACAGAGAATGACATAATACAATCTGAGTCAGATTCAAGCCTTCAGGATAAGATTTTTAGGTGAAACTTTGTGGGTTTTCCCTTTATTAAATTAATAATAATGTTTATTATTTCCCTTTATCCCTTTATTCCATCCCCTTCATTTTACAGACAATAAACCCAAGGTCAGAGCTCAGTGGATAACAAACTGGGCCTGGAGTCAGGAAGGCCTGAGTTCAAAGCCACCCTCAGATATTTACTAGTTGTGTGACCCTGGACAAGTCACTTAACCTCTGTTTGCCTCAGTTTCCTCATTGGTAAAATGGGGATAATAATGATAGTGCCTATCTTAAGAAGATGTTGTGAGGGATCAATGACGCAATGACTGTAAGGCACTTAGCACAGTGTTCTGCACACAGTAGGTGCTGTAAGTGTTAGCTATTATTACATGATTTGTACAAGGACTGCAAGCAGCAGAGTCAGGATTCAAATTCAGCTTCTGTGAATCCAAATGCAAAGCTTTCTCTGCTGAACCACACTGCCTCCACTTCCCCAGCTTCCCCCTAACTCATGTAAAACAGCACCTGCCTCGGCGCTGGTTTGGAGATTATGGTCCACCCATTTTCCCCTTACCTGGATTTACAGTGATGAATTTATCATCCGGAAATCGGTCACCTCTGAAGCTTGGCTTTTTGGATGGCGTCTCCGGTCTCTTGGGGCCCTTTCCTACATAATGCTCGCCCGTGACCATGGAGGGCACTTGGGTGGAGGTGATAGGGTCCATGCTGGGTTCCGTTACTGTTTCCCTTCCCTTGTCAGTCTGATCTGTGGGGAGGACATTTGGGTTTGGCTGTTGGCCAGCTATAGTTTCATTTCTGTCCTCCTCCACAGTTCGATTAGGAGAAGCTGGCACCAGGGTGGGCTTGGTTCTGTTCTGGACCTCCGTGCTGTGGGTCACGCCACTCTTTTCCTTCTTTTCTGAATCCTTCTCCCCCTCCTCCTCATGTTCCCTTTCACCATCCTCACTCTCACTCTTCTCATTCTTCTCCCCTTCCTCGGTGCCTTCGCTGTCCTTGGTCAGGGCAGAATCACCTTCTGGTGCAGGCGAAGACAAAGCCTCCGTCGTGGCCACCACGGGTCTGGCGGACTGTTTGCTGGCAGAAGCAGCTGTTGGGAGGCGGGTGGGCCACACGGTGCTGGGGAAGGAGGAGATGCCACCACCACTAAAGCCGAGGCCGGCGAGCAGGGTACTGGTCACCACCGAGGCCACAGTTGCTTGGCTTCCGCTCGAGGACGGACCCATGCCAGTAGCCATCGAAACAAATGAGAAGGGGATGCCTGATGAAGTCCAAGTGGAAGAACCAGAGCTGATGGGGGCCATGTCGGCAGAAGAAGCAGGAGAAGCTGTAGGCTTGAAGGGGTCACGGGGAGGTTTGGGAAGAGACAAAGAAGAAAACAAAGTTGAGAGAGTGTCAGTGAGGAGTGTGGGGAATGCCACACTGGGAGCTTCTCATTTCTACCAATTCCCAGCTCGAAAAATCTTCTTATCAACCAGAATAATGGTAACAATAGTAACCTGACCCACAATTTCATCATTATAGGAATTCTAGAGTGAGGAAACTCCTTCTACCTTAATTTCTATTCCTTAATGTCTGTTTGCCTCAGTTTCCTCAACTGTAAAAAGGGGATAAGAACACCCACCTCACAGATTTGTTACGAGGATCATGTGATAATATTTGTAAAGTAGTAGACATTTGATAAATGCTTATTTCCTTCCTTCCTTTGTCTAAAAACAGGTGACATTTCTATAGCATGTAACGACCTTCAGGATTATCTTGTCCAACTCCTCAAAGTGTTTATGTAACATGCCCAAGGCCGAAGACCGCACAGGTAGCAAGGGATGGTGCCTGGATTTGAACACAGGCTCGCTAGCACCAGCTTCCTTCCACTGTAGCCCACAGCCTCTCAGCACTACGGTGCTTCCCCAATTTTGTAAAGCACTTTATCCCTAGGAAGCAGCTTGGTACCCCTGGTACCATGGGCAGATCACTTGATGTGGAGTCAGAGGCTTAGGTCAGAGTCCTAGCTCTGAGTCACCTTGGGAAAGTCTCTCTATACTTCAATTTCTTCATTTACAAAATGCAGGGGGGAAGGTGAGCCAAGATAAGTAGGAAGTGCCCTTACCGTAAGCTCTAAATCTATGACCTGTGAGGCAGGTGCTATTATTATCCCCATTTTTCAGATGAAGAAACTGAAGGTGGGAGAGAATGAGGACTTGGACAGGGTTACAAGGTCAGTAAGTGTCTGATGCAAACTCTCTTCTTGACTACAAGTTCAGTGCTTGTAACAAAGGGTTAGGAGGCCCTACACGTCAAATGGACAATTCTGCCTCCAAACTTTCCATTTTTCTCCCTTCCAAGAATCTGACCTACCTTTTCTACAAATCAAAACACTGACCCAAGAACATTTTAACCTTAGTATCATAGCAGATCAAAATTGGAAGGTGTTTTAGAGATCTTTACCCTAGCGGTTCTCAAATATTTTGTTACCAGGATCCCTTTATACCCTTAAAAACTGAGGACCCCAATGAGCTTTTGTTTGTATTAATACTTACCATTTTTGAAATGAAAACATCTTAGTATTATTGCAAAAATAGCTTAGACTTCATAGACTCCCTAAAAGGGTCGTGGGGACTTCCTGGAGTTTGCAGACCATAATTTGAGGACTGCTGCTCTAATCTAACCTCTTCATTTAATAAATGAAGAGACTTGGGCCCATAGAGGTCACATAACTTGGGGGGTGCTTTGGTGTAGAGTAATGTTCTTTTTGGAGGGCAATTGGGGTTAAGTGATTTGCCCAAGGTCACACAGCCAGTAAGTGTTAAGTGTCTGAGGCTGGATTTGAGCTCAGGCCCTCCTGACTCACTGTACCACCTAGCCACCCCTGTACAGTAATTTTCACACTAGATTAGCAGTCTGAAGACTTGGGTTATTCCTGTTAGCTGAGTGGCTGTGGGGAAGTCATATCTTTTGGAAACTTAGCTACTTCATCATAAAATAACAGGAACAATCATTAGATTCTCCTTGGGAGAGGCTTTGTCAGCCTTTAACTGCTGGATCAACAGGAGTTAATAGTCTTCGCATTCAAGGTCACCAAGTGAAACATTGGTGACACAAGGGTCAGAGCCTGACTTTTCTGACTTCTAGCCTAGTGGTCAGTGTGCTGCACTAGAAAGTCCCATGGCCTAATTCCACCAAACTTTCTGAATTTCAGTTTCTTCTGCAAAATGGGCAAATTGGATCAGATGATTTTTTTTTAATATTTTGGGATTCTTTCCATCATGCTGCTATCGAAATATTTCATTTGTTTTTGTTGAATTGATTATACGATCCTAGTTCTTGAGCTAGGAAGGTTCTCTGAAGCCATCTAATCAAACCCCCCATTTTACAGATGAAGAAACTGAAACCCATAAGGGGACTGACTGACTTGCCTTGGATCACCCAAACAACAATCATCAGAAGCAGGATTTGACCCCAGGAGTTATTACTAAGACATTATTACAATATAGAATAATATATTCAGCTGTATTGCTCTAACTGGCCCCTATTGGGTACAGGAACTAAAGTATCACAAGTGTTCAGTCTGGAATCAGGAAAACATGAGTTCAAATCCTTTTTCAAATGATAAGCTGCATGGCCTTGGACAAATAGTCTTAGTCCCTTCCTCTCTAAAATAGGGACGATTATAACTCCTACCTCATAGGCCTGTTGTGCTCATCAAATGAGCTAATAATACATGTGAGGGTCTTCTAAAGCATAAAGGCCTGCATAAATGCTGGTTGTTATTAGCATAAAAGTATAATTAGCATGGGACCGCTAGGGGGCTCAGTGGATATAGCATGAAGGGCCTAGACCTAGAGTCAGAAAGATCCATCTTCCTGAGTTCAGATCCAGCCTCAGGCACTAACTCTGTGACCCTGGGCAAGTCACTTAATCCTGTTTGCCTCAGTATCTTCATCTGTAAAATGAGCTGGAGAAGTGGATGGCAAACCACTCCAGCATCTTTGCTAAAAAAACCCCAAATGGGGTCATAAAAAGTCAGATATGACTGAAAATGACTGAACAGAATAATTAGTATAACAGTTATTAATCTAAATCGAACCACAACACAAAAGGACTTGGATGTTGAGTCAGAGGAACGAGATCCAAATATTGGCACTGCTCCTCACTCCCTGTGTGACCTCAGGAAAGGCCGTTCCCTTCTCCATTTCCTCTCTGTACAATGGGAGGGTCAGACTCTATGACCCCAAAGGCTCTTTCCAGTTCAAAAGCTGTGATCTTCTGATGAGTAATGAGAAGCCCTGTCTTCTCACACCCAAGCCTGCTATTCCGCCAGGATGGGCGGCATCATTTGGTCCCGCCCTCTCATTTTATAGATGAGAAATAAGGCCCCTTCTGGCTCTCAAATCTATGATTTCATGAACAATTTAAATGCTTAATAGAGCCATAGAATTTAAAAGCTAATAAATGTGCACAGTACAAGGTTATTGCTCCAAATCCAGTGTGTATTCATATGGGCAGAAATCTGGAGCTGGAAGGAGCCTCAGAGGTCATCTAGCCAAACCTGCTCATTTTCCAGAAAAGGAAACTGAGTCCCAGAGAGATGGAATGACTGCCCTGGGTCACACAGGGAGTGAGAGACCTAACCCAGCCAAGATCACAAACATACCCAGTTCCCCGGACCCCAAGCTGCCTCTGTTTATTTGATGGCTCATAAAAATGGAAGAACTCTAAAGAATTAAATGTAGGGTTGGTCTTTTCCCCCTTAGTTAAATAAGCTGGTTACAATTTTCTTTGACATGGCTTGCAGCAAAGTCACCTTAAAGTAATTGTTTAGTGACCAACTGCTGCCACCTGGTGGAGATGACTCAAATTGCATGAAAATTATATTTTAAAAAAATCATTACTTACCACTCCTGTTTTAACAATTCGGGTCCCTTGGAATATTCGAGTGGTATTGGCTATGGGGAAAAAGAAATTTCATTTCAAGACAGAGTTTTCCTTAAGCAATTCTATAGCCACCAGCTTAACTAAAGAGTCTTCTGCTTCTCATTAACAAGAACACTTTATTGTTGTTGCAATTAACAATGATCTTTCTCTCCTTTCTTTTTTTCTTTCCTTCTCTCTACCTTCCTTCCTTCCTTCTGCTTTTCTCTTTCTTTCTTTCTTTCTTTCTTTCTTTCTTTCTTTCTTTCTTTCTTTCTTTCTTTCTTTCTTTCTTTCTTTCTTTCTTTCTTTCTTTCTTTCTTTTTCTTTCCTCCATTTTTGGTTTAGAGCCCAGGACAATATCAGGTACTTTGTATATGCTTAATAAATGAGCTCTGAATTAAACTGTATGATGACATTTGGCCCTCTGCAACTACCACCTGATGGTGGTAATGCTCCTGCTTCTGATCTCTGGGGGTCAAAGACAATGAGTCTCTTCTAAAAACTTCTTAGCTGGATTCAAGGGCCACAGCCAATTGACTAAGCATTTATGAAACATCTACTAGGTACTAGGGAGTGAGACAGATACAAAAAAAAAAGGGTGAGGCAATCCTAACTCTCAGAGACCTTATATTGTCTTGGTCGTCTGCAATTTGGCTTCCACATTTCAGGATATCCTTCCTTACACACCCTGTGTTCTATCCAAATCAGACCAGAATTTGTATCCAGACTTCGATGTTCCACCTCCTGCCTCCTCACCGGCACCTCTCAGGGCTCATGGCCCCCTGCATATGCCACCCCCCAGTTTCCAACCTCCTCTGATCTCCAAGTCTCAGTTCACTTGCCCTTCTTAATTTTTCTGGCTTTATACTTACTTAGGTAGACACTCCATCTTCCCAGTGAAATGTAAGCTCCCTGAGGGCGGGGGCTATTTGGTTTTTGGCTTTGTATCAGCAGTGACCAGCACAGTGCCTGACATGTAGCAAGAGCTTGATAAAAGCTCATGGAGTTGAACTGAATGCCATGTAAGAGACCTTCAGATATTCCTCCTTTAGCATTCTCTTCTCTGTGCTAAACATGTGATGTGTTCAACTAGCAAGGTCCTCATCTTGGCTGTAAAAATCTCGCCCACTTTGGGTTAATGAGCACCTTCTCTTTAAAATGAACAGTTCTCTGGCTGAACACTAAGAGTGACAGGAGACTTATAGATATGACCCAATGGATCCCCTTTTGCTTGACCTGGTCACATATACTTTGGAAGAGTATTTACCCTACATCCAGTAAACCAATAAGCATTAATGGAATGCTTACTCTGTATCAGTCTTGGTGCTAAATGCTAGGGATATAAGGGAAAGTGAACATCTCCTTGAAGTGAATGAGAAGGACCTTCTGGAGAGGGTCCAATGAAAATCAACCACATTTCTAAAGTACAAAACAGAATTCTAAGAGATGTTCAAGTCTGGGTGGAGAGGGATGGTCATTTGGCCTAAAGAAAAGACTGAGGAGGAGAAGGAAGATAGAATTTGTTGAGAATTTTCACAAGTAGGATGCTGAATGCATGCTCCTAATGTCCAGAGAAAAGCATGTGGGAGGAATTAGATTTAAACTGAAAAAGGACAAAGGCACGTTTAAACAGTCAATCAGTCAGTACACATTCATGAAGCACCCACCTATGTAACAGGCATTGTGCTAAGTGCTGGGGACACAAAGGAAGGCAAAAGACAGTCCCTGCCCTCAGGAAGCTTACAGTCTAATAGGGGAGAAAATATGTAAACAACTATGTACAAAGAAGCTAAAGACAGATAAGCAATGGAGGGAAGGCAGAAGTATTAAGAGGCATTAGGAGGGTCTGAGGTTGGTGCACCTCAAATGTGCATTAAGTTCTACCATTGTGAAATCCTTAACATTATGAACCAAGAGATTTAAATTTTCTGAAAAACAAAACAAAACATCAAAACTAAAATTAGAATACTTGCTCTGACCACAGACTCTTGTAGATATTTCCTCTTTTTTTCTTCATGCATTGGTGTTGATCTCTTAATAGTGTATATCACACATGGCAAAAAGATACAGAAACATTACCTAACCTCAACAGCTATTCAATGATCTCATTCTTACCCTGTTCTGCCTAGTCCCTGTTGCCCTCAAAGTTATTTTGCTTCAATACCTTCAGAGGCTGTGCCTTTTTTTAGGGTAAGTCTTTCTTCTATGATAGACTGCAGCCACTCTGTGACTCAGTGGACAACCTTAGAGAGTTGCTGGGGCTGAAAGGTCATCCCCCTGTGAACAAGCTAGTGGTGAGACTTGGTCCTAACATAGCTAGCTAGGCTGGTCTTTGGAAAACAAGCTATCACCAACTGTACTCAGAACCTTCTTAGCTTAGCAGGACCTGTCAAAACTTACACTCTGCCGGCACTGTCTTTGAAAACCCAGGGTCAACTTTATGTTGCAATAAGGCATCAAAATAGAACATGGTGGGATAGGGGGGTATGTTGCCAATATAGAAATTTAAATTAAAAAATCATTTAGAGATTAAGATTTATCATTCGAATAATTTAAAATCTTAAAAATAGGACAATAGAAAAACACAGACTGAGTAAAATATTTTCAATCTAAGTGTCAGGCCGAAAAGAGATTGTGGACCTTTACATAGGCCAAGAATTAAAAAGCAATGCCTTCCTTTATTATATCACCCTGTGAGGAGACAGTAGGAAGGGTAAGAAAGCCACTTTAATTGCAGGTAAACTTTTTGTTAAGTGTTTGTCTATACATGTGCAACAGATAGTATTAGGAATTAACAAAAAACAAACAAAGAAAAATAATCCAGGGTTCAAGATGAGTCCACTCTGAGCATCTAACAGAGAAAGAAAGTTAGTGCTCAAAAGGAAAAAAAAAAGAGGCGATTTTCCACAAATCATTGGGATCTGGGACTTAAAATATTCTTGACTTCAAATTTATTGCTGACAAGGCCTTCTGGATTACGTTATATTGCAAACATTTAATTTTTCAAACCTTACACAGAAGCCAAAGATCACGGTGGCCTATTAATCTGAAAAGGCAGTTCTGCAGATTCCAAATTCTTGGTCTGAGCACCTGGGAGACCTAATAATGATTTATGTCTCTAAAGTTCCCGAGCCCTGGTCCCAGACGCCTCTGACTTTGGCCTCCTTCTCTCCTGTTCGCTGGGCACAGATGAGGACCCAGCCTGCAATCCAATTGCTCTGGGTGGAAGGGAGCCAACTCATTTATGGCACTGGTAGGTTCCAGCAAGGCTGATTTATTTATGAAACAAGGCAGCCCAGCTCATTCCAATTAGTCTGAATGGAAGGGTAAGATAAATGTTAACATTAACATAGAATATTTAAATATTAAATGCTTCTTTATAGATCACTGGTCCTTGGGGAGTTATTGGAAAAGTTGACTGGGCCTGGTAGAACTTGGTGCAAGAATTACTGGTGTCTTTACTGACAGTTATACAGAACCATGCCAGAAAAATGGTATCTTATATTTCTGAAGCTCTAGCTACTTGTTATCATTCTCCCACGGAGTTTCACAAAAGATAAACACTCCTTCAGTCCTTGTTCCGTCATGTGGAGTCTTTTTGCTTTCGTCCAGATTCTGGTTCCATGTGGCTATGATGTTTTCTGATTCTTTTGTAGGATTTGGGGACCACACTGAGAACGGTGATAAAGCCAGCATTCACTAAAACCGTTGTCAAAAAGAGAAATGGATACTTGGGACATGATGGGCTTTTTGGGGAGTGAGGAGGGGTGCAGAGGAATGGAGGAAATAATATACCTTCAGAGTTTCTGTTCAGAGGGATATTTGGAACACGGGCAAGTGTGGGATCTAATGAATGGTCCCGAGTCAATGGGAACCAATTTCAGTAGTCATCAAGGGCCTGAGTAACTAGAGATAAATGCTGAATCTTAGCTTGAGAGCTAAAGGTATCAGAAGTGTGAATTTGGAATGAAAACTCATTTATTAAGTGTTTACTATATGCCAAGAAAGCATTCTAAGTGCTGGAGAAACAAACAGGAAATACAAAAATTCAGAGATTTCATAAAAAACAAACACACTTAATTGGTTTCTCTGTCCAGATGTTTCTGACATAGCTACAAACCAAACGACCCAAGAATTCTGAAGGGGAACTCCAAAATGGCGACTGGAACAACATGCTTTGAGTTGAATGGGTGACCGGCCACAACTTTATGGATTTAATGCCCAAATCCTTAGCTCTCTGGAGTTAGAAAAAATTCTCCTCCTCCTCTAATTTTCCAGCTCACACAGTATTGTCCTTAAAAGACAGCCAGAGCATGGTAGAGTTTTGTTTGTTTGTTTTGTTTAAGACTGAATATAACTATCCACCCCTCAAGCAGACCAGGAAAATAACTTGTGCAACAACTAATATTTCTGTGCCTACAGACTTCTACCGGTTGGGAGGATGATAAATAAAGGAGAGAGGAAAGAGAGGAGCCGTTACTGCCCGCAGAAGGGAGTACATACTTTACCTTGAAACAACATAGTTTGGCTAAAATCGCTGCGCATGTCATTCCTGCATATAGCCTGGACTCTGAAGAGATAAAGGCTGTCGGGTGAAACATGGCTAATGATGGCTTTCTGTATTTTTTAAGAAAAAGACAGAAGTTAGTTTTAGAGGAAAATCTACATTATTTTATTTCCTTCCTTCCCCGACAAAAAACCCCATGTTACCCCAAAAGGTCAGCACAGTGCCTTGAACATTATCCAGGAGGAATCCACCAGTTCTGTTTCTCCTTGACCACTATGGATGGTCTGGATCTGGGAGTCCATTGGTGGACAGACCTCCCAGTGAGGGGACTACCTCCACCAATTCAGCTTGGCCACTCTTCTCTAAGTGAAAGTTTGAGAGAGTGGTCTGGGCATTAACATGCTAACTGACTTGTCCTGGGTCACCCAGCTGGTATCTATCAAAGGTGGAATTTGAACCCAGGTTTCCCAGGCTTTGAGTAGGGATCTTGATTGACTCTTACAGTCTGGTTTAAAGAGATCATTATTTCCAAGGAGCATCAGCCACCACTTGACCTATTCCCGGACTATGGAGTCAATTGGAAAATTAAAAAAAATAAAATAAAATTATAAATTTTTTTTTGTGGAGACTTGGGAGTTTAAAGCAATAACAACAAATAACATTACAAACTTCCTGTTGATGGATTGAATTTCCTCCCCTTCTGACTCATATGTAAAGATAAATTACTTGGGCTAGGGATCTATTCTACCTCTGGGTTTTTCAAGGGAACCCATGGTATAATGCACTGAATGCTCATCATCTCTTGAGTCAGAGGGGCTTGGGTTCAAATCATGCCTCTAATACAATACCACCTGCGTGACTTTCTGCAAGACATTGTGTTTCCCCAGGTTTTAGTTTTCTCACACATAAAAACAAAAGGGTTTGACTCCATGGCCTCTGGGTCTCTTCTATCTTTAGAACAATGCATTCTCTGTGGCTTTGTAGAAAACTTACACTGAAAAACCAAACTATTCTCTACTCCAGACTCCACTCAGGGCAATAATGAGTCATCTCCCTTGGAGAAGCATTTTAAGTCAAGTTTTTGTGGTGATCTTGTGACACAACTATCACTAAGATCACAATCTGACTTTTTAGAGGAGTAGAAAAATTAATTTCATTATCCCCAAAGAAAATAATCATGAAAATGTGGGTGGAAAAAATGTGCTATCAAAGAATGTTCTTTCTTTCTTCCGTTCCTTCTCCTTTGGGATGAATCCATGCCTGATCCTCTCTACCTCTGATCTACCGTCCCTTCCAGAGTAAAGCCCCATGACCCCATGCAGGGATTTACCAGGGTGCATTTCCAGCACATATCTATTCATCACTGCCTGCTTAATTATTTTTCTGCCCAGAATGAGAAGCTACCCAAGTGCTTTGATAGTTTCTGATGATTAATATGAGCCATCTTTACTTCAGACAGAGGAAAATCCCTTAAGGACTCACAGTTATGACAAGGGAAAGGTTAAAATACATCATAACCTTGGGTGCCTTTCAAGAGATTCCTCTCTGATTTTATGAAGCTCATCATTCCCTAATGTGACCCAGATAACAACGTCTAGTGGGGGAAATTGGAGATATAAATGGAAATGAAGTAAGAGAATCTTCATCTAAAGGAATAAGAAAAGTATTATTCTATAACTGATTGAATGAGCCCAGAGGACTATGTATTTGAAAAAGGGGGGAAAATGATAACAGTCATTAAGAATTTCACTCTGAGCTATTGCATTTTTCATGGGCATACACAATTACTGATTTCATTATTCCAAAGGCTGCCTTTGATTAACAATAAGTGAAGCCTTTGAAACCAGAATGTGTCACATTGATTCTTCAGCCAAAGACTTTGGAAGATGAACGCAAGTGGAGGGCTTGGCCGGGAAGGAGGAGGGGTCTCCATTTAAAAAAATATCGTTCAGCAGGCCTAGTTTTCTCCAGAACTGAAGGAACATGGCTTCCCAGAAAATGGTGGCTATTCTGCTGTACTCTGAGCTTTAAAAAGGAGCTGGGCATGTGTAGGACAGCCAGCCGGAGGGGGTCTCCGGGCTGCTGTTTCCTGAATATTCATTATTATCTCAGGGCATGAGGTCAGATCATGTTTTCCTTGTTCATTGCTGGAAAGGGCCCTAGGGGTCATCAGCCAAAACTTCATTCTGCAGATAAGGGAACTGAGGCAGAGAGAGTGATTTTGAGTCACAGCTCTCGAGTGAAGGGGAACTCGGAGGCTGTCCAATCCAGTCCCCCCTTATTTTGCAAGTGGAGAAAGAGACCCAGAAGGACTGAATGCTTTAGAATCTTGAGAGAGGCCGTCTAAACCAAAATCATTAGGTGAGGAAACTGAAGCATAGATAGCTTAAGGCCACATGGGTAGTTAAATGGCAGAGCTAAGATTTGAACTCTGATTTCATGACGTTAAACTCAGCAGGAAGATTCAACATTCTTTCTACTGGCTACTAATGAGCTCCAGGGGATGGGGGAGCTGTCAGTTCCAAAGAGGCTACTCTTTTCACTGCATCATCATGCATGCCAGGAAAGGGGACAGAAGGACTTGTGCAGTACGTGTTTGCATCACCTGGTTCTGGGGTTGATGTCTTGTATTCCCTCGTCTAGGCCATGTGCCTGCCTAGATGACTAGCACTTCTAGGCTCAACGTGTCTTATGTCTGTCTTATGTGATCCCTCATTTTATGGAAGAGAACCTTAAAAGGCCCATAATGATGTCGGAACAGGGTTAAATCAATTGTTGCACATTAACATGATGAAATACTAGTATTTAATTAGTACTAACAGGTCATAGGCTCATAGATTTTAAGCTACATGGGACCTCAGAGGCCACGTGGCCCAACCCCATCATTTACAAAATGAGAAAATTGAAGCCTACAGAGCTGAAGACTTGCTCAAAGTCATTTTGGAAATAAGCAGTAAAGCCAAGATTTGAACCCAGTGGCTCTGATGCCAAAACCATCATTCTTTTCCCAACTGCCCCAACACAACACAAAGTATACAAAGAAATCAGGCAAGAGCTGTATGAATATTGACTATAATTATAACACAGGAAATGTGAGGGAGAATGAATACACCAACAAAATAAGTATTTATAGGGAGTACTTGAAAAATGGTGGATTTATAATTGTTTAATTTAAATGTAAGTAATTATTAAGCAAGTTAAATTGGGTGCTGGATAGTCAGTGTTAATACGGGAATAAAATGTTTTTAAAAATAAAGGTCCTGATCTGAGCCCCTGGTAAGGAATCTTTGGCTTTAGTGGCCCCATGAACTGGCTATGTGTGATAGATTATACCACCAGGCACTGACTCTCTACTTCTGATTAGGGCAAGTAGAAGTGAGGTGAATGGAGTCTGGGGCTCCATGGGCCATGCCCTGGGCCTAATGCCTTCCTCATACAATGAGGGCAAAGCCTCCCATGAGGGGATGGGGAAATAAATATGGCGGCAGCGATGCCATGCTTTACCAAGTCTTTGTCACTATCCTTGGTGAATGTCTTTTCTTTTTCATCCTCGTTTTTTGTCCAGCTGTAGGAGATCATGTAGTTCATGAGTGGAGGGTGGTAGATGGTCTCTGGCTGGCTCCAGGTCACCAGCAAGGCTGTCTGGTTTACTGGATGGACTTTCATGTTGACCGGTGGAGTGCTACAAACTGAGCAGAGATAAGATGGATCAAAATAGAGCAAACAAACGGCCTCCTGCATGCCCCCTTTGGCCCACCCCTGACATCTCATCCAATGCCAGTGCTTTTTCCTTATTTTCTCAGTTTTGCGAAGGCCGGTGCAATTATTCTACTTCAATAGAAACAGCATGATATAGTGCAAAGAATGCTGAACTTGAAAACAGGAAGACTTGGTTCAAATTTAGCCCAACAGCTGTCTTTACCATAATGATGGAAGGCTGTGCCCTTGTCCCGCCAGTTCTGCCAGAAGAAACTTGACTTGTTCCTTCAGTCTAATCTCAAATACTTTTATCTTCCAGAAGCCTTCCCTGATACCCTCACACTCCCAAACAGACGAACTGTCTCTCCTGGCATTCTTTTATGGCACTGAAATACTGCTTTGCATCATCATCATCAACTTATCAATTATCAAGCATTTTATTAAGTACCTACTATGTGTCTGGCACTGTGCTGGGTGATGCAGAAACAAAGTAGAAAATGCAACAGTTTCTGCCCTCTGGAAGCTTATGTGTAGATGTAGACACACACACAGACATATGATTGACAGAGACATGTATAAAATCAATATAATTTTCTTGTTTGTTGTACAAAAGCATTTTGGGAAGGAGAAGACATCTTGTCAGCTGAGGGGGAGGAAAGAGGTAAGGTTTCCTTTATGAAGGAAGGAATGAGCTGTGTTTTGAAGGAAACTAGGAATGCTAAGTTGTTCAGGGGATAAGAGTGTGCCTTCCAATGGCATTGGGTATGGCCAATGTAAAGGCAAGAAATGGAATAGCATCCAAGAGAAACACCAAGAAGGTCTGTTTGACTGGATGTTTGAGTATGTGAAGAGGAGTCAAGCATGATAAGGCTGGGAAGGTGAGCTCCCTACAAGTTATAGAGGGCTGGAAGTGCCTGACAGAGGAGTCTGTTTTACCCAGTCTGCATGGGTAGTGGGAGTTTCTTCATCCAAATATTCCTATATCAATGAAATCACAGGACTGATAAATAAAAAAAAAATCTGCATGTACTAACCACAAGGAGACATGACTTAATTCAAGGTATACCCAAGTCTTTTTAAATAATTAACAGACCATGTTAAACAAGGCTAGGCTGCTCAATCCACTTCTAACTACAATTTTCTACAATTCAATCATGTTCCCTTCTCAATGCCATCCATGCGAAACTTACAAATGTAAGGGAATCTCCTCTCTGCCCCCTCTCCAGCTAGGTTCCCCCGAAGCTCAAAGAGCAGGCTGGGCGTTCTCCTCGCCTGGCCCCGATCTCTGTCTCTAAGCCCTTGACTACTCTGTGGCAGCCAAGGTCAGTTTCTTCAGCATATCCATAGACAAATCGAGGTTTGGCCAGAGAGAGACTGGCTGATGTGACAGAGGAGAGAAGGGATCAAATAAATTAATGAGGCATTCCCGGAGCGCCACACATCACTGGAGAGGAGCTGACTGTCTGGCGGGCAAAGAGCGTCCCAGAGAGTAACGTCAGACAGAAGAGGCAGGAAGGCAAGGAGGAAGTTACAAGCAGGGCACACTAGATGGCAACAACGCACTAATAAACAATCCTGGCTCCGGAAAGGTAGTTTGACATTCTCTAAGTTCTGAAGTCATGATGGAAAAAGTGAGCAAAGGTCTTTGCAAATATCCTCCCTGACCCAAGGGGAGCTGTCCGAGGTACACCTTCCATGAGCCAAAGGAATGATGACACACTTGGCTTGTCATACCTGGGATGGGTGCCATTCCTTGTCATCCTGTCATCCCCAACGCTTTCTGATTAACCCCCCTTTTTACTGAAATGATCACATCTGGCCCCATTCAACTGGAGAAATTGGGGAGTGCACACGTTTGCTTCTCAGTTGGGAGGCTGTCTTAGACAAAACATTATAAAATAGAGTCCAAGTGCCTTGGATATTAAAGTAGCTGTGTGGTAGAAGGGAGAGAGGGATGCATTTGACTTGCTCAAGATCATGCAGTCAGCACACCAGACTTGAACTCAGATCTTCCTGGCTTCAAGAACAACTTCTCTTCTTCGTAATTTCTCAACATTTGGTCCAGAAAGCTCGTTCATCTCTGTTGGCTGCAGTCATTGTATATACTGTTTTCCTGGCTCTACGTCATTCACTTTGCATCAGTTCACATAAGTCTATGTTTCCCTTCATTACTCACAATACAGATGTGGCTTCATTCATGTGCCGCCATCTGTTTAGACATTCCCTGGTCCACAGGCATCCACTTTATTACCATATAAAGGGCTGTGGAGTCCCTTCCAGTCCTAAGATGGAATTAACCTGTAAATGTATACTCTAGGCCTCTAAGAAAACAGGTTCCAACATTCCATTTGACAAGAAAAAAAAACAACAACCAAACATCTTGAGACCACTAATCTTGGAATATTAATAGCTAAGGAGGGACTAAAGACACTGAGCTTTATCCCAATCTTCCAAAGTGGGCTACCCACAGGGCAAGATGCACCCAAACTTATATACTGCTTTGCATCAGTCATCAACTAACCAATTATTAAGCATTTTATAAAATGCTTATGTACTATTTTATAAAATACTATGTACCTAGCATCGTGCTAAAAGCTGTGGGAACAAAATATACAATGAAATAGTCCCTGCCCTGAAGAAACTTACACACACACACATACACACACACACACACACCCTTCAACAGGCATTTATTGTGTGCCCAGATGCCAAGCATTGTAGATTCAAAACAAATAAATGGCCCCTGCTCTCCAGAAATTTACATTTTATCGGGGGAAATAATATATACATAGATTCCTATTCACACACAAGATAAATACAAGGTCATTTTTAGGGGGCACTAAAACCTGGGGAACTCGAGAGGCCTCTTCTAGAAAGTGACCCTCTCAGCTGAAGTAAGAGGAAACTGAGTCCTCAAAGAGTCGGAGGTGATACCCATTGGGCATCACGAGGGCCCAGGGTCAAGAAGTAACCTTCTTGGTTCTGCCACTCAAAAGCTTTCTCCTCTAACGCTATCTTCCACCTACTCTTTATGAATTTTATATGAACATATTCATGTACATATGAAGGTAAGCTCCTCAAGGGCGGGACTTTTATTTTTGCCTTTCTTTGCACCCCCAAAGTTTAGTCCCATGCTTCACAAAGAGTAAGCATTTAATAAATGCCTGTTGATTGATTGATTTTGCAGCTTATTCAAATGCCCCTGACCTTCCTCTCTCATCAAGTGAGCATAAAATTCATGTCTTCTGGGGATTGTGTGGGCAGGAATAGTCAGGATTCCCTATCAAACACAAACAGCAAGTTCACCCCTATGAACAGACCTGAGGAATCACTAGTCCGTACATGTGGTGTGTGGACTTCAGCTCTGTGTGATGTTTGACACTGAGAGGAATAAAGGCCCCGGCAGTACCCATGACATAAAACCAAAGCCTTTGGCTGGGGGGCATCAGCTAGGAACTCTTCCAAGGAAACCAGCAAAGATCTAGGCCCCACACGAGCATTTTAGAGCTAGAAGGAAATCTTGGTAATCACTTCCTTGGGGAAATACGATACAGAATAGTAGAACATTGCGGGGAAAGGGAGCCAGTGTTTATTCTGGGCCTACTGTGAGCTACTGCTTTACAAATATCCTCTCATTCGATGACATAACACTGGGACTCAGTCAGACATGAGTTCAAATCTTGCCTCTAACACTTACTAGCTGTGTGAATACAGCCAATTTGCTTAACCTCAATTTCCCCATCTGGAAAAGGAGGTTATAGAGCATATCCTTATAGGATATCTACTGACTTCATAGGATCATTCTGAAATTCAAATGAGATGATGTCCAGAAAGTTTACATGGTCTATAACAATGAAAGCTGCCATTCGATTCCTGATTCTGACCACTTTCAGTTTCATGTTTGGACCCATCCACAGCCCCCAGGAAACGCCCGAGGGCACTAAGCCACTTCCTCTCACCCATTAGCCATCCTGGAGGGCCCAGAGCCATGCTTTTTAAACTAATGTCCCTGGGTGAGGCGTCCTTGACATCAGCGGTCCCTTTCACAGGTGCCTGATTACTTTCCCATAGGTGTTTGATTACTTTTCACAGGCTTCTGATACGATGTGGCTTGCCCACTTGGGGAATTTGCCTTTAGTGAACTTACTTTAATTATGATCCGGGACTTTGTTAAATAACAAGCAAGCTGTAGCAAAGCAACTCGGGTCCTCTGCTTCTAAATCAGTTCCTAAGATATCTTCTCAGGTGTTCTCCATGTAAATGTTTCTCCTATTTAGTGCTGGAGATTAAGCTAACATGATGTAGACTGTTTGAAAGTCACTGTAAACTCGGGAGCCTTTTCAATGCTCTGAAGTGGGGTTCTCCCCCACCCCGTTTCCTTCCTTCCATCTGAGGCACTGTTCCAGATATTGATCCAGTCACAGGGACAGCATTCCCCAAGCGAAGCAATTTAGTCGAGATTCCCTATTTCACCATTCCTGACATCATAAGTGAAATCAATGCCTCTTGCTGGACTTAAGGAGCTTCCTGCTACTATATCCCACGCTGGGATTCTGTCAGAGGATCCATCTTGGCTTCAGCTGGTGCCATTGTCTAGGGGTTTCCACAGACACGTGAGTTAGGGGGAGGACAGAGAGGTGAATAGCTTCCCAATTAACAGGCTTTAAAAAAAAATCCTCCTATAAATAAGCTGTACTGATGCCTTTTCTTTTAACATAACAGTCATTTCTGGAAATACTCCAACCCCACCCCCTCAGTCCATTGAACTCTCCACTGAAACAAAGAAAAATAGCAAAGCAACCAGCACTTAACACCGTGACTTCATCTGAAAATGTTTTCCACATCAGTCCTAGTAAGTTTCTTGCCTTTCTGCCAGAAGAAAGAAATGTATTTTTCATTGTCTTTTCTCTGGGATCATTCTTGCCTTTTTTTTTTTTTTTTACAATTGCTCAGAGATCAGGTTCTATTTAGTAATCTTTTCACTTACTTTCTGCCCTCAAAATAGGCATGTGTTGAATGTGGGCTGGGCATGCTGAGCAATTTCATCTGTTGTTATTAATTTTAACTTTCTGCGTTGTAGACCGCCATTTCAACTTGCCACTCCAAGTACACATCAGAGCCTGTTGTGTCACTCGGTCTTAGAGAATTGGGCAACAGGGGAGTGGGGAAGAGTTGCTGACCAGGCTTGACCCTAGGTTTTTCAGACTTTGTAGTCAGTCCCTTCTCCACTACAGCAAACCTGGCCCTCACACTGTATGTACACATATGGTAATCATTGTGTATATTATTGTTTTAGTTCTGCTTATCTCTCTGCCTCAATTCAAACAAGTTTTTCTGTGTTCCTCTGACTCCCTCATATTCAGATTTCTTTTAACTGCACAAGAATATCCCACCACATTCAAATGCAACTTTTTTTTTTGGGGGGGGGAGGGAAAGTTTCAATGAAATGTAAGCTCCTTGAGGGCAGGGATCTTTTTTTTTGCCTTTTGTTTGCATGGTACCTGGCACTTAGCAAACACTCGATCAAGGTTTGGTTAAACTGACTGTTTCGTCACCTTTCTTGCAGGGTTCCAAACTGATTGAACCAAACCATAGATCATTAACAAACAGTTCATTGGTCTACCTGCCTTCCCACTTAGGAGGGGGTTCATAAAGAAATACCAGGGATATCAGTAGCCTGTGTAGACTGGCTACACGGCACCAATCTGCGCAACTTTCACAAAGCTACTCAACAGCCCTTAAGTCAGGAGGGGGTGCCCTCTTGGTGCAATCCAAAGAAATGGCCTTCATATCTGGAAGGGTGATATCAAAGGGGTTCTGGGAATCGCAAAGCACCCCAAAGCAAGTCAAGCACCAATACAACTTTCAAGTCCCAGAGGTCTCCTCGCATCCCCTTCTCCCATCAAGATTGGAAAAATACAAACTCCAAATCTCATGGATAGAAGCGTTTTTACTGGGAAGAATTAAAATGACAGCAGGCTGTTCACAGCTGTTATGTGATTTTCCCCTGGCAATGTCCTTATTTGGGGATGAAGCAATTTAGCAATAATCATTTTCAGTTCACACATCCCCCCATTTAATTTTTTCTTGTCTGTAAAATGGGGATAATAACACCAACCTCGCAGAGATGTCACTGGGATTATTATTTAATGTTTGCAAAGAGCTGGGAAGGTGAAAAGAGCTCTGCGTAAGTGCTGAGCATTATTATTACTGCCTCGTGTTCACAGATGTAGCTCCTGTCACTCCCTCTTATGGATTCCCTTCATTGTGTTAATTATCCTTTGTGTAATAAAGTTTCCCTTCAAACTCCCTCTTTTCTCAGGGCTTTCTTTGCTTTAGGTCGCTCTCTCTGACAAAGGAGATTTACATTGCTTCTCAAAGTTCTTTCAGGATCTCCAAAGTCTTCTGTCTTGGAAGAAGAGAGTTCTTAGCACAATAGAAGAATATAGCTTTTTAGTGAGAGGACCTGGGTTCAGGATGGGCTCTGTCATGTCCTTTCTCTAGGATTTTAGGCAGGTCACTGCATTTCTGGAATTCCTTCTCGTTAGCTGTAAACCGCGGGGGTGGGACCAGATTTTAGCTTGAAATCTATGACCTTGTGAACAAGTTTAATTATCACCCTTCTATAATCAGAAAAGCCCCTAGACCAATGTTTCCCAGGTATTCCTGAATGTGTGCTCCAAGGGGTTGGTGTCTTTCATGTGTTCTTGGGGATATCTGCCATTGCTCCACTCTCCTTCTAGAAATGCAGAAACTGTGAAGAGTTATTACATTGAGACCAGCAATTTGGGTGGTCATGTCTCCTGCATAAACACATCGGGCCATCGTTAATCCCCTTTCCTAACTTACACCAGACAACAGTTTCCATCTTCAAGGCCAAGTTATGGTCAGAGGGAGTGTTCCCTCTTGCTGAATGTAACTTTAGCCCAAGAATTTTTGGCAGGACATCTGATTTCAATGGTATAGGTAACTCTTGTTGAAGAAACTTCTTTGCCAATGCAGTTCAACCCCTACTGAGCAACTTACAGGCCTAAAGAGTTTCAGTGACTCATTCAGTGTTAAACACCCAACATATGTCGGGGTAGAAGCTCAATCCAGGGTCTTCCTCACTCAAAGATCTGCTCTCTGTCTACCGTATCCATACTGCCTCTCTTGCCCAAGGTCACGCAATAACAAAGTACATAAATGGAAGGGGCAACGAAAGAGTTATTGTAGAAAAATGTGCCAAAGGATGCGACAGTTTTCCTCCCTGAGTCTCAATTTCCTCATCTGTAAATGGAGAGGCTGGGACTAGATGACTGTTATGGTCTCTTCCAGTTGTAACCTATGATTCTACATCATGACTCTTTCTGGGAACTAATCAAAACCTTGAATTTTGCCTTTTTTTCTTTTGGTATATATACTTAGGATCACAGTCTATGAGTATGAAGAAACCTCAGAAGCAGAGCCGTCCAGTCCACTTCATACCTGTACAGCACACCCTTCTACAACATATCTGACACCTGACCATTCGGTTTTCCCTTGGAGACCCTCAGTGAAGGGGAGCCGTCACCTCAAGTTAGCTCATTCCCCTTTGGGTTGGCCCTAAAGATAAGGAAATTATTCTTCACATTAAGCTGAGACCTTCCTGTTGTCACCTTCTGTCCACTGCTGTCCATTCTGCCCTTTGGGGCCAAAGAGAACAAATCTCTGTCACAGGCAATTGTCCTAATACATGACAACAGCTATCATATCCCACGTCTCTGCTTCAGAACAGATCTCTGTCATAGGCAATTGTCCTAATACACAACAATGCTATCATGTCCCATGGCTCTGCCTCTCACCAGATATCCCAGTTCTTCCAACCAAATGTTATATAGTGCAGATTCTAGGTCCTACACAGTATGTTCAGAAACAGGACTGTTTTTTCCAGCATATCCACTGGAAGGTAGAAACGGTATTGAAATAACTATCTCATATCTTGTTGTAGACTTCCTTTGAAGCGGCTCCCTTTTGCTCTCTGTAATAGAGAGACCCAGATCAATAAAATAATAATAAAAAGCCCCACAACAATAGCACTAGAAAAGCCAGAGTCAGAAAATATCTCTAAGAAGATTCTATTTCCCCTCTGACTCCCGCCCCCCTTTGCCAGGACAAAGGTTCACTGCTTCTCATATTGCGTTATTTCTGTCCCTTCCTACCTACTTCAGTGATTCCTTTGGCTTTTTTCTCTGGAAGCCCATTGAAGGCGATGGGTGGGGCTGTGTCCTGTGCAGGGAACTGCCATTGTTCTGTTCTAGCCAGACGTAGGTGGGAAAGCTCACAGCTACTTATCTTTCCAACCCCATCTAAAGAATCTGCTCTTCTCCATAGGACAGGAGGTTGAACTATCTGATGCCTAGGACCCCTTTCATCTGCAAGAGTCAATGCCCCACTGTACTAATCTCTGTACTTCCTGGGCTTCTCCTGAAGGTCATGTGGAAGGCAAAGTGGAAGAGGTCCTTGGTTAAAGTCCCAGATTTCCCCCCTTGCTGAATGTGATGGGATATTCAGCATACCAACAGCTTCTCAGGGTCCTTTATTTTTTGCATAATGACATCTGACCCCACAGGCTAGGATGTGCTTCCTGTGCTTCCTGTCTCTTCCATAAAAGCATTTTTTTTTTTTTTTGACAGAGTAGAGGGAGTGAGTGGCTCATTCCTGGGCTGGAAGGATAAGGGCAGAAAGATAAGAACGAGGACCTTATGGAGTTGAGCTGAGAACATCTCAGCTGGGAGAAGTGAGTGAGTGATGCAGATCTTGGGCTTGCCGGGTCTCTTGGCTGCCTCTCTGTGCCCATATGCTCTGAAAAGCACAGTTCCCAAGCTGGCGAAGGACCGGCCCCAAGTTGTGGCTGCCAGGCATCAATGGGTTTTAAACGGGAAATGTGCTTTCCCACTGAAAACGTTTCTCTCCAGTGGGGTGTCTTTCCTGGTGCCAGACCGAGAGCACTAACACCACATGTCTGCCTGCACTTGAGCCCACCTGTTAGCCGTTCTACGATAAGGATTCTGTCCTGATGGAGGTAGAGATCAACAGGGCAATGGTGAGAAAGATCCGTGCGTCTACTGAGCCAATACCATGGAACTGAACTCAGCCCAGCAAAAGTTTTTTAAGCTTCTACCACATGCTAAGCACTGGGAGCTGGTGATACAAAGACAAAAACCACCTCTGTCCTCAGGAGGTTTCTATCCTACTAGAAGAAATCACAGGATTGCAGATTTACTGCGGCAGGAACTTTACAAAGCATGAGATGCAATCCTTTTATTTTACAGAGGAGCAAACGGACCTTGAGGGAGGTGAAATGATTTGCCGAAAGTCACCTGGCTAGGAAGTGTCTCAGGTAGGATTTGAACTTGAGTCTTCCTGACTCTAAGCCCAGAGATCTATCCACCGGGGTACAGAGAAGCAAATACAAAGTAACTGGTGGGAGAGGAGAAGAGAGGGGAAAACTCTAACACCTGGGAGGAACATGAGAGGTCTTGGGTAGGAGCTAGCACCAGAAAAGAAGAAGCAGAGATCACATATTCTGAGGACACAAGTGCTTAGGAGTAAATCAGACCTCAGTGCCCACTACTGACAAATGTAGCTTAGCCTAGAAGGAAAGGAAAGAAAAAAGCAAATCATGGAATATATAAGTCCTCAGGTCCCCCTACAAGTGCATGATGAGTATTCTTTCTTTCTGACTACTTGATATAGCACACATCAAATCATTTCCCAAGAAGTGAAAGGACCAAAGGTGCTGTTCAAGCTCCGTATGCTGGAGATGAAGAAGAAACGCCCCATCTTTGTGTTTATTTGCAGAAAAATTAAGGCTAAAAGCAGGGCAGATTAAGTCTGTCTCCCAGCAATTTTACTCTGAGGGACTGAAGTAGATGAACACAAACATTTAGGGTCCTTCCATTCTATGTCCCATAAAGGAGAAACCCCAGTGAGGCAGGCAGCCCCAGTGAGAGGGAAAAAAAGGGGGCTGTTTCTTTCTGGGGGCCTGTGGCTAGCTTTTTAAAATTAATTTTCCTATTGCTGTTCATGAGCATGAGGCTGAGGCCAAGGAAAGGCTTCCCTCCCCATCTCCATTCAAGAACTAAAAGTATCAGCAGAAGTGGCATTGGGAGGATCGCTCTAGAAATCAACTATATGGTACCCACTAACCAACGGAATAGAAGGAATTTAGAAATCAGGTCATGTTTACAAAAGGCAAGGAAGAAAGCTCTCCGTGACCATGCCCAATGTCCACGTCACTTCACTAGTACCCAAACCACAAATGTCTCCACCCTGAAATGCCTCTTCTTCAATGGGGGCACATTCTTCTTCTTTAGTAATAAAAGGGTTGTATCAATTTGGGACCCAAAGAGAGAAAACACTTTCTTTCCCTCTGGCATTACAATCCTTTCATCTCTGTGAAGACAATTCCCAGACTGACATATTCTGGCCTAATCTTTCCTCTTAGTTATGGTCCCACATCACCAGTTGTTAGAAACCTTTCACTGGATGTCTCCTAGGGATGTTAAACTCAGTAAGTCTTAAATGGACCTCATTATCTTCCACTTTGAACATAACACTTCTTCCTAAATCGCCTGTTTTCTGATGAGGGCACCATCATTATTCCAGTCACTCAAATTCACAAACTAGGAGTCACCCTTGAATCTTCCCTCTCTGTCATCTCCATATCCAACCACTCTTCCTGATTCTACCTCCATATCTCTTGATTAGGTGGCATAGTGACCCAAAGTGCAGGGGAAACACATATTATGGATTTGACAAGACCCACTAGATGTGGCAAAGAAATCAGCATGGACATGTATGACTTGGATAAAAGGCAGCCTGGACATGTAGTACAGAACCTGGAGTCCAGAAGACCTGAGTTCTGATCCAGCCATTTGCTAGCTGTGTTAGCCTGGGGAAGTCATTTTACCTCGATCTGACTCATTTACTTTAATTGTAAAATGGGAATGATACCTCCCAGGGTTCTTATGAGGATCAAATGAGGTAAAATTTGTAAAATACTTAGCACACTGCCTAGTACTTAATGCCTTCTCTTTTTTTTTTTTTATCCTGTCACTTCTCGCTAGGATACGAACATCACTCAAGCTCCAGCCTTCATCATCTCTTATCTAGATTATTTCAAGAGCTTATTTTCCATTTCACTTCTTCAGGCATACTATACTTTCTTCCCTTTCATCCTACTCTGCATTCTAGTCATGGCGGCCGACACGTTTATTCCACGAACCCAACTTTCCATGTCCCAAATTTGTGCCTTTACAAGGCTGTATCCAATACCTGGAAAGCATTTCCTTTCTCCTTTCAGTTTCTTAGAATCTCTATCTTCCTTTGTGGTTCTGCTCAGACACTATCCTGAAATGTAAATGAGTAGTGGGAAAGCCTTCAGGCATATCTTTCCACTTAAGAGGTCTTAGAGATCAATTCTTTGTGCACAATGAATAAAGGGAAGCCTTCATAGATAATATAAAATTTGCTGCACATAAGAGACTTCATTCAGGGGAGAAACCACTAGAATGGTATCAGTGTGGGAAAGCCTTCAGGAACATTTCAAACCTTAGAGGGATCAGAGACTTCACACTTCAGAGAAATAGTTTGCTTGCAATGAGTGTGGAATCCTTCCAGAAAGAAGAGAAAAACTCATGATACATAAAATAACATATACTTGAGAGAAAACCTTGGGTAAAATTAGTGGGGATGACTCTCTAGCTACCCAATGAGACTTACAGATCATGAGCTAATTCAGCCTTGAGTGCAAACCTGGGAAGATAAGCAATATGGAAAAAATATATAAGACAAATAAACCTCCTGCTAAAATTGATCCTTTGGAAATGACAGAAAAATCTTCTGGATAAAAATAGTATCAATGAGATCAATATAGAAAATTGCTTAGCAACTATTGAAAGGCAATGCTGTATAGTGGAAAGAATATCGGATTTTAGCCAGAGGGCTCAAATTCAAACCCCACCTCTTTCTTCACTGTGTGGTCTTGGGTAAGTCATTTAAACCCATGGCATTTATGCCTCAGTTTCCTGATCTGTAAAATGAAGGGGGTAGAGTTAGATGGTATCTAATATCCCTTCTATCTATAAATCTATGATCTTATTACTTTCCCTTGTTGCTAATACTCTCTCATTTCTCAAATAATACATTTATCTATATATTCAGGAAGGAAGAGAACAAGCATTTAGTAAGCGCTTACTGTATGTTAAGTGCTTTACAAATATGATCTCATTTGGTTCCCACAGTAACCAAGAACTAGGTGCTACTCATATCTATTTTACAGTTGAGGAAACTGAGGCAAACAGGGGTTAAGTGACTTGCCCAGGGCCACTTGGCTAGTAATTCAGATCTAAATTCAAATTTGAACTCAGCTCTTCCTAACTTCAGGCCCAGCACTTAATCCACTATGCTCCCTGGCTGCCTCTGTTTATATGGTACAACCATCCAGTGACCTGTAAGCTCACCAAGAACAAGGACTATTTCTTATTGTTGTATCCCCAGAACTCAACATAGTTGCACACAGTAGGAATCCAATAAATGCTTCTTGGAATGCACTAGATCCAGAATGATGCCCATACCCAGTGTCTATTTCTGAACCCAGTGGGAGGCTTGAACTAGGCTACAAACAGAAGGCTCCCAGCCAGAGTGGTTTTCAATTGTGCATGTTAAGGAGCAGAACTTTCCTAAGGCCCTGTGGGCCATTCTGAAGACAAGACTCCAACTCTCCCAGGAAGAAAATCAACCACTGAGATGTTTTAGGATTTGTTTCCACAGCTTAAATTAATGATAATGACCCATCCTTTGCACATAAAAGAAAAAGAGATATTATTCAGTAATCCTTGACTTGACCTGACAGAGGTCAGGCATGGGCTTTCCGGCGATTTTTCCAGTAGTACTCCCAGTTGCCTTCATTGATATTGGTGAGTTTCATTTTGATCAGTAACACCATGACTGGAAAGGGGAGAAATGGGTGAATGTGGAACTGATATTAATTTTCCCATACACGAAATGAACCTGTGATCTCAGTCTCATTAACACTGTTCTTTAAGCAAATGAGCAAGGTAGCAGCTGATTTGGCTATCAATGCCATTCAATCAATAAAGCCAACAATGAGTGCCAGGTACCGTGCTGGACCCTGGGGTTATGAAGACAAAAGTCCCTAACGCCAAAATGATAATAACACATTTATTTAGCAATTTAATGTTTCAAAGACATTTGCTTATATTATTTCATAAGGAATTTCTATCTTAGGGAATGCAATATGTCTATAGGGAAGTTAGTACAAAGTACCTACAAAAGGAAACAATGGAATTTCAAGAGGGAGAAGGAAGTAAGAATTCCTACACATAAGAAAGGGCCTTGTCCAGGCGGTGGAACTTGGGTTGTGGCTAAAGGAAGCCAAAATTTCTATGAGATGGAGGTGAAGAGGAGGGCACCTAAGCCATGCAAAGACCCAGTGCTAGGAGACATTTTGAGCACCGTGCACGATAGAAATATTAGGTCAGTTTGATTGAAACATAGAGTAAATAGAAATGACATGAAGTAAGACTGGAAAGGTAGGTCCATAGGAGCTATCCCAAGGAGGATTTCAAATGCCAATCCTTGAAGTAAGAGAGCCACTCAATATAGACTAGATGCAGAGGTCCTTAAATGGGTCCACGGATGGCTTTTAGGGCATCCATGAACTTGGATAGGTAGAAATTACATGTTTATTTCAATAGAATCAGTTTTCTATGTATTTCTTTTGCATTCCTATGTAATTTATTTTATGTATTTAAAAACATTATTCTGAGAAGGGGGTCTGTAGGCCAGAGTGGCCAAAGTGACAATTACAGTGAGACAAGGGGAAACCAGACATCTGGTCTGGAAGACTTTTTAAAGGCAATTCCAAACCCCAAGACTGTTGAACTGGAATCCATGACATTAATAAGAGGTGAAAAAAGAAATTTTACAGTGATTCTCCTAAGCCCATATTCACTTTGCTGAAATTTTTTTTCCAATAAGAAAAAATTGTGCTTTTTTTTTTTCTTTTTATGGGTGTCTGGGAGGGTGGTTGCCTAAAAGGGAATTAAGTGCTCACATCAGAGTTTCTTTTAACAAGATAATGCAATTCAAGCTCATTAATTTAGTGAGTACAAGTGATTAAATTGGAAATAGAGTACCCTTAATCCCTCCACCCCCCAAACCCCTCCCCCCTGAAAATGATGATTTCAATGTCAAGTAGCATTTTCAGGCTAAATTAGCAAACAAAGAAGAGAACTCATGATTTCTTGAAGCACACACACACACACACAATTGCCTTCTACAGCTCTCTTGATTTATAATAAGTGAGGTTATGAACATTCTAATGTATGTGCTTTGGCTGTGCTGCCAAAGAGATGAAATCCACATGATGAAATGGGAGCACCTCTTTCTAATGAGAGATACAAGAGGTCTTCCCCTCAGCAAAGGGTTAATGGCTCAGGATCCTGGAGATGATTTAGGCGACTGAGTTCTCTTCACTTCTCTTTCTGCTGTTTTTCTGAGCTCCTTTAATTAGGTCCTCAAATTGAGTTATCAGATGAAATGGCTTGGGTTCCATTGTGGCTTGAACAGGTTTGGTTAAATTAATAAGCCACATGTCCCCAAGTCCTTAGAAGAAATGTTATTTTTTTGCCATTCATCACTCAGAGTCTTCACAATGGATGGTGTTTAGCACTTAATCACAGGCCTATTTTTTCTCATGGGCCCTAGATGGGCTGCAGAATAACGGGAACCTCTTCCCATTAAATCATCAACTCTGTCAAAGTTATTTACTGAGAAAGAGCTGCCTTGTGAATTAACTATGTTTTTCAGCAATCCCTTCACCCAAATACTCTTTCCATTTACTGTAACTGAAAAATAATGTTATGGGCAATGTTCATTACAAGTCTTTCTTTTGAAAGAACGCTGTTGTAAGATAACAGGCATTTTTTTCTCTGACATCGTTCATTGTTCTATCATCCGTGTTTGCCTTACGAAAACAACAGCACCAATAGAAGTATTTTATTTTGTTTCCTTGGGTTCAATATCCTCCTGCTTTGTTTCTTAATGGCCGTGTGACTTTGGGCAAGTCACTTAACCTCAATGGGCCTCAGTTTCCTCATTTGCAAAATGGGATGTTGACTCAGTGACCTCTGAGGCCCTTCCAGTCTTAAATCCATGATTTTGTGTTCTTCTAAAAAGCAACAAGAAGACTTGTTGTGAGAGAAGCCCTCTAGAAACCTTAAGATATAAGTCTTATCTGCTTATGTTGTTCAGACTGCCCTTCTTGCACTGCTGTGTGAGCTGAAATTTCACCCATGTGGCCAGCACAATGGCCATCTCCTCCCTGTGGGGTCCTTAATCCTTCAGTCGGAAGTAGACCTCCCCCCTACCCTGGGAGTGTTTTCATACTCTACTCTGCAGTATACTTATTTGTGAATGTTTCAGTTTCTTCTGTTGTTGTCAGTCATGTCTAACTCTCCATGACCCCTTTGGGGTTTTCTTGGGAAAAACACTGGAGTGGTTTGCCATTTCCTTCTTCAGCTCATCTTAGAGATGAGGAAACTAAGGCAAACAGGGTAGAGTGACTGACTCGCCCAGGGTCACCGAGCTACTAAGTGTCTGAGGCTGGATTTGAACTCAAGAGGAGGAGTCTTCCTGATTCCAAGTCCAGGGGGCCCTATCTACTGTGCCACCCAGCTGCCCTATAAATTCCTTTCGAATAAAGCAAAGTCTTATCATCATGGTACCACTCAGAGAGGACCTAATATATAGTGAGCCATCAATCACTGCCAATCCCTTCAGCTGAAGAGGTTATTTAAGGACAAGTCCCAATTAATGGGAATACTGAAGCCTGTGGAGTAGATATATTATTAGAACTCACACTGCACATTTCCAATGGACTAGAACCAATGACCACATTTCACACTGTTATCGTGGTGAATAGTGCAAATTTGAACACATGCAGTCACTTCAGAAGATTCATTATTTGCACTAATTGTTACCTAACTATAAGAATGATAGGATGATAGATTTAGAGCATAGAGGGACTTAGATTCACATAACTATTCAATTTCTGAGGCAGGATTTGAACTTGGGTCTTCTTGATTCCAAGTCCAGGACTCTATCTGCTATACCATAGCACTCTACTACGCCAGAAGAAACCAAAAGACAATGTTTTTCCCTTGGGATTATAGATTTAGGGCAATAAGGGTTCTCAGAGGCTACCTACTCCAACTCCATTATAAAGCTGGGGAAACTGAGGCCTGGGGAAGTTAAGGAAACTTGTCCAATGCTATACATGTAGCATTAGTTGGGATCTGAGCCCATGTCCTTTGACTCTTGAACCACAATGTTCCATGTTGTCTCTCCATTTAGAGAGAACGAAGCCTTAGAAGATGAGAATATTCTGAAATGCTACAGAGTACCACCTAATGCACAGTTTCCTCATCTGTAAAATGGGAATAATGGTACATAGTAGGTGTTAAATAAATGTTGGCTATTCTTATTATATGGGAAAGAACGTCCAGCAAATTCAGGAAAGCCAACATATCCACTATTGAAAAGAGTACTCTATTAAATTAAGACATTTCTATTGATTATAAATGTCAGCGCAAGAAAACGTTGACTAGGCCTATGACATTGATATGAAATAGATATGGCAGGAAGGTTCAACCCTATTTGCATTTCCTCATGGACACTACTGAGAATAGGGATTATTCCACTCTTTAACAGCCTGGTATAGGGCCCAGCACAGAGTACACACCTACTACATATTTACTGATTGACTGATAGAGAGAAAATGCTACTTAAACCAAGCAGATGATTAATCCTATGAACAGAAGTGTATGCAGGGCTCTAATCCATTCATATCAGCTACGCTTCTATGGCTGTAACTTGACAAAGGCACATTTCTAAAGCCTTCCATCACACAAATCCCAGGTAGCTAAAATGGGGTATAATATATATATATGTATACATACACACATATGTATGTGTATGTATATGTATATATAAATGAAATAGGGGTCATTATATTTAAAATGTTTGATGAATTATTATCACTGTTATTGTTATTAATAACCAAAATTGACACGGTATTTTAGAGCTTGGCAAACACTTTTTATATGTTATTTCATAAATCTATCATGCTTGTTTTCACCTTTCTTTGAAAAGGAATGTTCTCTGTCAGATGGATTTGGCTACTAAGGCTCTAACTTCTTTAGATGATGTATACTGTAATGAACTTTCACCAGGAACAATTAGAAAACAATATAAAATGTTGGGACATCAAAGTCATCTAGCTCTTCAAATAGAATGAAAGTCTTTGCAAAAGGAGTTGTGCTAGTGAGGTCACTTTCAACTCTATGGTCCTTTCATTCAGTTCTGGTCTTTGGATGGGACTGTGCTGAAAAGACTCAGTATGCCCTGGATTAAAATCTCACCTGTGTCATTGTTTGTCTAAATGACTTTGGGCCAATCACTTAATCTCTTTTGGCCTCAGTAGCTCCCTCTGTAAAAAGAGGGGTTTGGACTAGAGGAATGGCCCTTCTAGCTGCAGGGAGACCTAGTGAAGCCATCTAGTTCAAGGGTCTTAACCTTTGTTGTGTTATGGACCCCTCTGGCAGTTGGGGGAAGACTGTAGATGACTTGCTGGGATGATGTTTTAAAATGTGCAAAATAGAATATAATATGTAGGATCAAAAGGAACCAAGCATATTGAAATCAAGTCATCCAAATATATTGAGTTCACAGGTCAGTTCCCCCGTGCCCCCCAAAGTCTTTTTTATTTTATTTTCTAAATTTAAAACATTATTCTGAGAAGGGGTCTATGTCTATAGGCTTCACCTGACTGACTGCCCAAGGACTTGTCCACGACACACAAAAAGGTTAAGAACTGATTTAGACAGGCTTAATACTTTTACTCTCACTGGATCATAAACTTAGAGCTACCATGGCCTTTATTAATTCTAATAAACTGATATTATTCTCTGTACATTGAACCAATCAAGCCAACAATATTTATTAAGCACCTACTATAGCAGCAGTTAGGCAGTGCAGTGGAGACAGTGCCAGACCTGGAGTCAGGAAAAGTCATCTTCAAGATTTCAAATCTGGCCTCAGATACTTACCAGCTGTGTGACCCCGGGCAAGTCACTTAATCCTGATTGTCTCAAAAAGAAAAAATAATTCCAGCCTCAGATAATTATTAGCTGGGTGATCCTGGGCAAGTCACCTAACTCTGTTTGCCTCAGTTTCCTCATATGTAAAATGAACTGGAGAAGGAAATGGCAAACTACTCCAATATCTCTGCCAAGAAAACTTCAAATGGGGTCATGAAAAGACAGGACTGAAAAGACTGAACAAAAACTATGGGACTAGAATAGTGTGAGGGGCTAGAAGCAGGCAGGTGATGCAATGGATTAAGCACCGAGTCTAGAGTCAGGAAGTTCTGAGTTCAAATCCAGCCTTAAGACAAATGGACAAGTATTTATCTCTATTTGCCCTAATTTCTTTAACTGTAAAATGGGATATGCTAGAACCTGCCTCTCCGGGTTGTTGTGAAGCTCAAATAAGACAATATTTGTAGTGCTTAGCACATAGTAGGTGTTATATAAATGCTATTATGACTGTTGCAGAGATCAGTATAGAAGGCAGGCAGCCCCTGACATCCAGGTGCTTATAACAGAAACAACATTAAGTGGGGCCCAAGCCCCACTTAATGGCTGTATTTTAGGCCCTCCTGGCTTAGAGCAAATGTTAACATAAAGAGTTATGCTTCTCTTTGGAACAGCAACCCTGAGGTTCTTCCCCTCCCAGCTTGATTTCTTCTTCTTTTTTCTAATTAAAGGGGCCATCCCTTGACTCACTTCTTAAAGAGGTCTTTTCACTGAATAAGCACCTGAAAAGGCCTTAGTCTAAAAGGACCAGGGTCTCCCATTGTATCACTGGGGCATCTCCAGTGATTCTGATGAATATCAGGTCACTGGATCCAGATGGCTCTGGAGGAGAAAGTGAGGCTGGTGACCTTGCACAGCCATCCCTCACTCAAATAAGTCAACTGCAAGTGATGTCATCATTTCCCTGATGCCAGGGTCCTCTTGGAAAATGAAGGACAAAAATAACAATAACGGAAACAAACATGGCCTTCCTCCCTCTGACTCTCCTTTTATTTCCAGAAGGATGGAGAGCCACCTTGTTTACAAACAGGATCAGCACAGGAGACTAAAATCTACCCAAACATACCCTGAAGAATGAACACTGCCTTCTCCTGTTAGAGAAGGATCCCCAGCTCTGCTTGAGTGCATAAGAAGCTCCTCTCAAGGTAAACCTTTATTCCACTTTGACAATTTAATGCAATGTAAAGCATGATCTTGCCTAACTTTCTTAGGTAATAAGGTGCCTGCAGTCTATATATACTGCTGATATACTTATTGCACACTCATCCAGGTTTTCAGGGGAAAGCTTTTTAACTGTCATAGCCCCAGTAATTTGGAGCTACGAGAGTTTGAGCTCACTTGTGATAGAAATTCCTCATACCCCACATGTCCTTTCTATACACTTCTCACAAAATAATCAATCCCTGAGAGCCCCACTTTTTCCAAGTAAGCTCTCCTGGGAGACAGCCCCTGAGTTCAGTTGTTTTCTGTACTTGGAGCCAGGTCAAAAAAAAATAACCCAGGGAAGGTTTTCTGTGCCTGCTTGAATCCAGGTGTTGTAGGTGCCCATGGGTTTTTTTTAATCCTCAGACTCTGCCTGGACAATAAATCACGCCCTTGACAATGCTTTGACCCCTAATTATCCAAAGCCCAGTTTTTCTCTAGGGAATCTGGCCAGCCTATCTCCTGCTTCTCCCAAGGTCCTCAAACAAAACCAGGCAACCTTAAAGGGGAAAAAAATCCACTTTCTGAAATCTTCTTTCCATTTTCCTGTGAGTTCCTGTTCAGACAAAAGCTACTGGCATTCTGAGCACCTTCATCAGTCACACAAAGATACCTGACAGCCAACGTCAGTCTAGGGCTTTCATGGACAGACCCACAGAATGCAATCATATTTGCTCCTGTGCCCACAAAATCAACAAGTCACTTAAACTTGTCCTAGTTTTGAATCACTTTTAGGAATGAAACCAGCCAGAAAAATGCTACAGGACTCCACTTGCCACGAAAAAACAGTTTAGAAGCCAAGAGGATTGTAGAGGTAGAAGGAGCCTCAATGGCCAACTAATCCAACTCATCCAAAACAACAGGGTGCTGAAAAGGGGTCATGCAACCTCTCCTTGAACATCTCCAAGAACGGGGAGGCCACGCCCTCCTGAGGCAGCCCTTCCACTATGGCACAGCTCTGGTTGCTAGGAAGTTTTCCCTCATATCACGCCAAATGTGTCTCTTTGTAACTTCTGTTTATTGTTCCTGGTTCTTCCATCTGAAAACAAACATAAGCCTCATTTATCTTCCAAGATAGCCTCTCAAATATCGAAGACAGGGAATCATAGAAAACCTGGGTTCAAATCCCACCTTCAATAGGAGCAATGGAAAGTCACTTGACTTCCCTGTAGTTCTGTTTTCTCATCTACAAAATGAGGGATTGGACATGATGACTTCTAAATCTATGGCATTGAGACAGCTATCATGGCTTCTCAGAGTCTTCTTTTCCTTAGGATAACTATCCCCGGGTTCTTCAAACATTCCTCATTTGCTAAGAACTCAAGGTCCTTCCATTCTCCAGACTGCTCTCCTATGGACAAATTCCAGTTTATCAGTGTTCTTCCTGAAGCCCCCAAATGGAGCAAACTCACCATTTTTCAGAGTTTATAAGACAGTAACAACAATAACAGATATTTCTATGTGACTCCAAGGTTGATAAATCACTTTATCTTTATTTTCCTACTGGATACTCCATACGGTCCAGTAAGCCTTACAGTCATCATTTTACAAATTAAGGAACAGACTTAAAGACAATACAAAAAAATAAGTGACATGCCTAAGGTCACACAGTCAGCAAGTGCCAAGGGCAGGCCGGCTTCCAACCTGGGTGTCTCCTGTCTCTAAGCCCAACATTCTACCAAGGAGCTTCAAAAGCTGGCTTAGGAAACCACCTCCTCAGACAGAGAGACCGAAGAAAGTCACTTCTTATTCCTCCTCGGCTCCCTCCTAACAAGATTGAGTGCCCCTGGGTTCTCAGCCCTATTCATTTTAGTCTTTGCCCAGTCTGGGATTCACAGCATCTTATCGTCCTTAATCTTTATACATCATGAAATTGACAAGAGCCATTTTCTGCCTTCCCACAAGACATGACCATATTTCTTTCATAAGGGGAAGTGAGAAAAGGTAAGTTTTTGTAATTCCTGGGGACTTCTTATACAGACAAGTAACTATTGATGGGGTTCTGAGGCTCTGGAGGAAGACCCTGACCAATAAAGCAATGCTGACGATCCACAGCAAGTCATTCAGCCAATCATAGCCTTGTGAAACACTAATAAGGAAAGTTGTACAAAAAAGGTTGGCCCCCGTTGGTACAGGGCCTGTCCCTATCATGCTAGAGTACAGATTAGAATAACAGTATTACCAGTCTAGAAATGGGGATTTTAGCTTCTGTTAAGTGATACTGAACTAAAGGGCCTTCAAGATCATTTAGTCCAATTTTGTCTTCTTCTAGATGAGGAAAATGAAGCCCAGGGAAATTCTTGACTTGCTGAAGGTCAAACAGGAAAGAAATGGCAGAGCCTGGACGTGACCCCATGTCACCTTCCTCCAAATCTGGTGCCCCAGAGGTCTCAGTTGTTTATATGTGCATCTGTCTTTCCTATACTCTTGGCATGGCTAGGGTTTGAACCAAAGCCCTCTGGACTCCAAATTCACTGCTTTCTCCTATACCAAAAGTCCAAGAGATTACAATACTCTTAACTAGTGAATTATCTACTTAGAAGTTTTCTAGTTCATGGTTAAAAGCTAAAGGCTTTTCTTTGGCTTTTTTCTTCTCAATTAGTAACCTGAAGTAATTTCCCAATTCTGCTTAAAACGACTGTCCTGCAGACTCTCATTTTTCATATGTATACTTTTTTTTTTTAATCAACTTGCTGTAGTTCTCTATTGGTTCTGGGCACCTTCTTATTCAAAATAATTTTTTGCCTTCTTGCTCCTCTACATAATAAAATTCTTGTTTGTACCAGGAAAGAAAGAAACAAAGAAAGAAAGAAAGAAGGAAAGAAAGAAAGAAAGAAGGAAGGAAGGAAGGAAGGAAGGAAGGAAGGAAGGAAGGAAGGAAGGAAGGAAGGAAGGAAGGAAGGAAGGATGGAAGGAATTTCTTTCAGGACAAGGGCACTCAGTTCCCATCTACCTTTGGAGGCTTCAGTTCCCAGTGGATTCTCCAGGTCGGTCATGTCATGGCTCCAGGCATCTTTGACGGCTGACTTGGACACCACCCTGTCATTGAGGCTCTGCTGTGGTCGGAAGTTATTCCTCAGATATTCCACAGATTTGACATGATCTTGCTGCTCCGTAGTAAAGATGGAATAGAAGGCCTCCATCTAGATAAAGGAATTGGGGGTGGGGGAAGAACAATCATTAGAAAAATTGGTGTGGTCAAACCAGGGGGATTGATAAGAATAAAAAATTGCAGGAAGTGTTGATGCCCACATGGATAAATATCCAACAGGAAAGCAGGCTGCCCACTGAAATCACTGCCAAGAGTCTTATCTACTTTGGATGTCTGTCCTACCATGGAACAAAGAAACACTTAGCCTGAGCTACTTACAGAACTCTCAAGAAATTGAAGCCTGTATTAGACAGACTGCTACCCCTATGGCCTTGACAAAGAAGGCCTGACTCACCTGATCTATACATCTCAAACTGGATGTCTCATTGACATCTTAGATTGTCTAAAATTGGACTAATTATCTTTCCCTCCAAACCTATTCCCCATGACTGTCCAGGGTGCCCCTGTCCTCCCAACCCTTGCATCATCTGTGACTTCCCATTCTATCTCAACCTCCCCTATCCAATCTGCTCATCATTACCAGTTTATCCTTGTTTAAACAAAGCTGTATTCATGTTGTCTCCCCATTAGACTGCAAGTTCCCTGAAAGCTGGGTCTATCTTTTGCTGTGTTTTTTTTTTTTAATTTTTAAAATTTTTATTTATTTATTTTTTTTAAAGCAATTGGGGTTAAGTAACTTGCTCAAGGTTATTTCTGCCAGTTATTTCTGGGTGTGGTGCTAAGTATCTGAGCCCGGATTTGATCCCCATGTCATCCCGACACTGGGGCCGGTGCTCTTACTCGCTGTGCTACCTGTCTGCCCCTTTTTGCCGGGTTTTTTTTAAATCCCCAATGCTTAGCACATAATAGGTGCTTAATATATATTCATAGACTGGCTTAATTATCCTGTTTTGTCTCTTCCAGATGGGACAGGGTGCTCTCCAATTCATCAACTCCATTTCTAAAATGTGGTGTCTAGATTTGAATACAGTACTTCACAGCTATGCTGAAACCAAGGAATTACCCACACAAACTGATCTTCCCCCCAAATGGAGTATTTCTGTTTTCCTTGGAGAACAACTATTTGAAATGAATTGCAAAAATCATGCAGAGAAAGTCCAATGAAAATCCACCAAATCTGATAGAAAATAGAACCCAGAACTCTATGAAGAGATGTCAAAGACCAGAGCAAGGGGAAGGATAGCTTAGCCTAAAGAAAAGACTGATGAGAGTGATGGAATTTGATTAGTTTTTATAAGGAGGGTGCTAATTGGATGGGTGCTCCTGATATTGAGAGAAAACAAATAGGAAGAAATGGATTTAAGTTTCAAAAGGAGAAAGGGGTCTACCTATCAGAACAAGTTCAAAACAATAGGGATGAGAACAGGGGAGAAGTGGGCACATTTAAACAGTCAGTCAATCAATAAACATTTTTTAAGCACCTACTATTTAACAGGCACTGTGCTAAGGGCTGGGGATACAAAAAAGGCAAAAGACGGTCTCTGCCTGTAAGGAGCACAGAGTCTGTTGTGGGAGACCAACATGTAAGAACTATGTACAGGTAACATATATGCAAGATAAATTGGAGATAATCAAGAGAGAAAGCACTAGAATTGAAGGAGATCTGGAAAGGCTTCCCATAGAAGGTAAGACTTTAATTGGGACTTGAGGGAAGCCAGGAGGCAGAACAGGAAGGGTGGGAATTCCAGGCATGGTGGATGGTTGGTGAAAATGCCCAGAGCTGGGAGTGCCTTGTGAGAGGAACTCCAATGTCATTGCCCTGCATGGCTGGGGGGAGGTGTCAAGTCTAAAAAGACTGGAAAGGTGTGGGGGAGACCAGGCTCTGAATACCACACAGGATTTTATATTCAATCCTGGAGGAAGCCAATGGAGTTTAATGAATAGGGTGGGTGACATGGTCATGCCTACACTTCAGGAAGATCACTTTAACAGCTGGATGGAGAATAGACTTAAGTATGAAGAGATGGGACAGGGAGACCAACCAGTAGGCTATTGAAATATAGGTATGAAGTAATGAGGGTCTTGTACTAGGCTCTTAGCAGAATCAGAGGAGAGAAGAGGGCATATGGGAGAGATACTACAAGGGTAAAATCAATAGGCTTTGGCAACAGATTGGATATGGGAGGCAGGGAAAGTGAGGTGAGATTGGGACCTAGGTTATGAGACTGGATGATTAGAACCCTTCACTGTAAAACACAAAATTCAGGAAGGGGAGGGTTTTGGGGGAAAATAATGAGTTTTGGTTATGTTGAGTTTAATATTTTTATAGGGCACAAAGTTAGGGATGTCCAGTAGGCAACTGGAGGGGCTGGAGGTCAGCACTAGGTAAATAGATTTGGAAATTAGCAGCAGAGATTATAAATAAATTTATAAAGTTCATGAGATCACCCAATGAAACAGAATAGATGGAGAATAGAAGAGCACCCAAAACAGAACCCTGTGCGACACCCAAAGCTACTAGGCATGACTTGGATGAGGATCCAGCAAAGGTCAGACAGGAAGGAGGAGAGAACAGAGCCATGAAAACCTAGAGGGGCGAATATCAAGGAAAAGGGAGCGACCAACAGTGTCACAAGCTGCAGCGGTCAAGAAGGATGAGGACTGAGAAAAAGCCATTAGACTCGGCAATTAAGAGGTCGTTAGCAACTTTGGGGGAGGAGAGTGTGAGGTCAGAAGTCAGACTGTAGAGTTAAGAGAGTGAGAACAGAAGAGGAGTGAAACCTATTGTCGACAGCCACAAGAGGAAGGAGGAGAACGGGGTGATAGCTACTGGGCACGCATGGGCTGAATGACAGGTTTCTGAGGATGGGGGAGACACGGCCATGAGGGTAAGTGTAAGATTAAGTGACAGGGTGAAGATTCGAAGGTTGATCTGCTGGAGAAGACAGAAAAGAATGCCATCTCTTGTGCAAATAGAGGGGGTTTGTCCTAGCAAGGCAAAGGGCCACCTCATGATGTGATACCAGAGGGGAAAAAAGGCTCTGTGAGACATGGAATAAGAGAAGGGAAGGAGAGGAAGTTCTTGGAAGATAACCTTATTTTTTTTTTTAGTAAAATATGGGGGCGTGGGGAAGGGGACTATGAGAATTTGGAAGAGGAATGAAAAGGTTTGGAAAACCTGCTGTGTTGAGTGGGAGAGAGTCAATGAGGGAAGTGTGAAAGACTTGCCTTCCTGCAGCACGGGCTTGGCTGACATTAGGTAACACAGATTTGTAGTGGAGTTGCATGATTTTCTCCAACTACTTTTAGTAGGACCAAAGGCAGAGGATGGTGAGAGTCATAGAGGGATGAGCCCTGGCAGGACAAGAGGGAAATGGATTCAGGAGAAAGGGGACAGGGTAGCAGGGAACTGGTTCTCTAAGGGGTCAAAAGGGGGAAGAGAGAAGAGGGTAGCAGCCCAGAAGCAAACATACAACAAAAACCAATGGAAAGGGTCATCGAGCTAGGCTGTGCACCAGCCATTGTTAAAAAGTCTTTTATGAAAAGAAGACAATCATCTGTCCCACATGGCTTAGTCATCCAACTACCAGAAGACAGAGGGTCTGGGAGCACAGGGAGGCGCTTTGGAGATTCCCCAAGATACGGCCGAGGTTTGTTTACTCTGCAGCCCACTTGCTTCTTTGATAAGTAACGTGATGCTGAGGACAAGAATTAGTCATATCACTGCAGAGGGAGGCAGGCCTACTATCCAACACAAAGACTTTTTTAGCTTGAGTTGCCTTTATAGTTTAATGGCATGCTAGGCGTTTGAAAGCTACAGATGTTTCCTTGTCATTAACTATACTTGTCCAAAGATCTCGAAGGAAGGATGTGATGGTTCTGAGACACGATCGAATGACCTCAAAGATATTATATTGTCAGACAGATCACAGCTTCAGTTGACAGCCCGCACAAAGGAGGCAAAGGAAGACAGGCTTAACAGACTCCTCAAGTGCCCTTCCCTGGGCTGAGAATACTCACCAAAATCCTTTAATTTCCTGAAGATGAATGAAACGGAAATGACCGGCTTCTGGCCCGTTGGGCTTTGCCAGTTGATGTACGGAAACTGAGTGCTAATGTGTAAGAAATCCCCATGGATCTCAGGGCAGGACAGGGTGGGGAGAAAGGAGAAGATACAGCCAGAATTCCATTCTGGTAGTAAGTGACATTATTACAAACAAGGGGTCTGTGTACACAGAGGGAGACTTGGCCTCTTGACCTGGCTCCTTCTTGTTCCCTTAACAGGCAAGATATATGGCTAGCCTGTGGCTTCCTTTTGGTAGGTGATCCTTCCTGCCAAACCCTAAAAATTTGAAAGCAATAATAAAAATTCATATTTCTTCCTTTCTTTCTTTTTGCTTTTTGGAGGGCAATTGAGGTTAAGCCACTTGCCCAAGGTCACATGGCTATTTTTTTTTGTGTGTGTGTTAAGTGTCTGAGGCCGGACTTGAACCCAGGTCCTCCTAACTCCAGGGCCAATGCTCTATTCACTGAGTCACCTAGCCACCCCTAAAAATTCATATTTCTATAGTGTTTCACAGCATGCAAAACACTCTTTTACATAAAATCAGAGAGTCATTGATTTAGAGTAGGAGGCTAATGAGGTCACCCCACTCAAGTTACAGATGAGGAAGTAAAGTCAAGAAAGGTTAAGTATAATATAAGCTCCCTGAGAGCAAGGAACATTTCATTCTTCCCATTTGTCTACCCAAGAAATGGCAATCTGCTGTAGTATTTTTGCCCCCCCCCCAAAAAAAATATCCCAAATGGGGTCATGAAGAGTTGGGAATGACAGAAATATCTCAACAACAACCCAAGTAAGCCCTAACCTTCACAGTACAGTGGACACTGAAGTGTTCTGTTGATACAGTGAAGTGCCCAAGTAGGATTTGAACCCAGGGCCTTTGACTTCAAATATAATTCACTTTCTACATGCCATATTCCTTCATAGCTCCTACCTCTCATTGTTGTACTTTCATTATCCTTAATTTACATCCAAGGAAATTAAGAGTCAGGGATGATGAAATGCTTTGCTTAATTATCACAGTTGCTTGTTAACACAATGTCTTTTCTCTTTCCTGGGATTCAGTTTCCTTTGTTATATAACGAAAAGGTTGGTCTAGATGATCCTTAATATTTCTTTTACCTTCAGAATTTCTACTTCATTCGTAGGATCAAAGATTTCAAAGTGGGAGCCATTTAGTCCACCATACTCTGAGGACCTGAGTTCAAATTCTGCCTTAGACAATGGTAGCTACTGTGTGACCCTGGCCAACTTCGTTTACCCTCATTGATATGGTCATCGGTTCTAGCCCAGTGGTAGCATGGACTGCAGATCTGAATTTATGTGACCATTTTAGGAGATTCATTAATTGTACTAATGGGGACCTGACCGTATTTTTATTATTACAGATGAGAAACCGAGGCCCAGAGATTACCTGACTTAGCCAAAGTCAGACACATAGTAAGAGGTAGCTCTGGAATGTGAACCCAGGACTTCTGATGGAAAATCTAACATATTTTCTACTGGAAGGTCACATTTCCTCTCTTGAAGAAGAGTTCCTGAAAACTAAAAGACCTAATGAATGAAATACCCACTATTCCTACTCGGTCTTGTCTCCTGGCATACCTGCTAATAAGATTCCTAACCGTGCTTTCATAATTCATTCTGATTGCCTTCCTAACCATAGACACTTATCATGGTTCTTTCTCTCTTGATCCTTCTAATCTGCTTCTCCTAAAAGACAGGGGACATACTCAAAGAAATGTCTCAAAATAAATAGAAACTCTGAATTATTTGGGTCTAGAGTTCTGAACCTCAGTAATCAGTGGATATATGGAATACATTTACTTCATTAAGGAAAAATATTTAGACCAGGAAATATTGCCCAATAAAAGATAGTCTTTATTCAGTTTTCATTTATCTGGCCCAGAGTTTGATACAGAAAATAACATTAGTCCTGATGTGATCCCTGAAGTTGGCCACTTTTTAACTCAGATAAAAAAAAAGAAGATGGGGAGGTGGAGAAGAAACAGGATTTTAGAACAGATTTTGGTACTTGGGATGGAGTGATCCTCCAACTTTTTTGCATCCATATTGTTATTGTTCTCAGAAATGGGAGCAGAGGCTTATTAACACTAGTGTTCTCTATCTTCCTCAACAATCCCTCTGAAAGATCTCAGAGGTTATTCTAATACATTGCAAAAGAATATCCACCATTGAGTATCTACCATGTTCTGAGAATTTGGATGGGGTAAGAAGAGAAGAGAATGATAAAAAGAAGTCTAGAACACAAATCCTTACACTTGATCCTTTCAGGAGCTTAAAGAACAGTCAGGTTATTTAAGGGGCACAGAGATAAATGAGATCACGCAGCAAAGGCATTGAAAGAATTCATGGCCCTTCCATCCTACCTTGTCCATCTGGTACCAGAGAGACTATGGCACTGCTTATAACAAAACCTCAAAAACTAGACAATCCCAGAAATTCAGGAGCTCAGAGAGACCTCATTGGACACATACTCTGACCCATACCTGAAGAAGAATTCCCACTACAACATCCTTGACTGAAGACCTCCAACAACAGAAAGTCCACCCCCTAACGAGGCAGCTCATTCTACTCTTCTTTTACCATAAGATGCAAGATGGTGGCAATAGAATGTAAATGCAGGTCAATGGAGAGCAGGTCTGGGGATGAGAAGACGCACTGCTTTTCCTTCTGTTATCAGCCATTTCCTCTAATTCTGATTAGGAACTCGGAATTAAGATCCTGAGTGTGAATCCGGGCTCTGTCATGAATTGCCTATGTGACTTTGACAAGTATAATGAATAAAGCACTTGCCTTGAGGTCAGATAATCTGGGTTCAAATCCCCCTCTGATACTCACATCTGCATCAATCAATGACCCTATGACCCGGTTTCCTCATCTGTGAAATGAAGAGATTAGACTCTGTGGCTTCTGAGGTCCCTTCTACCCCTAAATCTATGACTGATGTTATAAAGTCAGTCTCCTCACATGTAAAATGAAGTGGATAGACCAGCTCTTCTCCAAAATCTCTTAGGGGTCTGAATCTATGATCCTACGATCTCAATGAAAATGCCTGGTAGCCATTCCCAGTCCTCAGGCGGAGGAGGTTAGAACAGCACAGGGCAAAGTGAGTGAGGTAACCCTGAGATCTGTCTATGACCAGGATTCCAGAACTCAGAAGAGAAAGACCTTCAGGGCTGCAGATGCTGTGTTTTTATAGGCTTGAACTTCCTTCCCCGGCATGGGATAAATACTCCTCGACTTATCTTTGCTTTAACATCACTAATGAAGTCAGGATCATTGAGCAGCCAGAAATGAAAGCTGAGATTTCTGTAACATTACTCTGACTTTTAAACTTCTGAAGGGAACGTGTAAAGTGTTCGTCTTTTATTTCTGCTTGGGGAGCTGTTACTGCATTCTGACCGGTGCTGTTTCAAGCGTAATTTTAACCTTGAATTGCAAATGTGTTGGCTGGAAGTGTGTATAAATTATTTCAACTTTGCTTTTATTATAAAAATATTCTAGAATATAATTAGTTTTTAATCTGTCTGTTGGAATCAAAAGGAAAAGTTGAAGTCTATTCATACTACCCATGTGGCGCAAAGGGCTCTTGTCCGTAATATTGGGGGGAAATGTCTATGCAAAAAACCACAGTAGCTGTAGGGGGGGAAATGATCTAAAACCCAAAGTAATATAATTATGAGCTATTAAAAGCTTGATATGCACAGTTTTTATGGGATGAATATATAAATGGCAATTAAACAAAAACCAGAATCCATTATAATCACAATAAGATACTCTGGGGGACGCATTAGGATAGAATATGTCAACCCCACGGTCACAGCAACACTTAGCCCCACAATGCATTGGCCAACCGATGTGGACAGCCCTGTTTTGTTGCTTTGTCACTTTAAAAAGACAATAAATTTGGAGTATTAAGCTCATTAGTGGAGCCCAGAGCATTCAGAGTTTTGCTAATTATAGGCAAAAATACAGAATGTTGTCTTTGGCATGGACACACAATTGACTGGACCTGTAGTCAAAGGAATTTGGTTCTAAAACTGGCTCACTGAATACTTTATCGGTGTCACCTCAGGCAGGTCCCTTCCCTGATGGGAGCCTCACTTTTCTTATCTGTAAAATGACAGGAATGGACCAGATGGTCTCTAAAGTCCTCTGTCCCTTCCAGGTCTAAAGCTATGCCCCATGATACTACACCTGCCATTTTGTTTTTCAGAAATGACCAAATCCTTTCCACAATGGCAAACGGCAAAGGGGAAAAGATGCCTATAGGAGACAATAAATTCTCTTCAACAAATAAGAAAATGATTTAATATAGGTTAACACCATTGTTATTTCCATCATCAAAAATAACTTACTAGAGCATGTGAGTGCAGAAGATTCTGTGCTGAATTCTATGCAAGGAAATGTAACTGGGTTTTTCTCATTTATTTTTGCCTGGGATAATGAATAAATGGACAGATAGCTAGATAAATAGAGGCAGTAGAGTTTAAGAGCTAGAGTGTGGCTGTGTAATCAGGAAGACCTGAGTTCAAGTTCTGTCTCTGATAAATACAAGATATGTGACCATGAAAAAGTCACTTAATCTCACTATGTCCTCACCAAATTCCTGCTCTACATAGATGGAGAAAGTTTCAACTTCCTGAATTCCCTACACTGAATGAGACCAAAGGACTGGACAACAAAATAAAATAAAGTAAAAATCTCACATTTCTAAAGAGTTCTAAGAATTCTTGTTATTTGGTTCTTTGAGTCATGTCTGACTGTTCTGTGATTCATTTGGAGTTTTCTTGGCAAAGATATTGGAGTGGTTTGCCATTTCCTTCTCCAGCTCATTTCACAGATGAAGAAACTGAGGCAAACACTGTTAAGTGACTTGCCTAGGGTCACACAGGTAGTAAGTATCCAAATTTTAACAGAGGTCTTCCTGACTCCAGGTCAAAAAGCACTCTATCCACTGTGCTACCTACTTGCAAGCCCTAATCGCAATGGACTTTTCCATAGTGCTTTAATTTTGTTTATAAAACACTTTCCTCAAAATAACACTTTGCGGTAGGTAGCAAAAGTATTCTTGTCCCCATTTTACAGAGTAAAAAAAAACTCAGAAAGGTCACAAAGTTTATTTCTGTCCCCTTGGTCCTAAAAACTCACTTATAACTGTTTTTGGTTGACTTGCATGTAGACCTCTTCTCTGATAGGATGCAGACTCCTGGAGGGGAAGGGATGCACCATTTTGTCTTTGCATACCCAACCCTTAGCCCAGTGCCTTATACATAGAACACATGTGCTACATACTTCTCAGTTCATTAGCTGATTGACAAGATGGGCTCCTCCTGCCCTCACAGAGTTTATAGTGTAGTAAGGTCATAAGCCACATTTCTTTCTTCTGACAAAGAGTCTCTGCACTGAGGAAGGCTTGGCCTGGGAGAATAGACACAGTCTCTCACTGTGTCTATGGGGAAGGGTCTGCCTCAGTCTGCCTTTAGTGATCCGGGGTCACCTGGGTGCTACAAAGAAGTATGAGAGTAGGGCCGCTGGGGACGATAACATGCCAGACAATGCTGGGCACAGCCCTCTACCCCTCTCCCTGCCAAATCTCCAGTGCTCAGAGCTCGGGGGGATGGCATGGTTCACTCGTGAAGATTTAGCAGGAGATTATCGAGCTGAAGCCGTATCACCCAGGTGAGAAAAGGCCAGCCCGAGCGGACACACTTCCACTAAGCATTGTTTGTGGCTCATTGGAGAGAAGGCTGTCTGCGAGCTCATGTTATTAGAAATACACAGCACTTAGCCCTACACTGCTTGACAGCCTCCAGGTCAAGGCTCATTAGCTACATGGATAATTTTGAGCTTCTAACTAATATGCTCACAGAAAAAAAATAAGAAGAGAAATCTGGGATTGGCTTTCCTTGCCTCTTTCTGCCCTCTTCTGTGTTGGTAAATGCATTTAAATGAATCTGGAAGCCTCCAAAATAACTAGCTTTATAGGAGCCCAAGGAGATGCAACATGATGGAGAGAAAGAGGGCCGGTCTAGGACTGAGGAAGAACTAAGACTAAGGCCTAGGGCCAATACACCACACAGTCTGGGAAGCCTGGGCACAGCCCTTAATTTCTTTTAAAATGGTCTTGGGTGGGCAAGGTGGACTCCCTTTGGTGATCAGGTGAACCCTCTGGACATATTCTTAGGATAACGTTTTAAATGCATAAAATAAAATGTATAAGATTAAAAGGAAACCAGTTATACTGAAATAGTTATCAAAATGTTTTGAAAAGTTGAAATGTTAAAAAAAAGTTAAATGTAAAAAAAGTTTAAAATGTTAAAAAATGTTAAATGTTAAAATTGTAAAAAATGTTTACAATATTAAAATGTTAAATGTTAAAACGTTAAAGGTTAAAAAAAGTTTTGTTAAATGTTAAGTGTTTAGAAATATTTAAAGAAAATCAAGTTCATGGACCCCAGGTTAAGAACCCCCTCTAAAACAGTAAGTTACAGATGAATGATCAGATTATGGTGGTGAAGAGCTTTGCCATACTGGAATTTCTCTACATTGATGAAATCACAGGGTTTGATGAAAAAAGATCCCAAAGTTTGTGACGTTAAGACATAATGAATATACATCCTTATATTTGCACTCGCCCTCTGCCTCTTCCCATTTTCTTCCTTCCATTCATCTTTCTGCTTCTTTTTCTCTTTCTTTCTCTCCAGTCATCCCTCCTCCCTCTCTCTCTCTCCTCCCCTCTCTATCTATTCGTCCCCTGCTCTCTCCTCTCTCTCTTACCCCCTCCTCTCCTCTCTCTCTCTCCTTCCTCCTTCTCTATATAGGTATAGACATATAAAGTGTAGGAATGTATATTTGTTATGCCTTACAAATGTCTCAGAATTATACTGTAGCTTTTGGGCACCTCTCTCTCTCTTTTTTTTTTCTCATCTGAATTTGTGATTTTCTGTATTATGTTTTCTTTCCTTTTGTATGTTTAAAAAATCTTTTTTTGGGGGTGGCTAGGTGGTGCAGTGAGTAAAGCCTGGCCCTGGAGTCAGGAGGACCCAAGTTCAGTTCCAGCCTCAGACACTTAACACACACACACACACACCACACACACACACACACACACACACACACAAACACACACAAAACTAGCTGTGTAACCTTGGGCAAGTTACTTAACCTTAATTGCTCTCTAAAAGGCAAAAAAAAACCCAAAATACCCCCCCCCTTTTTTTTCAACTAACATGAATTTCTTTTTCTCTTCTTCTTTTACTCCTTTCAATGAGAAAGAAGAAAAGGGGAAAAAAAAGATCATGCATTTTTTGGCTGGTTGGAAATCAGATTTGCAATTCTTGGCCACTTGGCCCCTGTGAAGTATCCAGGCTCTCTTCTGGAATGCACAGGCTGGGCTGACATCCAGAGGCAGGTTGGCAGAAGGGTCAGAGTGACAGGCAAGGTTTGTGTTGATAAGATTTGGAGACTGAATGTTTCCTCTTCTGATGGCTCACATATCTGGGAACTCTATCCTGTAAGCGAAGTTCTAGCTTGAACTCTCAGAAAAAAAGGTTTGTGTTTTATTCCCCTCTCCCCCCCCACCCCCCCAAGCCCTTGCCAGTAGCCCTTTTGTGTCCTGGTGAAGAGGGATATAGGCTCTGGGAAGCTGCAACCAACAAGAGGAAAAACTATGCTGTTAAGATTGATGATACCTTATATTAGAGAAGCTGGAGATATAATATGATTAATTGATTTTGTTTCATATCTCCTTTGATATAACAATACCTACAGAGAAGTCAGATATTAAAGACGGCCCCATTCTTCAATATTGTGTGTGTGTGTGTGTGTGTCTGTATGTATGTATGTATGTATGTATGGGGGCACAGAGGAAGAAGGGAGAAGTAAGGAAATGAGACCAAACAAAGGACTTTCAAGAGAGGTCTGGGTTAAAAAAAAATGCCCCAAGGTTACTAACAGACAAACCTTTGATTACATGTACACAAAATTATAGGCATTTGACCCAGCTGCAGTTGGAATCAGAAAGACCTAGTCTTAAAAAGTATTTGCTGAAGGAAGAAATAAATGAGCAAATGGTTCTGAGCAAAATGCACAGCCTAAAATTGAAGTCCTCATCACTGTATGAAGTAGAAATAAAATCTGGCATGTTCAATTTCTGTTCTTCCATACTACAAATCAGTCTCTCCTTGTGCCTTGCTTAAGCCCCAAAGAAAGAGGTCCAGCACGTATCTCCTTAACCTAATTAGCTCAAGTCAGTCTATCTTGTTTTTCTGATAAAACTTTATCTTACTAGATTTAAAAAAAAATTAGTTAAGAAATACCCCCCCTTTGCTCCCCCCAAACACTGAGGACATAAATATTTAGACTGTCATTTAATTATATCACAATATAACAATGCTGGCTACACCATTAGGAGGGAACTGGTTCCATATTTTATTATCTCCTTAAGTCTGACAGCTCCCGCCCAGAAACAATGTAATGGCAATCACCACAGCTTCCTTTTGGGTCAACAGACGTTTTAAAAAATTTTGTGAAAATTTCATGGTTGTCTATTATGTCAAACTCCTCGGTTTGTCGAGGCCATTAATAATCTGGCCCCGTTCTCCCTTTCTGACCTAATTTCCCATTGCTTCCCTATGTCTCCTGTGCTCCAATCAGGGAGACCTTTTGTTTTTTTTGCTAACCCATGCCATGGTCTTTCCTGTATCTGTGAACTCATTTCTGTAGCTCTCAAGAATAGTGGTAGGGGACACCAGAGAGGTCCCAAGACCCTTTCAAGGTGGTCCATCAGGTGAAAACTATTTTCATAATACTACTAATATATTTTAATTTTTATTATGAAAAATAGGTACATGTATATATTAATATGCCATATATGTACAAATAACATGACTATATATAACTAGACATATACATGTATACATATACACATATACACATGTGTTTGTACATCTCTCTCTCTAAACATTGGGAAGTCTCCTCAAAAACTTTTAACAATGTAAGGTAGTAATGAAAACAAAATGTTTGAGAACTGGCCCTGTCAAACTCAAAATAGAAACAGATCCCTGTGGACAACAGATTGACTTAGAAAACCTCAAATTAACATTATCTATGTTGTCCTGTATTATTTTGTTAAACATTTCCCAATTATATTTTAATCTGGTTTGTCCCCATTCAGGAATTTTGTGGGCCACTTAGGTAAGCTGGTCACGAGTTGGACATCTCTACTCTAGACTAATACTTTCCTTTTTCCAATGTTTTTATCTTTCTATCCATCTATCATCTATCTACCTATCCATCTCACTCTCTCTCTCTCTGTCTGTCTAATCTATCTATTGGTCTAGATCAGTATATTTGATCAGTCTAACACAGACTGGCAAATGTCAGTAATTTACAGCTTTAGAGAGCTGTCTGGGAGGAAATTCTCTAAGATGAAGTGACTCCTTCATGGTCATGTGGTTGCTTAGTTTCTGAGGCAGGCCTTCCAAGGCCAGCTCTTTATCCACTCCAGTATTTTTCCTCTTTTCATTATGTTTATCTCAGTCCTAATCACTCTGATTGGGCCAGTTCCAATTCCACTGTCTCCATGAAGCCCTCTCAAGGCTACTTCAACCCACAGAGATCTCTTTCTACTGACTTTCTCTTATACCTAATCAGTATTCTAAGGTTTAGTTTTTCACTAAGCTTTAATTGTGATCTCACTTGTGTAGTTTTCATTCCCCACCTGGACTGTGAGGTTCTTGAGTTGGGGAAAGGGAAGTCCTCTACATGATACCTCTTGGGTATCTATGATAGGACCTAGCATAGGGCCAGGCATTTGTAGGCAGAGAAATCCAGGCTGACCTTGGCATTGTCAGATAGGAAGTCCACTGAAAGCAAGTCAAAACAAAGATTCTTAATTCTGGCTTAAAATCTACCTGATGGTAAGAGATGGGAACAGGCCTCCGGAAAACGATCCACTCGACAATTTCACTACATGGCGGGGTAGTCAAGGAACCGGTGTAGCGGTAATAGCTTCCTAGGGATGCTGGCAGGAGGTCCCGAAGGACAAAGGGATCCAGAAAGGTTTCCTTCTCTGTTAAAGAGAAAAACAAAAAGGATGTCATCATTCACAATCATCTTCTCTATGGAGAGAGACTCTTTAATCACTCCTTGCCTCATCTTTGTTCAAATCCCACCTTCTGCAGAAGGGCTTTTCCTGGTTTCCCTTTCTGTTGCTGGCGGCTTCCCTTTGGGACCACCTCCCATTAACACTGCAAATTTCTTGGACTTACACACTTATTTGCATGCTGTCTGCCCCATGAGACTGTGAAATCCTGGAGGGAAGGGACCGTATTTTTATCTTTCTTTGCATTCCCAATGCTTAGCACCCTACCTGGCACACAGAAAGGACCTGAGACATGCTTGCTGACTGCCTGATTGAACTCTGGTATTGGGGAAAGACTAATGTCACATGGTATACTCATGCTGTATTCATTTTCATTGTCTATAGCAGGGGTTGGAATTGTATTTAGAAATGTAAAAACTGTTATTAGCTCAGGGACCTTACAGAACTGGTGATGGACTGGCTTTGGTCCTAGGGTGATCATTTGCCAAACCCAGGTCCATAGTTATGATGGGCAGGGCTATTGTTTTGGAGAGGTGGGGAAGAGAGAGGGAATCACCAGGTGCCTTATGGTGTCTCCAAAGCCATCATACATCAACTGGCCACCCTGAGATCAAATCCTACTCTACAGTAAAGAATGGATCTGGAAACTCATCCATGTGGGCTTGACGTCTAATGATGCAGATGGCAACCCCTTCTCTCTTGCCCCATTGTTTCCACAGTCTCTTCATGCTGGGGACCCCCTTTGCTTCCTCTTGTCATTGTATAACTAGTGTTCATGGGCTGTTCAACAGCCATCTCTCATTCTTCCAAAATGACTAACTCATCCTACAGTGCATAAGAACATTGATACTGAAAACCAGCTTCTTTTATAGGTTGTGGCACTTTAGTACAGTGGAATGTCTATTCTTGGCTCAGTGGTGAGAGAACCTGGGTTCTAATCCCAACTTTGCTTCGTAATATCACAGTGACTGTGGACAAATCATTACATCTCTCAATATTTCAGTTTTCTCATCTGTAAAAATGAAGATAAAATTAGGCGATGATTATCTCGAAATCTATTTCACTTAGTTTCTGTTGGCTGAAAATGTCCCCAGATCTCTCTCAAGGAAGAACTGATTTTTTTTCACATAAAGAGCTTTAAAATGGATTTTAAATGGGTAGAACACTAGTAAATTAGTATTAATTTAGAAATTACACTAACAGGTATGAATCCTAAGTATGCTTTGTTTCCTAAAATTTCTCTCTCTCTCTCTACCCACCCCCCAACTTCTAATTTTATCACTCTTGAGAACTCCCCTATGGACATTTTATCTACTTATGCAAACTGGGAAACTCCTCTGGAGCTGCTTGTGGACCAGGAGAGGTCAAGTCACCAAGGGTGAGAGGGTGATCCACTCAGCATTTGTCAGAGGTGGGACTGATGGTCTTTCTGATCCAAAGGTTGGTCCTCTAGGCATTAAAGCACACTGTGTCCCCTTTCCTCAACTTTGGTATTAGCCATTTGGAATCACACGTTTAGCATTAATCTCTACACAATGTATGACATCCATATTACATTGTTTAAGGAAAAGACTTGTGAATGAGGCCTGACAGAACCATCTTAGCAGAGGGCTCCCCTCCCTCGGCTGTGATGAGGTAAGTCACTTTAAGTTAATTATCTAGGATAAGAAAGGCTGCAACTCAAGGACGAAAGAGCATTCCAGGGCTAATGGAGCTAGTTAGCTAATTTAGCTAACTAAAGAGTGCTGAATAAGAGTCAGGAACCCCAGACTCAGTTCTGTAACACTTAACCTGTAGACATCTCAGTTTTCCTATGCGTCCAGTCCAACCACAGAGGTGAGGAAGAGTTCAAGGATGAATAGAATGCAGGAAAAAAGGAGCAGGATTTGGAGTGAAGGGATCTGGGTTCAAAAGCTGACTTTGGTCATTACTATCTATGCACAGAAGCAAGTCCTTTCACTTTTCCTATGCTTCAGTTTCCTCATCTCCCTTCCTCTTGGGAAGCAACATCAACATTGGAAAAGTACTCTGTCTCTGCAGTCAGAAGACTTAGATTCGAATCCTACCTCATTCTCAACTAAAGTTTTCTCCTCCTTGTTAACCTCCTTTTCACTTCAGAGAAACCTCTGGCTCTAAGGTCTCACTCTCCTAATTGGTGACCGTCTGCCTGGATCATTATCCAAGGAGATGTTGAGTCATTTCAGTCATCTTGGTGACCCCATTTGGGGTTTTCTTGGCGGAGATACTGAGGTGGTTTGCTATTTCCTTCTCCAGCTCATTTTACAGATGGGGAAACTGAGGCAAACAGGGTGAAGTGACTTGCCCAGAGTCAAACAGCTAGTAAGTATCTGAAGCTGGATTTGAACTCTGGAAGATGAGTTTTCCTGCCTTCAGGCCCAGTTCTCTTTGCACTATGGCGCCACTTAGCCGCCATTACCTGGCACATGGTAAGAACTTAATAAATGTTCTTTCTGTATCTCTCTACCTACCTCTGATACTTACAACTTCATGATGCTGAGCAAGTCACATCTCTGTATCTTAGTTTCCTCATCTACAAGATGAAGGAGTTTGGTCTCAATGATCTGTAAGGTTTCCTCAGCTCTAAATCTTTGAGTTTAAACCAGGCATTCAAATGTCAACACCAATTTGAAAAGCCTCCACCAGCAACATATGACATGCCCCGGGAGGCCAAGCTGTGTCCGTAACTTCCCCCTGCTCCCCACCCACATTCCTCCCTCTCAGTAGAGGGATCCTGTCATTCCTCCAACCACTCATTTGGAACAGAAGCTTGCCCTATCTCCAGAGGATGCCCTCACCTATAAAACAGGCTTGTAAATATTGCCAATTGCAATCTCCCCTAGGGGATGGGTGAAGAAAGGCCAAGAGAGGGTACGGGAGCACCAAAGGACATGGCGGTTAGGCAAATGACAAAAGGGGGGGCAGCTGGAGTAGAGGCGGAAGGAGCGGGAAAGAAAGAGGAAGGGAGAAAAGAGTCTGGGGAAAGCCTCCCCAACATAATTCACTGTTATCTGTGCTGTTGGTTTGCTCATTTCTGTACTGATTCAGATAGTCTTCCTACAACTTTACTGTCTCCCTGGACTCATCTTTGTCCTTCCCACTATCCCTTGAATCTAGAAAGTCACTTTAAATTTAAACCCAAACTTGGCAATAACTAACGGCTTTAATTTAAGGGCTTTTAACTGTAAGCTGTAGCTCGAGTTAATATCCCGGCTACCAGACGGAGCGCACATGGGCATGGCCAGGACAGTCAGATATGTGCTTGGCTGCCTCTGTGTTTTCTGGGCTGGAAAAATAATGAAAACAGAGCTGAAGAGAGAGGGTCTGTGTGGACTTTGCTTTACCAGCCTTGGAGTAACCATATTTTCTTCTAAATGATACTGTTGAGTGAAATGTTTCAGCTAGCCAATGACCCACAATACCCTGCCTTGGGATCAAGGGGAATGGCTTAACGGACACCAAAGACATTCTTATTTTATTTTCTTTGCATCTATTTTGGCTTTTTTTGGGGAAAATTTATGAATATAAAATATATTTGATAAATATAAAAATATTTATAGATTTTTAGACCTAGATCTGGGAGGAACCTTATAGGCCAAGAGTCCAACTTTCTCATTTTAGAAAGGAAGATTTGGGGCCCAGAGGTTAGGTTACATGCTCAAGTTCACAGGGAGTAAGTGTCTGGGCAGTATTTTAACTCAGATCCTTGGACTCCCAAGCCAGCATCATTTCCATTTACTTAACTGGAAACATGTTGTCACACCACAGTAGAATGGAAACTCCTGTAGGACAGGGATGATTTTCATTTTGGGAGGCAGGGTGGCACAGGAGATAACACACAGAACTTGGAGTAGAAAGATCTGGGTTCAAATTCTGCCTTAGATATGCGCTCTGTGACCTAAGACAAATAATTTAATTTCTAAGACCCTCAATTTCCTCATTTATAAAACAGTGACAAAAATAGCATTCAATCAAGAGACATCATAGACAGGATTTTTGTAAACCATAAAATACTATGTCACTGTAATTAAAATCACCATAGGGAGATCTAGAGGAGGAAGACCCCTCCACTGATGCTGATTATCTCCCATTCCACACTGCTGGTTTTGGAGAGCAGCCAGGGTACTGAAGGGTTAAGGGGCTTGCCCTGGGTCCCAGGGCCAGTGGGTGCTGGAGGGAGGGTTCATAACTCTGCAGCCAGCTGTCTTCCCACAATGCCAGAGCTGAGCCTTGTTACTGTTCTCATTGGTATTGGCTCATTTTTCTCATCTTATACAACAGAGTTTAGATAGAAGCAGTCCATAGACACATTTCTATCCTGCTATTTGTTTTTAACTCTTTATATTCTGTGGACTGTTCAACACACAAAGTAACTTTTCTATAACTGATTAAAAATCTTGGTAAATAACCTCATCTTGCTGTAGGTTCACTGAAAGTATCTTCTGGGGGCAGCCAGGTAGCACAGCGAGTAAGAACACCGGCCCCAGAGTCGGGATGACTTGGGGATCGAATCTGGACTCAGACACTTAGCACCCACACAGAAACACCTGGCCATGTAACCTTGAGCAAGTTACTTAACCCCAATTGCTTTTAAAAAAAAGTATCTTCTGGTGAATTGCTGTTGCAGGCAGGACAATGGGAACGGTCTGTAAGTTACTGTTATTAATTTGTATAATATTAGAGTAATACACACAATATTGTTATGATTACAATTAGTGTTATTACTGTTTTGTTACTGTCTTTGAATACCACAGTGCTGGTATGCACTAAGAGCTTAATAAATGCTGACTGACTGGTTGAAGGGCACAAAGTAACAACAAATCCTTGTTGAGCCTTCTGAATATGTCCTTAATCCTATAATGTTAAATAGACAATCCACAGAAGTTATGGACTGTGGAAAAACCACTGAACAATTAAGAGATTGTTTATGACCTTGGCGTGGGCAAGTTTGCATCTAATTTTGCAAGAGAGAAAACCTCTCTGAAGTTATAGCTTTAAAAAAGAAAACTCAGCAAAGCTTCCCCCTTAAATCTTAGAGGACTAGAAGTGAGGTCCCTCCAGTGAGGCTGGTGGCTTCAGCTGGGATGCTGAGAGCAGGCCAGAAATTGCTTTTGCCCATTTCGGCCTCAGCTGAAAAAATACCATCTGTCCTTGTCCTCTGAGGCCTGGCCACAGCTGCCCAGGCTGGGGTTCCAGATTTAAATTGGTCAAAAGTTACAGCCAAATGTCAGATTAGCAGAGAAAAGAAAATCTTGCCTGTGTTGTTTCCATATTTGCTATAGTCTAGCCTCTTATAATTTTTAGCTTTTTTCAAGACCCAACCCAAATGTTACCTCCTACAGTAAACCTTCCCTGATTCCTCTTCATCGTGACCGCTCTGTTCCTTCTCAAATTATTCACCTGTTTAATTATTTTATCTGATCACGGCAATGGAAGGTTTTTGAGGACGAGGCTATTTTTCACTTTGTTTCAGAATCCCTAACTCGAAGTGGGATGTTTTGTACACAGCAGGCATTTAATGAGTGCAGAATCAATTGCCATGCATCATCGTGATCATTCTCTAAAGCAGGGATTTTCTGTGTCTGGTCCTTTGGGCTACACAGTTTGGTGAAGACCCTTTCTCAGAATCATGTTCTTAAATGTTTAAATCAAATATGAAGAATTATAAAATAGACCAATTATATAAAATAGTTATCAAAATATTAAAAAATCAAGTCCACAGACCTCAGGTTAAGATTTGTGAGTTGAAGGGTTTATAAGGCTAGTCACAGCATCATAATCTTAGCTCTGGAAGAAGCACTAGAGATTCTTTCATCAAACACCTTTATTTTATACATGAGGGGCTAGATCTAGTCTGAGGAGATGATTTCCCCAAGGACAAGATAAAGAGGTTCAGTCTCTGTTCTCCAGATCCTAGGCCTCAGTTTCCTCATCTGAAAAATGAAGGGGTTGGGTTAAATGTCTTCTGATGTTCCCTTCCAGCTCTGAAGCTATGACTGTGATCCCACCACTGTGTTCTTTGGCTTAACCCCACCTAATGCTGCTGGGAAGCCTGGATTGTTTCTTCTCTCTGTATTTCTCTCTAATTTCCAATCACTGGCTTCTTCAGTTACAAACAAGTCCAGATTCATCCTTTCAAAAAAAAAAATCCACAAAAACAGCAACAACAACGCTGCTCACTTGACCCCACCATCCCCTCAGGTTGTCATTCTATAGTTCTTCTTTGCATGGGAAAAGGAATGACTTCTCTTGGAAAATGTCTTCCATATTTCTTGCTTTCATGTCTTCACCAGGTACTCACTTCTCAACCCCTTATTATCTGGCTTCTGATCCCATCACTAGACTCAAATTGTGCTCTTCAAGGATTTCAGCGGTCTCTTAGTTGCTCAATCCAATGACCTTTCCACAATGTTTATTTTCTTGGTCCTTTCTGCAGCTTTTTATACTGTTGGCCAACCCCTTTTCCTGGATGTTCTTCTTGGGTTCTGTGCCATCTGTCTTCTTTGCTAAATTATCACACATTCATCTCTCACCCATTAAGCGCAGGGTATCTTCCAAAGCTGGGTGATGGGTTCTCTTCTCTCTGTAGGGTCTTATCAACTCTCAGGGGTTCAAATATAAACTCTATAAGTATGATAACAATATCTATCGGTACGATTCTAATCTCCTGAATTCTGTGCTCACGTTACACCAGCTACCTGCTGGACAGCTCCCTCTAAATGGCCCATCAGCACCTCCAACCCAACATGTTAAAACCAAAAGTCATTATTTACTCTCCAAAGGAGCCATGCTTCCAAATATTATTCCTTTAACCTTGGTACTGTCTTCAACTCCTAATTCTTACTTACTCCCATATCTCGTCCATTACCAAATCTCATCATTTCCATTTTCACAACATCCATCATATATGACCCTTTCCCTCTGCTTAACAAGGCAACCACCCATCGCTTCTTGCCTGGAATACTGGAATAGCTTTGGTATTAGCCTCTATGCCGCCAGTTTCTTCCCACTCCGAGTCATCTTCCACTCAGCTGCTAAGGCAACTTTCCTAAAGCACAAGTTTGATAATGTCATCACTACCTTATATTGAGCGCCTCCCTATAACCTTCACAAATAATTTAAAAAATACTCAGTTTGGCAGAAAGTCCTTCATAACCTGCCCAATTCCTACCTTTCCAGTCTTCTTACACTTTACTTCCTTTAACGTGATCCATGATCCAGTTACATACACTGGCCTTTTCTAGCATGTGACAGTCCATCTCCTGTTTCTGTGTCTTTGTCCTGATTGTTCCCCATGTCTAGAATCTTCTCTTCTCACTGATGATGTGGGAAACAATGGGTATGGAGCACTCACCACAGTCACACAGCTTGTGAGAGGCAGAACCAGGATGTGAATTAAGGCTTTCCTCCCATATAGAGGTCTGGTTATCTTCATTCTTCACATGCTTCTTTGTCCACTAGCGTTCAGACAGAAATGGTCCTGGGTCAAGTAGCTGCCCAGCTTTCAATTTTTTATATTTAATGACAGATGGACAGGTGGACAAAATAATGACTTTCTGCAGCTGAATAAAAATGTTAACCTGAAAAATCATTTTCTAGAAACTCAAAGATTCCTCAGTGCAAAAGGGGTAACAAGGAAAGATGTACCCCTTATCCTGCCCTCTTCCTCCTCCTGCTCCTCCTTCCTCCAACATCTCTTCCTCCTTTTATATATTGGGATTTAACCCCTTGTTGCATTGTTTCCTGGATTTAAATAATCAACAAGTATTTATTAAACCCCTATAATGTCCCTCAGCACTGGGGATACAAAGTAAAAAATGTCCCTACTATTGGGTACTTAGGGTCTATCAGTTATTGCTTTGTCCCTGGGTCTGACTGAACCCCATGGCTCCGGATACAGCAGGAACAACAAATATTGTTTCTGTGCCGTTTTTGTTCCAGGCTCTGTGCTAAGTGCTGGGAATCCAAAGAAAGACCAAGGCTGGTTTCCATTTTGCTCTCCCTTATGTCCAGGGTTTTGCGTTTTGTGGCCTGCATATAAACAGTCAGACCGAAGATGTCACCCAAAACTTCAGTGATTGCCACATTAATTGTGCCTTGACTGTTAAACATGAAGACTACCAGGGAGGAAGTGTTTGTTTGTTTCTTTCTCTCTCTTCTTTTTTTTCCTCAAAGTCTTCCATGAAAATACTTATTAAAACAACTCCTCAGAGAGCTCAGTTTCCAGGTCAGAGCCTTTATGGATGATCTCCACCTAGGCTGTTTTGGGAAAACTTTGCATCTAACTCAGTTATTTGGAACTGGAAGTTCCCCTCCTCTATAGAATGAATTATTGATAATAGTTAAGAATTCCCAGGCCAGTAACCAAAGCCTCATAATGAAGCTGAGTGAGGAATGATAGACCAACTGTAGATAGTTGAGAATTAGTCATAATGTATCTACTCCTTACTTGGGTAATGCCCACTCACGGAAAATGGAAAGTAGAATGATTGTATCTCAAGCCGAAAGTCTTAACGGCCTACATTAAAGAAGTCTTCCATTTAAAAAGTCTTAATAAATGCCCATTTTATGCCATCCTTAAAAAGGGTGATGGAGATCCATGATCATCTGGATGGCCCGGAACATTTCTCCTTCAACTTTTGTTCCAATTAGCAATCTGAATTCAATATATTCCCATCCTTACCACTTAACGAGTTTGGAAAAATATTTGAAACACTCCACTTGTACCACCATTCATTCCATTAGGCAATAATAAGCAGGTATTGCATATTACTATATCAAAGGACTGCAAGAGAATGAAGCTCATTGGCGACTTTCAAGAATTCTTGGTCCCGTACGCAGACAATATTATATTTTAATAATTAATTGTTCATCAAAGGGAAAGATGAGGAACAGGGATGCTAAATTCAAAGTTATTCAAATTGCAGAAATGAATAATGTATGACTTTTATATTAAATACACACTGTATTAAGCAGTCTACATTTCATCCAGCTCTGTCTTTCATTTTTAAACATTCTGAACTACAATATGAATAATCAGTCAGGGGAGGTTTATTTAGAAAAAGAAATGGTTTATTGGAATGCAAACCAAGTGTTATCTGGGCATGATTAAATTTTTGTCATCAATTAGAATTAAAAAAAAAAAAGTCTGCAAAGTCATGGTCAACTATTAAGCCCCAAGACAACTAAACCCACTTGCTGATTTTTTCATCATCAAATCGCAAACGGTTAAATTCTGTCCAACTTTTTATCTCTCCAAGCAATGCTGGGAGGTAATTTTTAATTAAAGGAAATTTGAAAGATGGAAACTAAACATGCATAATTGGATTAAAAATGTGATAATTAAAACATTAGATGATAATCATCTATTTTATTGCATTTTCAGGGGGTTAATAACCTAATATTTTGAATGCTCCAGTTACAATGCAAGAAATGGGCTTTATGAAATATGGTGCTCGGGAAAAGCGTGTAGTCGCAAGTGACATTTCTGGGCCGCAGCCCTGAAAACTAAATTATTGCTAGACGGTATTCCTCCAGCCGTAGAGAAAGGGGCTCTAGATCGGTGGGAGAGAAAAGACTTCCACTTAACAAAGTAATTCAGTACAGGAGATCAAGTAATGGAAAAGAAAGGCACTTAATTACCTGACAACAGAGAAGAGTGTCAGGTCTGGGACTGGAAGACTCTGGGAGGGCCTAACTCTTCCACTCCCCAACCAAGTTACCCAAGAACAAACTGCTTAACTTGTCTGAGCCTTAACTTCCTCATCTGTAAAACAGGCTTAGCTATATTTAGCCTAGCTGCCTCACAGGGTTGAAGAGAGGGAAGGACTTTGGTATATCATTTCTCTAATATATGTAGCTAATACCATCTCACATATTATATAGAACTTTGTAGTATGTAGAATTGAGAGATTTGAGATATCACCGGAGACCAGAAAACCCAAGTTTCTGGGCACCCAACTCTGGAGTCCCCAATCTTCTGTATAGTGACTTCTGCAAAGGCAGAATAAAGCAAGGCTATTGCCAACCTCCTCTGGGAGATGGCATCTCTTAGGGAGGTTTAAGATCATGTTACTTTTGTTGGTGGCCATGGAAAAGGACAAAAGCATCGAAGGGCTGAAAGGACCCTCAGCTGCTATCTTCTCACAGATAAGTAAACTGAAGTCCGATATGGTTACAAGACTTGCCTGTAGGGACAGAGCTAATGTAAGGTGGGATTAGAACTCAGGTGACTCTGACTGCAAGTCTCGTTCTCTATCTACCACATCTCACAGTCTCACATCAGCCCAATTATGTTGCCCTTGTGGTCCACTAGACTCCCTAGATTTTTGCCAAGTAAACTGCAGCTAGAGATCCTGCCTCCATCTCGGATTTTTTTTAACCCAAGAACAAAGTTACCTTTACGTCCATTACATTTGATTTGGTTTGGCCGGCTGTTCTAGACTGGAAAGATTTTTTTGTATTCCTCTTCTCTCCTAGCTATCTTTCCTGGCTCTGTCCTCAACAAAGCTGTTAAGTTAATGTGGGCTGGGGAAAGTCATTCCAGGCAGAGGGAAGAGTTTGGGCCAAGGCAGAGAAGGACAAAATGAAGGGCGGGCTCTGGGGAAGTGTGACTGTAATTGAGGTTGGTTAGTGTGAAGAAGACACAGAGGGAAATCCTCAGAAATAAGACCAGAAAAGTAGCTTGGGGCCAGATTGGAAAGTGAAGAGCTGTTCTAGGCTCACCAAGGCAGTGGGGAGTTGTTGAAGTGTCTGAGTCACACCCTACAGGCTCTGCCCACTTTCCATATGCATAAAGTTGGGCCTGAATGGGATTTACCTCCAAAAGGAGGTCAGACATGCCTCCATTCAAACAGGAGAAGCATGAACTTCTGAAGGAAAGGGAGAAGGACTAGACCAGTGGTTTCCTTACCTGGGAAGTCCCAGGCAAGGAAATGCCCTCCATTAATGCAGGCCGATACCTTCTCTACAATGAGAAGTCTTGGAGATTTCCCTAGGACACCAAAGAATGGGTCATAGGACACAGAGCAAGTCTGTGCTAGGTCTTCTGGGCTTGGAGGTCAACTCCCAATCCACTAGATCAGTGGGGTCAAACTCAAACAGAAACGGGGAGTGTCATTGATAAGTCTGCACTGAACCATGTCCTTCAAGAAGGGTCCTGATAATCAGGAAGACTACTGGGGGCAGCTGGACTAACAGGCAGGGGGCATGACTATCTCCAGCTCAACGCTTTTTAGTGTCCAAGATGCTTAAATAAGAAGCTCTATAAAACCCTCTACCACGAAACACAGGGCAGAATGAGTAGCATGGCTTTCCCATCCTTACTGGCCATATTGGGGGACACGGTATCTAGGACACTGGCCTTGGAGTCGGGAGGACCTGAGTTCAAATCCAGCTTCAGACATTTACTAGTCACATGACCCTGGGCAAGTCACTTAACCCTGATTGCCTCAGTTTCTTCATGTGTAAAATGAACCAGAGGAGGAAATGGCAAAGCACTCCAGTATCTTTGCCAAGAAAACTCCAACTGGGGTCACAGAGAGTCAGACTCGACTGAAATGACGAAACAACAAAAATCCATACAAACACATAACTTCTTGGCTTAGCATTCAAGGCTCTGCATGACTGAACAATGCATTAGGCTACTCACATTCTATGAGTATCCTGTGCCTGGAATGCCTCCTCTTCCAATAATTAATAAGAGAAGCAGCGGGAAGATAATATGGTATAACAAGATTCTTGCGGCTCCTGTCTTTTGCTCAATATGCTGATTCTGTTGGTGTTGTATCATCTGCAAGTTTGCTCAGCCTGCTGTTTACGCAGGTGGAAAAGTCATTTCAGGATTGAGGGCTCAAAGGGACCTTAGAGTTGAACGCACCCATTTTACAGATGATGAAAATGAGGCCTGTATGTTGCCCAAGGTCACACAATTCCAACTGAGGTCCGATGACTCACTCCCCCAGGCTCCCAGGTTCTGAGTCCTTTGCACTGTTTCTCCTCAAGACAAAATATGTCAGATCTAGAGTCAAAAGAGCTAGGGGTTCAAATCCCACTTCGGATAAATGCCTGTGAAACCTGGCTACGCTCACCTCTCGGGGCTTCAGTCTCCTCATTTGTAGGATGAAGGATTTGGATCAGATGATTTTTCAAGTTGCTTTCAGTTCCAAATCTATGATCCCATCAAATTTTTTAGGTTTGTTTTTTGTGGATTGGTGCATATGTTGCTCAGTCATGGGGAGTTTTAAGGACAACATGTCTGATTTGTACAGAGACAAAGTGAGAGCTTTCTCTGATCTCCCTCATCGGGATGTAATCTCTCCCTCCTTGGTCCTTTCATGTCCATTTTTACCTCTTCTCATTACACATGCACGTACTCCCTTCCTGTTATGGTTGTCTGGGTGCACGTCTCCGTTCCCTTATCACGGGTCTGAGGACAAGAGCTCCGTCTTCTGTGTATGCTCCCAAAGCCTGTGGTGGGTCAGAGAAGACGTGCCTTCCATCCCAGATTCCTCCCCTGGTTTGTTTCGTTCACTAACATGGCACTTAATTTAAGGACTGATGCCTGAATGGCAAGTATGTTGACATTAATATCTCCAAAGGGAGGACGCAGAAGTAACACAGCGTCATTGTCAACAATTAAGGAAATCAACATGACATTTAAATTGCAGATTCCTATGGCGATGGAAGCACAATATTATTACTGGATTTTTCCAGTGTAGTGGCTCTCTCTCTCCATCTGTCTTTATGCCTCTCACAGGAATAATGGATATGGTGGGTGCAATATACTCTCAATTTCCTTTGGGGAGGAGGAGCTCAATGAATACTTTTGATTTTCTGGTATTATTCCCATTTCACAGTGGGGAAACTGAGGCAGGACAAGGTTAGAAGCCTTGCCCAAGGCCACACAGCCAGTAAGCAGAAGATTCAGGATAAAGGCATAAGTCTTTAGGCTTCCTGCCTGAAGTACATGGACTGTTCATTAGTTTAAAATAGCACTTTAAGTATTCTTAATATTGTTGAAATAATTACTAGATGATTATTATATTATCTCTTAAGTTTGTGGACAATTTACAAAATGCTTTCAAATACATGGTCTCATTTATTCCTCACAACAATGTTGGGGGCAGTAAACCAGAGCGTAGCACTGTGTCTAGAACACCATTGGTGCTTAATAAATGTTTACTGACTGACAAGGCAGGAATTACCAACCTCGGTTAACAGAAGGAAAAACTGAAGCTCAGAGAGGCTGAATTTCCCCTCTGTGCCTATGATGGGACAGCTCAGACAAAGTGTAAGTAGGGCTCTTTCTATGGAACCAGGCTGGGTTCCTCACCTCTAGAATGGTCTTCTTGTTTGCCTTTCCACTGGATTTCAGAGAATCACAAGATTTTAGAGCTGAAGCTGCCCACTTCTTAAGGCAGCCCATCCACTCTGGGGCAGCTGCCATAGTTGGGAAGCTTTCCTGACACCATGCTCAAACCTCTCCTGCAACATTCCCTCACTATTCCCAAGTTCTTCCCTGTGGGGTCTTTCATTGGCACTAGCTAGAAACCATGCATCTGTGCCAACCAGTGTATCTATGGAAACATCTATGCCAAAGTATTTATAAATGCCAGAGGTCAGTTCTGAAAGCAGTCCCAAACAGGCTGGCAATGATGATGATGATGATGATGGTGATGATGATGATGATGATGATAGCTGGCATTAAGACAGCAATCTAAGGTTTGCAAAGTGCTTATAGATTCTCCTTTGATAATAAAAGCTTTATATTACTTTAAGGTTTTATTTTATTTATTTACTTTATTTTTACATTTATTTTAGGTTTGCAAGGTTGACACTCTCAACAATCCCTGAGAGGTAGGTGTGATTATTACCTCCATTTTACAGATGGCAGAAACAAAGCAGACAGAAGTTAAGTGACTTGCTTAGGGTCATACAGTTAGGAAATATCTGAGGTGATAATCAAACTCAGGTCTTCTTCACTCCTGATTTAACACTATCCATATACAATAGGAAACCTAAAGGCTATCTTCTCTCTCTCTCTCTCTCTGTCTCTCTCTCTTCATCCCTCCCTCCCTCTCTCTCTCTGACTCCACACACACACACACACACACACACACACACACACGATGAAAATGTATCATCTTTGTAGCCTTCAAGATTCTGTTGCAATAACAAATATATTGACAGAGGTTGGTGGATCAAATGAGAACTGTCCTCTAAACTGAACCCAAACTGAATACTTTTGAAGCCTTTTATGTATTAAACGAACAAAATACATATATATAAATAAAAGCCACACCACTTCACCTTCCTAGATGAGAGTTAGAAACTCGTCCACATGCCTCTACTGGCATTTCTGACCCATTTGAAATCAGGAAACACTGGAAATGCCCCAAGTGAGCCCCTTTCTCTATGACTTTCCAGATCAAAGAGTTCAGATAAGCATCTGGGCTTTGTAGATCCTGAAGTGAGTGAAGCCAATTAGCAGGGATGGGATTGTTGCGTATTTATAGCACTCCCCAGGAAGGTTACATGCAATCAAGTGCTGGAAACGGGAACTTCAAAAGGGAAACCACGTCTTACATCCTGACCTGAAAAACACCACCAGGCCAAAGTTGATATAAGTTGCAACACTTTTCCTCCCCAAAGGAAAGGTAATTCATTGTTTATTTATAAAGACCGACTCTTCAGAGAAATGCAACCCCCAAGTCATCGGTTCAGATTCCACTGATCTGTTACATGTGCTGACTTGGAAAGAAGGAAGGAAATGAGCATTTATTAAACACCTACTGTGTGCCAAGAGCTATGCTAAGCACTTTACATACATTATCTCATGTGGTCCTCACAATATCCCTGAGATAGACGCTATTATTTGACAAGTGAAGAAACTGAAGCTGGTAGAGCCTAAGTGATTTGGTCAGGGTCACACATCTAGCTAAGAGTCTGAGGCAGGATTTGAATTCATGTCTTACTGAATCCATGTCAATCCTGTGCCACCTCCCGTGTTACAGATGAGGAGAAGTGATCTTCCCAGGATCATATTCCTAGGAAATGTCTGAGGCTGCCTTTGAACTCGGGTCTTCCTGACCTCAGGTCCAGTGCTCTATCCACCAACCATTAGTCAATGTTTTCTATCACATATAAGGGATTAGAATTCCTTCAAGGGTTTCGGAATTTTCACAGGCTCCCAGTTTGAGCTGCTAGTGATGAATTTGAACACTCAGAGGTGAGTGGTTGGTGAAGATTCTCTTGACATCTGAGTTGAAATGGTCCAGAAAACCCTGCCCTGGCTGCGTGTTGCTGGTTCACTAGAACATCCTTGGCCAAGATCTTCCTTGAGAGGCAGCATCACTCAAGGATCAGTCTTTAGAGGAGAGCTGTCTGACTGTCAAGGAGGAAGTCATCTGGGTAGAGAGAACCACCACTGTCTCCATCCTCATCCATCAATATATGAAGACCAAGAAGCATTTCTAGTCCATACTCATGGAAAGCTAATCCATGAAGATTGTGGTGGTGAAGGTGGTAGTAGGGAGCAGAGGAAGTCAAAGTAGTCATGACCGGTCTCCACAAATTGTTCCTGATACTTGGCTGAGGGTCTCGGCCAATGCTGAAGATTGGACAAGGCATGCTGAGCTACCAGACCAAAGGTCACTAAGGTACAAGAAAAGGTTCTCTGGCTAATTGTGTGCTTAAGGAAGGGACTGACAATTAAATTATGAAAAGTTTCAAGCCTTTTAGAAATACCCATCTACATACCAACAAACCTCTGTTCTGATCAAGGTGCATTTATTTTAAAAGTTAATGAAGAGGCAGTTAGATGGGTCAGTGGATATAGCAGTGGCCCTGGAGTCAAAAGGACCCTAATTCAAATCCAGCCTCAGACTTTTACTAGCTGTGTGACCCTGGGCAAGTCACTTAACTTAGATTGCCTCTGGGGGAAAAATAATTAACGAAGGAGGCCACTGAAAGTTAATCTATCAAGGTTTTAGTCCTGTAGTCAGGAGGACCTAGGTTCAAGTCCTATCTCTGATACATGCTGAATATATGACCATATAAGCTTTCAGTGCCCCAGGGAATTTTCCAACACTGCGATCTGTGGACAAAGCACTGATTTATTTGTGTGAGGGCAGAAAGCTTATACACCAGGAAGCTCCTTATGCCATTGAAATCCAAAGGATCAACTGTCTCTTCTTCTGTTAAAAAAAATCTGAAAAATTCTAAAATTGTATTGCTTATATAATTTCCTACTACTCAGACTTTTAAAAATTAACTCATATTGATTTTTTCCTATTGGTCTGAATTTGTGAGGTTTTACTTCGGAGTTGAAAATTTCCGAATAGAGGACTTTCAGGTGGTAGAAACAATGTTTGGTTGTTGTCCTTCATTCTCAGAGAACCAAAGTGACATCACCATGCTGGGGTCAAGGCACAGTGTGTTTGACTGTGGCTGATCAGATCAATAGGAGCTCGGAATGCTCTGCTGCAGGCCGGGCATAAGTAGTCCATAGAGTAAATAAAATGAAAAAAAATTACAAAAAAACAGTCTATATCCTGAAACCCTTCTCTCCCCCTACACCTAGCCATGGCTTCTCTGTGTATCCTCAGCTTCCACATAACAAGCACATTCGTCATCAAATACTTAGGAAAGGGCCGCTGTGTGCGAGTTTGTGTGGTTTTCCTCAAGTTTCTTCTTCTAGTTTTATATTAATTTTGGTCTTTGTTTTAACAAGTCGGAGGCTTGATTGTACACGTGAAGCTGCTTCAGGGACGAACCTCACATTAGTAACATGTTCGTTCCCGTCTTTTAAAATAGAATCAATTTGATTTTTCGGTTATATGATTGGGAGCTCACCACGTCTAGGGCCTGCTGATTTTCTGCCTGGAGAAAAGTGTTCATGTTGTACAGGGGTGAAGTTTCTGTGTAGGCCACGAGCCTTCGGACTTTCTCACTTCTTATTCCTAAACCATATTTTCTGATACACTTTTATTTGCTGTCCTATTCTATGTTCACCTTTGTATCAAAGTCACTGAGTTTCAAAGTATAAACTGATTTGATTTTTCCACACAGTAGACCATAAAATTCGAAATATACAGGAAAACGTGACAATCAACACAGCGGGGAAGGCCAGGGCCATTTTGATTTTGTCTGTGTACGTCCAGTGCCTAGGCAGCCCAATGTAGGAGTATATGAGTGATGCTACATCAGGTGCAAGTGGTAAAAAGAAAAAAAAACCCAACATACAATCCCTGTCCTCAGGGAGCTTATATTCTACTCTACTGAAAATTCTATTGACATTTCGAATATTATATTATGCTGTATACAATTGTCAAATTTAATTAAAAAGGTGATCATCAGAACCTACGATGTGTCAGGCACTGCAGACACAAAGACAAAAATGAAACCATTCCTGCCTTCAAAGAGCTTATATTCTACTGGAGAGAGATAACCTGGGTATAGATAAGTACACAGAAATCATGTCCCAAGTGATATTGGGAAGGGAAGAACACTAATGATTGGGGGAAATCGGGAAAGGCTTCCTGTAGGAGGTGAAACCTGATGCTTTTCTACTCCCAAATTCTCTGCTCTGAAACACCACTCCCACAATCTGATTGGCTTTTTTGAGGGCAATTGGGATTAAGTGACTTGCCCAAGGTCACACAGCTAGTTTTTGTGTTAAGTGTCTGAGGCTGGATTTGAACTCAGGTCCTCTTGACTCCAGGGCCGGTGTTCTATTCACTGTGTCACCTAGCCACCCCTCTGAATGGCTTTTAATGCAGTGTTTATGAACTTTAAAAAAAATGGTGTTTTATCATAATTTGTTTCATTTGTAATCCTATGTACTTAATTGTATTATGAATCTAAAAGCCTTGTTCTGAGAAGGGGGTTCATTGGCTTCACCAGTCTGCCAAAGGGGTCCACGATACAAAAATCTTTGCTCTAAGACAAACATATAAAATAAAGAGAAGAGAAAGTCTAGAAGGGAGATCGTAGTGACATAGACAATGTCAAAGAATGAGAGGTCTAGAGAGCTCGGCCCTGGACCCCACTTCCCTGCTTCTGTCCACTTGGGGCAGGCAGCTTTCCTATGCAGAGTTCTCCATCTTCTGTCCTCCTTTACAGCACAGACAAGAAACATTGTGGTCTGGCAAGACAGGCAGGAGTGGGCAGCACTGACACTGAAGGACATCCCAAGGACAGAAAGACAAAGAGAGAATGTCCCTAGAGCAGCCAACTATCCAGTTTTTGGCATATTACCTGACACCCCATCTCATGCTCTTTTCGTTCACTTTCTCAATTCCAGTAGAAAATTTGCCTCACAAGTCTCCTGCTAATGATGGAATCCCAAGACAGCCACCTTTCTTTCTTCAGCTCACAATTACTCTGCACACAGAGCAAACAGCTTGTCAGGGGTAGTTATGGTAAAAGTTGAAAAAACTGTCACACTGCTAACTGTGTTTTCTTGTTGTGATGCCTGATGGCAACCGATGAATGGATCCACTGGGAAACCCAGCCAAGGATGCCTCTCTCCCTTCTTAGTGCTTCTCTATTTTTAACTATACCACCATTGCCTTTGGGGCAATGACACCTTTTATAGGAATGTGCATTCATCCTAAAAGAAATTTCATTTCCCTCCTTGAATGTAAGACCACTTTCTGCTTCTATATTGCCAGCCAAGACATCTCTCCTAAAACTTGGTTCACCAACCAATGTCAATACCAGATTGGAGTATCCTTTTCTCCCTTGACACACTTTCTAGGTGATTTCATCTATTTCCATGGGACCAATTAACAACTCTACATACATGATGATGATATCTATGTCAAACCCTAATCTCTTCTCCTGAAATCCAGTCCCACATTGTCAATGTTCTATTAGACTTCTCCAACTAGACATTCCATTAGCATCTCAGAACTTGTCTTCTTCCCTCTCACTCCCAAACCTGCAATATTTCCAAATATTCTTTTCCTTTAATGGGTGCCAGCCCTTCTATTTATCTCATTCAAAATCTTTGAAGGACCCATGTCTCTGCATTCGCCTTCACCAATTATGAGCACTGGCAAGTCTTGTCATGTCTACCACCACAACATGTCTTAGCACTTCTATGGCCACCATACCCCAGTTTAAACTCTTATCACCTCTTTCCTGGGCATTTGCAATAGCCTCCTAATTACTTTCAGTCTCTCTCATCCTCCAAAGGGCTACTAAAATAAATTTTTTTTTTGCCTTCTGGAGGGCAATTGGGGTTAAGAAACTTGCCCAAGGTTACAGGCTAGTTTTTTCTGCGTGTGTGTGTGTGTGTGTGTGTGTGTGTGTGTGTGTTTGTGTTAAGCGTCTGAGGCCGGAACCGAACGCAGGTCCTCCTGACTCCAGGGCCAGTGCTACTCACTGTGCCAGCTAGCCTCCACTAAAATAACTTTCTTAAGGCATGAGTCTGACTATGTCACTTTTGCTCACAGTTAGTGGTTCCTTCATGCACCCCTGGGATGTGCTTCCTGATTCCTCAATTCCATATCTTAAAAATCTTAGCTTCATAAAAGGAGAAGGGAAAAAGTATTTATTAAGCACCTACTATGTTTCAAATACAGTATTAAGTATTTCATAAGTATGACATCATTTGATCCTCACAGTAACACTGTGAGGTAGGATTATTATTATCCTCATTTTATAGTTGAAGAAACTCAGGCATACAGTTGTAAAGTTTCCTTCCTTCCGAAGAAATCAAAGCTATCAACTGTCACATGACAAAATGCTCTAAAACACTATTGATTGGAGAAATGCAAATTAAAACAACTCTGAGGTACCACTCCACACCTAGCAGATTGGCTAACACAACAGGAAAGGAAAAAGACAAATGCTTAAAGAGATGTGGAAAAATTGGGACACTAGTGCATTGTTAGTGGAGTTGTGAACTGTTCCAACCATTCTGGAGAACAATTTGGAATTATACCCAAATGGCTTTAAAACTGTGCATACTCTTTTGATTTTGATTCCTCTACTAGATGTGTATTAAAAAGAAATAAAAAAAAATCAAAGGAAAAGGACCTACACACACAAAAATATTTATAGCAGCTCTTTTTGTGGTGGCAAAGAATTAAAAAATTGCTCAACAAGTATTAAGATTATGATGGAATCCTATTGTACTATAAGAAATGATAAGCAAGATGGTTTCAGAGAAACCTGGGATAACTTATGTGAACTGATGCAAAGTAAAGTATGCAGAAGCAGGAAAACATTGTGCACAATAATGACAATATTGTAATGATGACCAACTGTGAAAGACTTAGCTACTCTGATCAAGACAAATTTTTTTTGGCAACGTGGCTAATATGGAAATGTTTTGTATGATATCACATGTATAATTGATATATTGCTTGCCTAGGGCAGGGAGAAAATTTGAACTCAAAACTAAAAAAAAAAAGAATGTTAGAATAAAGTATACTTATATAATTTTTTTTTTAAAGCAAAAACTTGGCTCTTTCTGATTCCAGCTCCAACATTCAATTTCTTGTGCCTATATACTCTGACTGACATGCCTTAGTTTCCATGAAACATTTTCTGACCTAAACCCAATCTGATGCAACAAGTGAACCCCTCAGATTACTGTTCTCCAAGGACTGGGATTTTGTCACACTCAAGATATCTAAGGCTGGGTTTTGAGAAGGAAACCTGAAATGGCCTCATTTTGCAACACAATTAGATGAGTTTTTTTCAGGGGCTAATCAATGTGTTCTATCACTAATGACTTTTTTTTCTGGAAGTATGGGAAAGGGAGAATCACCAATTCACACTCATTTACTAGCAGAAGCTTTTAGGGCAGTCTGTGACATTTCTGGACTCTCTCCCTCTCCCCATCCCTTCTTTTCCCCTAGAAAAATAAAGTCTTTGTTGCTTACTAAGGAGCCTACAAGGCAGGAAAGGAAAGCATTTCTGGGTAGAAGGATGTGAAGAAAAGAGGCAAGGAGCTATATTATGAATCTGTCAATCCTGGTAAGATTTCCTTTCACAAAAGTAAAAGTTAGATTTTCAAGTGATAGACATGAGGAGGGGGGATGATGTTTTAATGCCTTTTAGTCTGTTGTAACATGGAGACAAACATTCTTTTGAGGGTGGAGGGAATTGCTAAAAATAATAGGAAACAGTTAAGACCAGATCATAGCTTTAAATATATGTGTGTACACACACACACACACACACTTTTTAAACTTGTTTTTTAAAGATAAGGTCCCTTTGCTCCATACCTTTCTCCACCTGATCAGAGATGATCAAAGATATTGGGACTGATTCCATTTCAGTGCCACATCACTTACCTGGAGTTGTTAAATGACAATGGATAAGTGTGGATGAGCAGTGATTGGAAATAGCTAATTCAGTCTTTCAGATCTTCTTTTCCTCAATCAATCCTCAGACCTTCAAGCCTTGCCTCAAGTGACAGGTGTGACCAGATCTCAGGGTTACCCTCCTCTCCTCTTCCCAATTGTTCTTTATTTGTTAAATATTCAAAGCATATACTTTCACACCCCTCCATTCACCTCATATTTATCTTGTTTACATTTATTGTACGTACATAGAAAGTAAGTGCCTAGAAGGCAGGGATTTTCTTTTTGCTTTTATTTATTATACACAAGCACAGAGGTAGGTGAGGAATATTTCCTGAATAAGGAAAATAATTCTTCCTGCACCAAGTGTCCAGGTAGCACAATAGATAAGAGCTGGTCAATGTGAAATTATCCAATAGTGACCTTAGTAT
>NW_027185761.1:52869636-52885866 GCF_028583685.1 Petaurus breviceps papuanus
GTAAACAAATAGAAACAGAGTAAATGCACATTGATTAGGGGAATGGATAAACAAACTGGGACCCATTAATAAGAATATAATGGAGTATTTCTATGCTGTAGGAAATGAGATCTATAAGGAATTCAGAGAAGCATGGGAAGATAGGAGAAGTGATGCAGAGTGAAGAGAGCAGAGCCATGAGAACAATGCACATAAAAATGGAAGGAACAGTCACAAAACAACTGAACTGGAATGCTGAGATGATTAAGAATAGGCTTGGTCCCAAAGAAATGCTAGAGAAGACTTCCTCCAGCAACTTTGTGGAAGCTGGGGTCCAGATGCGTGATTCACTGAATCTCAGGTAAGACTTCTTCAATCTGTTCATTGATTTTACTAAATCTTTTAGAACACAGAACCTGGAGTCAGGAAGACCTGAGTTCAAATCCAGCCTCAGATACTTTCCAGGTCTATCATCCTGGGCAATTCACAACCTCTTTCTGACTCAGTTTCTTCACCTGTAATATAGAAATAAAAACCACCTACTTTCCAGGGCTGTTGTGAATCTCCAATGAGATGATATTTAATGTGAGCTATTCTTATTATTCCATTTTTAATTTCTTTTACAACTTCTTGTTATAAGACATAGCTCTCCTGGAGGAGGAGAGGCACGAGGGGAATGAAATCTACTTGAGTAAACACAAAATAGAGCAGAATATTTGAAAATAAATAAAACCTTACATTCATGTTATACTTCACGCATTCTACAAAGTTCTTCCCTCCTCCTTACTTCATCTGCACTGGGCTACACCCCTTAGAGATAAACAGAGTTGGGATTATTAGCCCCATTTGATAGATGAGGAAGATAGGTTGACAGAGGGTGAAGCGACCTGTCTCCCAGTGAGTCCACAGAATCAGATGACCTGAGTTCAAACCCAGGGTTCTGTCCATTTCCCCATATCACTGGGTTCTTCCCATCACATCTAAATGCTCTGATCTCTACAGTTCAGAGTTACTCACTTGGAATAAATGGTGATTTGCACGGTCTTTTAGTTACCATGGAAATTGGACAGAACTAGACTTAGCTGCCAATCACCTCTCTCTTTATTCCTATGGACAATAATCTACCTCACATAAAAGAGTTACTGAACGGTCCCTCTGGATCATCAGGAATTGGACTTGCAACAGTGGAAACCCAATTTATCATGTCTTCTCTAACACATTGCTGGGGTACATCATAATTTAGGGATTTTATGCAATTCTTCTTTTTTAAAAACAATGAAAAAAATCCTTTAATGTGATATTCAGACTCGAAGATTACAGGTATTGGAATCAGAGGAAATAAGGCCAATACTGAGCATCAGCAGAATATATATTGATTTTCCTATGCAAGTTTTTCTATCATCATTACCAAGCCGGCAACACTATGAAGGGCATAACTGTTTACGTTCCATCAAATTAGCAGGTAACCCAGATTCCTTACCCAACTTTCAATGAAAACCCCTGCTGTTCCTGAAGACAATATTTTCACAATTTAAACACTTATTTCTTTGGGGAAGGGTAAAATAACTTAGAAAGACCATCCAAAACTAGGGAGGGTAATGACACCAAATGAATGATGCGAGACCTGCTATTTCTCTCAAATCTGCAAATCTGATTTTCACTTCTATATTCTTCCCAGCTATTTGGGAATCTAACATTTATAGACTGTTCACGTCGTTTTATTTTTTCTTTCTCTCCTTCCTTCCCACCCTCTGCCAAATATTGGTTTGCTAAAGGGACCTTGGGAATCTTCTCCTCCTCTGAGCCTCAGTTCCCCCATCTGTGAAATAAGAGGTTGGATCAGATAATTTCTTAATTCCTATCTAGTGATAAAAATTGATGCTGATCTGATCTAGTCTCTTGGTGAACAGTTAGGGCCCCAGGAGGTCTAAGAGTGCTAATTTTTTGTATTTGTATACCTCTCACAGTTTTCCAACTATCCCCTTCCTTCACTCCAAGTCACATGCTGCTTAATAGAGCAGGAGGAAATCAGAAAATTGCTGAATAGGTCCAGTGAAGAGTTCACTGGTAAATATTTAACAAACAACTCTATAGGAAAAAAAAGGTAAACATTTAACAATCAACTCTCCAGGGGGGAAAAAAATGCCGATTTATTTTATTTGCTGATTTCTGAGGTGTAAATGCTACCACTTAAAATTTAACAACTGGGCCTGTGAGAGTTGTCTCTAGCATACCACTCAGATTTCTGTTGCATAATCTCAGCTGGGCCCTCCCTGCTGGTTGCTGATTATATAGAGAGAAGGGCCAAAGTCACAGGAGAACAGATTTAGAGTTCGCAGAGACTCAAGAGTTGTTTTTGATCAACCTCCCCATTTTATACATAACTGCCAAAGTCCATTTCCTATAGCACAGATGTGACCATGCCACTCCCCTGATTCAAAAGCTTTTATTGCTTAAAATACACAAACTCCTTTGTCTGGCATTTTAAACCCTCTATAACCTGACTCCAACCTATGTTTCTTGTTTTATTTTACATTTCTTTGTGTGTTGTTTCCATACACACTTTGGTTCAGCCCACCTGGGCTTCTTCATGTTCCGTACATAACACTATATCTCTTACTTCTGTGTTCCCAGTGCCTAGATCAGTACCTGCTATACAGAAGGTTCATAATAAATGCTTACTGATTGAGGGACAGCAGATGAGAAATTTGATGAACAGGGAAGAGAAATGACTTTGCAAAGTCACAAAAATAGTAAACGGAAGATTCTAGCTTTGAATCCAGGTCCTATGATCTCCAAAGTCAGCATTCTTTGTGCTGTATTATACTGACTCTCCTACTCCCCACTAACGAGTCTAGTCAAACAATTAATTGTATCTGGAGAAACTAAGCTCTTTAAGGGCATTTACTAAGGGCTTACTATGTGCCAGGTACCATGCCTAGTTTGGAGTAGGCGCTTAATAAATTTTGCTGAATGACTATTTTGTACCTACACACTCATGTGGAGTATTTATTGGTCAGAGATAGTAAGAGTTTCCCAGGCTGCTAAGGGCCAGATCTTTTCCTGGAAGAATTCACAAGAGGTTTTTAAAATAGAAAAGATGCCAAGATAATGAGGCACAAAAAAATATTGAGAAAATTTCTTCATTTATCAGAATCCAATATGGAATGGGATGGGAGTTCAATATGGTGGTCAATGAATCTATGTACATTCCATGAGTGTTTTAGGGAATGAGGGAGACTCAAAATATGAAAGACACTAGGTAAAGCCAAAGGGACATCAGAACCAAGAAACAAAAGCCTAAGGCTCAGGGATATCCCAAGGAAACTTTTGCATGTCTGCTGTGTTCTCTAGTGAAACTTCCACAGTGATTCCACTGTGGGAAAAACCAACCTACCTTCTTGATCAGGACATAGGCTTTGCTGTCCAGAGGAATTCTGTAATTTACAGAATCAAGTAGAACTCTGAGTGATTTCTTCAAAGGTAGACTTTCTGAGGGTGTTATCATTTAACCCCAATTTTTCATTTCTGCCATTAAATGTCTCTGAAAAGAGGGCAATTAGTTCCTAATGCTATTTGTTTCCATCTAACACTGTCTGCTGCTTTTAGACTACCAGTCAGAAGGAGGAAGAAAAAAATGTTGGTTAAGCTCGAAGGCGTTAGCTAATGTCTAAAGACAATCCTCTGAAAAGGTGTGATGTTTTATCACAGCAGTATAGATGGAAAGAAAGATTTATTGTGCTACCTAACTGCCATTTCTGTTGATGCCTTTGGAATTCTAATTAGATTATTAAAACTTTGCAAATCATTACATTAAGCCCAGACTCCCACTGCTGGCTGCCACAAGGGTACTTCTGAAATTAGAGGATCTTGGTGTCATTGCTAATGATGCATTACTGATAATAAAGTTGCAAGAAAATTCCTCCAATAAAATTCAGCCCTAAGAGAGACGACACATTCATCTTTCCTTCTCTACCTGTAATGAGCTTGGGGATAATAAGCTGGATACAGGAAAAACAGCCAGCAGCCCAGTGTGTGCCTGTGTATACACACATATGTCCATAGGGATATGTATCTATATGTATACCACACATCGTTTCATAAGTATATGACAGAAGGGGCGGCCAGGTAGCACAGCGAGTAAGAGCACCGGCTCCAGTGTTGAGAAGACCTGGAGATAGAATCCCGGGCTCAGACACTTAGCACCCACCCAGAAACACCTGGCCGTGTAACCTTGAGCAGGTTACTTAACCCCAATTGCTTAGGGGTGGCCAGGTGGCTCAGCGAGTAAGAGCACCGGCTCCAGTGTTTGGACGAACTGGAGATCGAATCCCGGGCTCAGATACTCAGCACCACACCCAGAAATAACTGGCCATGTAACCTTGAGCAAGTTACTTAACCCCGATTGCTTAAAAAAAAAAATAAGTATATGACAGAATTACCTGGCATAGTAGATAGAGAGGAAGCCCAGGAGCAAGGAACACAAGGGTACAGGTCTCACTCATGACACATATACTAGCTGTGTGGTCTTGGACAAATCATTTAACTTCAGGGTTTCTAAAATTATAAACTGCAGAAAATGTGTGGACCTGCAAAGGTGGAGGGAGTTCCCTATACTAAGGAAATGACAAGTCCAATTCAGAACCACCATTATATACTACTAGAACTAATATTAGTACTAGCTGATAATAGTACTTACTATATGCCAGTCACTATGCTAAGCATTTTACAATTACTATAACATTCAATCCTCATGACAACCCTGGAGAGAGGTGATACTATTATTCCCATTTTACAGATGAGAAAATTGAGGCAAAGAGAGGTCAAGTGACTTGCCCAGGGTCATACAATTAGCTTCTGAGGCTGGATTTGAACTCATGTCTTTCCTATTCCAGGTCTGGCATTTTATCCACTGCACCAAGTTGCCCCTAGCTTCACAAATACATACACATGCACATATATAATATATGTATATATACACACATATACTTTGGTGTAATGATGCTCATCAGCTGAAAAAGTATAATTAATTTATGTGATCAATTTGATGTTTCAGTACCAGCTCCCAAAATGTCAAAGACAAATAAAGCAACTTATAAATGAGCAGAAACTTGAAAGGAGAGTATTTTTAGAACAAGTGTAAGACAAATATCAGGTGTGAAGTATCTGGTACTAATAGGAATGATCTATGGGCCAGGCCTGTAATGGATAAAGAGTACATTCCTGAGCAGTGACTGAAAAGAAACAAATGGCTTACTGTTAGCCCAAGCCCGTGGGGGAGTAACAAATGGGTCTACTTTCTACCAATCAAATTGTGGTGGTAATGCCCTTAGACGTCACCGAATGAAGAATTTGTGCTTCCACACGTCCTCGGAAGGGTGACCCCATCCCTTTAGGCCGAGATTCCAGCCCTTCACCTTTTTGCAGACAAAGGAAGTTGAAGTATCTTACTTACCATGATGGACGACGCCCTTCAGTCCGTGGATAATGGGATCCAGTGCTGGGTTATCCCTCTGACTGACCTACATGGAAAGGATACATGATTGGTGAAATCTCTTCTGGCATCAGACACAACAGACTCCATTTAATCTTCTAAAGAGAGGGTGGGGGGTGTGGGGAGATGTTATCAAGTAAGCTGCTTAGTTCTCACATATTATATATATATATATATATATGTATATGTATATTTATGATGGCTCCCACCAAATGTTTGAGATTTATGATGTAATGAAATAGAAGGAATCCAAAGAAAAAAGTTCTCAGAATACACTATAACATGAGAAATTGTTATGATTATATGCACAAAAGGAGGCAAAAGGCAGACCTTGCCCTCAAGGAAATAATAATAATAAACAATAACATAAGAAATATCCCAGTCTGAACGAAGCCCTTGGGATTTTTCTCCAGCTTTACATATGTATATGTGTGTTTTTATAGTTAAAGTCTTGTCAGATAAAAGTCATTGAAAAGGTATCAGAATAATCCATTACTTGCTGAATGTTTTATAAACTCTTCAATCTTTTTACTTCATCTATTTCATGCCCGCTAACTGCCTATGTCCCCCAAGGCTCTGTCCTGAGCCTTCTTCTTCTTGTTTCTTTCCTTAGTCCCTCACTTAGAGACATCATCAGCTCCCCTGGGTACTATCATGACCTCTATTCAAATGATTCCCAGTTTGCTATCTCCAAGTCTCCATCATTAACTGCCAATTAAACAGTTCAAACTGGATATTTTGGAGTCACCTTAAACTCAACATCCTCCAATCAGAATTCATTAATTATCTTCTTCCCCCAAACCTGCCCCTCTTCTAAACTTCCACATCACTTTTGAGAGTACCACCATCCTCTCTGTCACCCACGCTCACAGCCTTGGGGTTGTCCTTGACTCTCTGACTCCCATTCACCTCTCATGTCTTAGGTGTGACATCCCATCTCCATTTCCACAACATCTCTTGTGTATGTCCCTTTCTGGCTATTCTCAGAGTAATAACCCTAAGTCAAGTCCTCACTGCCCCTTGCCTGGACTACTGCCAAAGTCTTCTAACTGAACTCCCTGTTTCAAGGCCCTTCCACTCCAGTCTAATCCCACTCCAGCCACCATAGTGATGTTCCTAAAACCCAGGTCTGACCAAGTCACCCTCACTAAACTTCAGTGGCTCCCTATTACCTCTAGGACAGAAGAAAAGCTCCTCTCTCTGCCATTTAAAGCTCTTCCCAAAATAGCTGCTTCCTATCTTTCCATTCTTCTTACACATTGCTTCCCTCCATGTACTCTAAGGCCCCGCCATATTGGTTTACTTGCTGACAGCACCCACACATGTTGTGACATCTCCCTTCTCCATGCCTTTGCACTGGCTGGTCCCCGTGCCTGGAATATTCCCCCTCTTTATCTCCACCTCTTCAAATCCTTGGCTTCCTTTTGGACTCAGCTTAAGTATCGCCTTCTACAGAAGAGCTTTTTCATTCTGCATAGCAGTCAGCACCGTTCTCTCTGAAACTACCTGGTTGCCACCTTGTATATAGACACATATAGATCTACATGTACGTATTTATATGTATAAATGCATGTTTATAGGTGTATATGTATGCATACATATACACACATAGACATATGTGTACACACATCATTTCCTCCAAAAGAACCTAAGCTACTTGAGGGCAAGACTGTTTTCACTCTTGTCTTTGTATCCCCAGCACCTGGCAGAGTTCCCTGCACATTTACAAAATGCTGATTAATCACCATCTCCATGAGGTTCCATCTCCCCATTTTTCAGAAAATGGCTTTTGTGGCTTTCTAGTTTCTTCCTTGAGAAACTCAGCTCATTTTATAGATGTGGAAATGTGGTCTGTGTTCCTTCATCTCTGTGCCTTTCTCCTTTCGTTTCCTATGCCCTGGCCCCACACCTGAGTCAGAGGAACACAGTCATTCCTCAAATCACAGCTTATATCTAGTCTTCTCACTCAGCCTTCCCCGATGGTCCTTATCCACTAGGAGGCTGGGAGAGTGGTTCTGCCACTCTCCGAGCCTCCCCTGTACACCATGTCCTTTCACACTTGGCACCAAATTCCACAAAACTGAAGCTTCATGAGGGCAGGGATTCTGATTGTTCATTTATTTCTGAGTCTCTCTCAGAGCCGATCATTGGGCTACATATGCAGTGGGTACTCAAGAAATACTCGGATGAATTGTTGATAGCATAGGCCTTCACTGGATCATAGGCTTTGAGTTTCAGACTGGACCTCTGGGGCCATTTCTAGGTCAATATGCACTTGACCAAGAATCCCCTCAATGATGACATCCCCTGTCAGTCCCTGGTCTTCTGATCTCCCTCCCTAGCTGGGTAGCAAGACATCCTAGAACATCGAGGGGATAACTGATAATGATGATGATGATGATGCTGGTGACCAAGAGAAAAGCCAGAGCCTGGACTTAATGACGAGGCAGGGAAATGGAAGACAATTTTTACAACTGCAGGCCATGAAGATACATCACCTAAAGGACACTCTGAAAGACACAATCAAGTTGCTGGAATCACAGGAAGGAGGCTCACAATCCTTCATAAGGTGGTAGACAACAAATCCCCATTCAGCATACACAGATTCCACACCATCCTGGAGAATTTAATAAATAAACTGTCCTAGGACTGGAGTGTCACTCCAAATGAATCTATTGTCCACAATCCGCTAGACAAAACACGGCTCCACCAAAGTGAAAGAACTGCTTTTTTGGTTTTTTTTTTTTAAAGGTGGTTTCCATTCTGAATACTCAATCTCCCAATGATCTGGGAATGGAAAGTTTTTAAAATATACAGACTTAGTGTCAAAAATCAAACCATGGAGGAATGGTTTGGGGCGGGATGGGGCAGATGTCATTCATCACATTGTCTGCTACTGGAGTCATGCTAAGGATGCCTTCAGGAAATCCAAAGAAGAGGAACTTACATCACCAATGCTTTTATGAAGTTACAAAAAAGCAAGTATTTTATTCGACTGAATAAAAGCAACATGCACATATTTAGTGCCTACTGTACACATCCCAGGGACTGGGCTTGGTGCTACAAAGACAAAAATGAACCAGCCACTACCCTAAAGGGGATAATGATACCAAACACTGAACATGAAAGAATGTTAATAAGACAGAGACTTAATAATAAGGCATATTTCTAACTGAACACTATCAAATCTAACACCAGAGCATCAATGACAAGTAACAATAGTGGGCCCTTAGAGAGAGTCTTAAGGTTTGGGGAGCAGATCACTAATTCATTTTCTTGCTGAGTAGGTTAAATGACTTGCCCAGGGTCACACACAGCTAGCCTGCTTCTAAGGATCTGAGCTTGGGTCTTTCTAACTCCAAGCCAAAGACTTATTCCATTGTGCCACTTAGCTGCCCAATACCAACTGGAAGAATTCATCTAGGTTTGCACTTTACATGCATTTTCTCATTTAATTCTCATAACATCCCTGTGTCAAGGGTTCTCTTCTTCTTCTTTATTTCTTATCTTTATTTCATAAATGAGGAAACTGAGCCTCAGAGAGGGTTAAGTGACTTATCGAGTAAGGATCTAGTAAGGATCCCAGGCTCCTTGATGAAAGCCCTCTGTCAAATATGACAGGGAAGAGGAAACCAAGTCTACCCTATCTCAGGCTACTTTCACTCTTCAATCTGAGATCAAATCAGTCCATGACTCTCTCTCTAGAGAGTTCCTGAGGAAGAGCTGGATCGCCAATTGGGCACCATTGACTTTGACTGAAAACAAAGAGGGAACATTTTCATTTGGTACAATAGAAAGACAAACATTCTCATGCATTCTAATCTCGGTTCCATTTCAGATTGCAGCAGGCGCGAGGAGCTCTGTGCCTGATTATTCATACAGGGCTGCCTCCAAGCACAGCTGCCTGGACCCCAATTCTGAACAGGTGTAGAAAATTTCCTCCCCTTCCCCCAGCCCCCAGTTCACCCCATCTGCTAGGCTTTGATGCTGAGTTGGACTGGGCCTCATTTGCCAATTCACTCCACTGAGTGAAGTTCAAAATAGGTAAGTGGAAAAAGAGGAGAAAAAGTACCAGAAAGTTGAGTCCTGATTTCATGTGTAAGAAGAGCTTTCCCAGCCTTTATCCTGTTGCCATTCCTGAGTTCTATGATACCATGATCTGAAGGATATGTTGGTCAGTGCTTCACAATATGGCAGAATGGTGATCCTAGCCTTCACTCACTGTTTCAATCAGAGATGCAGTGGCCACTTGAAAAAAAAAGAACTGACTCATGTGTATGGAGGATGATTTGGATGGCTTTCAGCATCCGGAGAGAGAAAGAGGCTGTTATGGAAATCCATGATCTCTGTGTGGGAATGATCTGATTCAACGAGCTGGGCCAAATCCCTTCCTCTGGTCATTCTGGCTTTAAAGGAAGCAGGAGACAGAACAACAAAATGCTTTGCTTCATTTTTCTTTCTCTTTTTTTTTTAAATTTATTTTTACTGAGCATTTAATCATCAACTAAGATAAAAATACACTTCCCTGAAGTAAAGCAATATCAGTTACTGATAAGCTTTTAAAAAGAGAAATATTTATTCATTTTAACATAAAAGAAAGATATTAATTTTAACAAAACTGTTCTTTGAGTCTCCCCTGGTTCTTCCCCCCTTCTGTACATTTATAAAAATGACTTATTGATGATCTTCAAATGTTCCCTTGTTGCTTTCAGGCAAGGTAGACCAGGTCCACTCAGTGTTCGACATCTCTATTTGGAACTCTCAGCTGAAGAAGAAATACACCAGTTTAAGTTTGGATCAAAGAATGGAGGGAGTAGGAGACAATATCCTTCTCACAGTGGGTTGAGGGGCTTGGTCTCTAGGCTGCTTAATATATTTTAAAATGGTGGGAGTAAGTATGAGTCTGATATCATAGGGCTTGAGTTCTTGTTCTCTTTTCTGGAAACTCAAGGTAGCTCATGTAACTGCCCACACACATCTGCCCCATTTCTCTTCCCACCCCACCCCACCCCACCAGTCACACAGAAGTTTTGAGCGGCAGAATGATGATTCATTCACTCTGAGAACTAAGGAGTGAGAGAATGAGAAGGAGGAGCCGTCCTAATGAGTGGATGGGGGAATACAAGTCCTTTATCAATCCATCTGGTCTTTTCTTTGTAAAACTTGAATCTCAGCCGTCTAACTAGACAATTCTACATAGTGAAATTTGCAAATTCTTCCTTCTCTCCTCTCTCCTCCTCTTCATTGCTCCCTCCCTCCTTCCTGACCTTCCTTACTTTTCTTTCTTCATTCACTCCCTCCCTACCTTTCTTTTTTTCCTTCCTTCTTTCTTTCCTTCCACAAACATTTATTTCCAGGCTTGTTGAAAGGTGTTGGGGATATCATGATAAAACCAAAACAATCCCTTTGTCTCAGAGAACATTCTGTTGTTCATGGTTGATCAGACTGATGGGTGAATAAACTTCTGGGCAAAAAACATAAGGGAAATCTAAATTGGGACTGTCCTGTGTTCTCCCTAACAAAGGAAAAAGAACTTTGGTCAATACCCAGAATGAAGGAATGAATGAAAAACATCTAATAAGCACTTATGTGAGGTATATTATAAAATACAGACCATGCACAGAGGGAGGAGCCCTGGGCTCAAGAACCACTTGAGGTGTGTCAGTTTTCATTTCTCTGAAATTCATTTTCTTCAGTTGTGAGATGGGGTACTAATGTATGTAGGGAAGGTGGTGAAGACTAAATGAGGTACCGTATATGAAGTGTTCATATATACTTTTTTGGAGATGGGGTGGACTCGTGATTTTCTTTGTTTAGGGAATTCCCAGTGTGGAATCTCCCTCCATCATAGCAGATCAAGGCACTGAGAGGCTAAGAGATTTGTCCAAGCCTACACAGTTTGTATCCACTGGTCTCAGAACCTGAACTTGGGTCTTTCTTGACTCTGAGGCTGACATTCTATTGACTTATTCATATTGCTATTCTGTTTCCTCATTGGTAAAATCGGGACTCTAACAGATACCCCAACTTGTTATAAGTAAATGAGATAATTTATGTAAAGTACTTTTATCTTGTCATAAATGGGAGGGAACACTAATATTCACTATCAACATAGAATAGGGGACAGAACACTGATGTCTGAGTTAGAGGAGCTGGGTTAAAATCTTCTGTCATTTGCTACTGGTGTGACCTTGGGTAAGTCATTCAACATTTCTAGGCCTCAACTGTAAAATGATGATATTGTACTAAGTATCATCTAAGGTCTTTTTTTCTGATAAATTGATAACTCTTTTCTATAATAACAATAATATTTGATTCAAATAACACATTAAAGTTTATGAAAACCCTGTGTGGTGGTAGCTATTACCAGAGTTCAGAGAGGGTAGAGTCACACAGGTAGTGTCTGAATTCTAACACAGGTCTTCCTGATTCCAAGTCTAGGGCAGACCTGTGACATGCTCTCCTCTACAGGTGGCAGGACCACAAGCTGGTCACATAATTTATCAAAGTCTCAATCAACTCTCTGAGAATAAAAGTTACTAATGAGTTGCCAGTCTCCATTGGTGGAAGGAGCTTCTGCCCTGGGAATTCACCATGAAAACAAAATCCCAGATGTGAATGGCCCCAAATGCCAAATAAAAGTGCTACTGTTTTTGTTTTATTTATTCTAAGAGGGGAAAAAAGTCATCAGTGATGCCTTGTGAAGTGATATGGATGCTTAAATTCCTATAGATTTTCTTCTTCAAATCATGCCCTGATTCTGGGCACTGTCCCCACTTCACCCTGGCAGCTTCCTTCCTCCAAGTTCATCAATGACCCTCAACCATCCATGCATAAGGAAGCCTACTTCTGCGGAGCGGATGCAGCAATGGCGGAGCCAAGGGAATGGGGATCACTGAGTGGAGGCAGCAGCGCCATCCTCATGCCACGTGAGCCTTTATTCAGGGCCACGTTCTAATTTACTTCTCTTGTCCACTGTCCCATTTGGCCCTCGCCTTGGATCCTAATCTCTTCAATCTATCAAGTCCTGGCCATCTGCTAAGTAGAAAGGCCAAGACAACCTGCATGCCTTGAATCTGTTATCACCAGCTGCTCCCTGAGAATGTTCCATGCCACATCCAGCCCATGTCCTCTTGTGGTGAAAGGGATTTATGCCTGCTGAGGAGGGGAATGACTACACTCTTAACCATGAGGGGGAGAAAAGGGATAAACAGTAGGGCCAGAGGGAAACCTGAGCTGAGCCCTGAAAGAAGTGAGGTATGCTTGAAAATGGAGGGGAGAAGAGCGGACCACCGGTCATCTGCTATCACCCCTCCATTGTTCAGATGGGGTATGCCCTAGGCAAAGATCTCAAAACAGGAGATTGAGTGCTCCATATAGGAAACAGCATGCAGGCTAGGTTGGCAGAATGTATAACAGGAGATGCTACAAGTGTGGGCATGGGAGGGGGATGACATTTTGAAGATGACCCCATAATTCCTTCCTTTTGACTCACCATAGGTCAGATTTTGTCTTAAGAAATCAAATCATATTCCAAGAGCAAATAATCTCTTCATTTGGATTATATTTTCAGATTGCACTTCAGCTACTTCTAGTAGCATGCTAGTAAAAATTTAACAACTGGTCCTCCATGGAAAAAAAAATATGCTTGACACACTTTTAAGCATAATATCTAGCCTTTTCTCTATCACTTTCTTAAGTCTACACAATCAACAAAACCATAAATCAAGCTCTAATTTGTGGTATCAACCAGTGGCTGAATTATAAATGCTGACACTGAATATTTAACAATCAGCTCTCACTGGCATTAGCTGGTTCCAGCATAGACAGTCCTGGCTTAACCAGAAATGTGGGGCCCACCTTCCACACTCATAAAAAATGAATTGCTTGTGGAGTCAATTCAGAGTATAAACGTCCATGCTACTGAACACAGCTTGGGTACTAAGTAAATGAATTCACAGAATCTCTGTTAGATCATAGACACAGAACTACAGTTGGCAGGTAGATTGCGCAGTGGGAGATGTGAATCCCTGAGTTCAGATCTTCCCTCGATGCTTACTAGCAGTATGACCCTGGATGAGGCACAAAAATTCCAAAATGGGGATAATAAGAGCCATACTGTTATGAGGCTCAAATGAAATATCATACATAAAGTGATGCTTTATAAAGCTTTGAAAATCTTAAGTCACTATGTAATGTTATTAGATTGTAAGCTCCTTGAGGGTAAGGATTAAGGCAGTCCTTGTCTTTTTCTGTATTTCCAGTGCCTGGCATATAGTAAGAGCTTAATAAATATTCAATATCAAAAGATTGATTGGAATTCTTTTACTGTGACCTTTTCTATGTACAGGTGAGAAAACTGAGACCTAAAATGGTTAAATGACTTGCCCAAAGTCAGACGTCAAATAAAGGTCCCAGGAGTCCAGGTTCAGGCTCGCTCTATTGTACCATATAGCATTCTCTCAGAGGTTATCTGGTGCAACCTTTCATTCCACTGCTGTGACAATGCTAAAATATTACATTCCTTATTGACAAAGGCTTTAATCCCATTTTCTGGAGGGGAGAATTTTGATGTGCCAACAACATTTTGCCTTCTTTTCTCATTGTCACTGTTTTAAGTCTGTTACAAAACATCAGCAAATATTATCACATATAGATGAGCCCTGGACAGTGAATCCACTTGGGATGAAGAGGGGTAAGGAGGTCCATTAAGCAGTAAAATGCAGGCATGCGGAGGGGAGGGACATCGTCTTTACATCCTAGCATCTAGCAACGTATCTGGAAGATTTGAAGGTTAATAAATACTTGGTTGAATGAATGAATGAATGAAGCCAGTTTAATCAAATTGGAGAAATAATAATTCTGGGATGGGGAGGCCTGTCTATGATTCTATTACGAGAGCTGAGGAAGTGGAGGCTTGCTTGGATTCAAACCCCAAGAGTTAAACTAATAGATATGCAGAACTTTATCCCAAGGAGCTCACAGGAGAGATGAGAGTTCCTCCTATCAGAGGGGAAGGGTAGGCCATTGGATAATCATTCATTTTCCATCACTTGACAGGAAAGGACTCCTGGGAGCAGTTTCCATCAGTAGATGAGAAAACGCCTAATTCCTCAGCAGTGGGAGGGGATTAACATAAAAAGGAAACAAAATTATAAATGCAAATAAGATTCCTAACCCCCTTCCAATGGAGCAGGGCAATGGAGAGGGCTACTCACTGTTAATTCATAACATTAGTGGAAACTAGTTAATTCACGAGTTATTCATCTCTGGAGATGTAGATTAATAGCCAGAGAAGGCCACAGATGAAATAAATCTGGTGCTCTTGGTCTACTTAATACTGAACATTTTCTCACATCACCCTCCGACCCCTCCTCTTTCCCCAGAGTATTTACAGCCTAATTGTCAGGCTTGGCTTAGGAGGAGTCCATTACTGGAAAAACCAGTACCCTGTAGGTCAGCACAGAGGCACATTGGCACATCTGTGCCTGGCTAGTGTGCTGCCTGCCAACTCCAGGTTTAGCTATTGTCAAGGCAAGCAATTTCTCATTTTCAGGATCATCCAACTGTCCTCAGCCTCGAATGAGTGTAGACCTGTTTGCCCCAGGCTCTCCCTAGGACATTGGCTTGGATTCCAGCGGCCCAGAAACAGGAGAGGGAGGGCAGGCTGGGGCACCTTTGGAATGGAATTTCCACAGCAGCCTCCTGGGGTTTTCCTTCTTTGTCTCTTTATTGCAGTGTGCTCAGAGGCCAGGGAAGTTCAGGGGGACATCTTTACAGCAGTACATGGCACCTTCAGAGGACCAGTGCTTCACGGCCCCTAGTGTCAGCTCAAAAGGAACATGGCTAATACCCTGGAATGAAGCAAGAAAGCTTCTCCCCAGCAAAACCTGACCCAGAGTCTTTGGCTAGAACGTGTCCCATTTCACACAGCTTTTATCTGACCTTTGATTTAAAAAGAAAAAAAAAACACAATATATTAGAGACCGAGGAAGCCTGGGGCAAAAGAAGCTGATTTCAGGTTCAGTGACTCGAAGGCCAGCTCCACGAACGTGCTTGATGGCCCCGGACAATTCTGACTTACAGTTGTTAAGAATGCTGACATGAACAAAAACCCCAACAATATCAAAGGCTTAGAGGAGAAAGCAGAGCCCACTGTTTTCTCCTCAAGTAGGGACTTCTGCTAGAACATGAAAAGTGAACTTGAACTCGGCCTCTTTCATTCCCAAAATGTAGGTAGATATTTAGGGCAGCACATTTACAAAAGATTCTGAGGCTCTAGGGTGCTGAAGAACTCTGTTTTAGACACGCTTCTGTAGATGGAGAAAGACAGAAAAGAGAGAAAAAGGAGAAGGGAGGGGAAAGAGGGAGGAGGAGGGACACAGAGGGAGATAGAGAGGGAGGGAGACAGACAGAGGAGGGAGAGGGAGATAGAGAGGGAGGGAGACAGAGGGGAGAGAGAGAGGGAAGGAGAGAGAAAGAAGGAGGGAGGGAGGGAGAGAGATAGAGAGGGAGAAAGAAGGAGGGAGAGAAAGAGAAAGAAAGAGAGAGGGAGAGAGAAGGAGGGAGGGAGAGAGAAAGAGAGGGAGGGAGAGAGAGGGAGAAAGGAGGGAGGGAAAGAGGGAGAAAGAAGGAGGGAGGAAGAGAGAGAGAGAGAGAGAGAGAGAGAGAGAGAGAGAGAGAGAGAGAGAGAGAGAGAGAGAGAGAGAGAGAGAGAGAGAGAGAGAGAGAGACAGAGACAGAGAGAGACAGAGAGA
>NW_027185761.1:52885966-52960359 GCF_028583685.1 Petaurus breviceps papuanus
GAGAGAGAGAGAGAGAGAGAGAGAGTGAGAGAGAGAGAAAGAGAGAGAGAACTATAATGCAGACTCCAAAGATTAGGCTGACTGATGCTTGAAAAAAAAATAAATCAATAAGCATTTACTAAGAGGCTACTCAGGCACTGGGGCAGGTGCTGGGAATCCAGCAGCCAAAGAGGTCCCTGCTCTCGGACACTGGGGAAAAGCCATGTACATAGATAAGAAAATACAAAATAGAGTATACACCGAATATTTCCCAGGGGAGGACACAGTTCTAATTAAGGAGGGTAGTTTGTTAACAAGAGAACAGAGGTCACAGAGGGCAAGCACAATGAAAGGGCAAGAAAAAAAGGAACAGGAACCCTGGAGGGATGGGGCTGACATTGATGGGTATGAAAAAAACCAAGTGTAGTGATTGGGAAAGGGTGCTTCGGTGGAGCAGCCTAAAACTCATAATCACAGGGGCTCTAAGCAGAATCACAGTAGTCTCAGTAGTAAAGATAACACTGATTTGATAATAATGCCTGAGAACAATAGGGAAGCAGTGGGCAGACGTTTTGGTCCTGCCTGATGGCCAGCACAAAGATTGGTGGACAAGTAGGAGAAAGCTAAGGCATCACTGAGAAACTTACTGGTGCAGGGTAACTCTTTAGATCTCCCCCATCAATCAGGGAAAGATGCTTTCCATGTAATGAGATTTTCCAGGTTCTAGAAGCTTTTCCCATGAAATCATCAAAATTGTTGCTTATTTTCAAGTCTTAGTGGAACTGTATCCTTTTTTTGGGAGGGCAATTGGGGTTAAGTGACTTGCCCAAGGTCACACGGCTAGCTTTTGTGTTAAGTGTCTGAGGCTGGATTTGAACTCAGGTCTTCCTGACTCCAGGGCCAATGCTCTATTCACTGCACCACCTAGCTGCCCCACTCCCTTGCTTTCTTAAAGGGAGAACAGCAAACACAGAGTCAAAAGATTTCCCTTTTGGAAGGGGCCACATAGTCCAACCTTTGACTGAATAAGACTTCCCTATCACAAAAAAACAAAACACAACAACTGACAAGTGGTTCCTCAGGGATGGAAGGTAATCCTGCCCCTCACTACCATCTCTAAGAATTCCTGCCCCTGATCAAGATCACCTTCCATAGAAGGACCTTTCAGAGTGATAGTACCTCCCTAGCTCTGATTGCCTTGCATGGATTTATATCGTGGGAAAATGAATTATTATACTGTTCAGAAAAAATTAATATACTGTTTAAATCCATCCTTGTGTATTAAAGGTTGTCTGTACTTGCAATGTCCCTTGACCCCAGTAACTCTCTATTAATGCCAGAGATGGCTATAAAGTATTTGGGATTCCCCCAAGCCTCAGTTCCACCAAAAGCATTCTTATTTTGGTTTACCACACCAGGAACTCCAGAGGGGTCCACCCAAGCTCCTGTTTTAGATTACAGTAATTTTATCTATCTCTATCTGCCTTGCTTTCGGGGAGTCCTCTCGGCAAAATTGCTTAGCGGCTACCTGGGGTTCCTCTGTGGGAAATCTTTGTTCAAATTCCATATGACATAAATCTTCCAGAACCTGGGTAGAGAGTCATTCCCTTTGTGACTCACTCTCCTCTACAAAATGGCCTAATAAATTTCTCTCTAAAACTATTTCATATTTTGGGGTCTGTCCTTGTGAACAACTGTATATACCAGATATTATATGGATTTTGTATAGGCTTTATAATTACCTGTGTACTGCTTTTTTTTTAACTCCCCTTCACGCACCCCCCCTCCCCCCGCCCCAACCCCGGCAAAAGAAGCTTGTTGAGGCTTTTTATCTCTTTATCCCAGGCACCAAACTTGGTATCCTGCATATAGGAAGTCCTTAACAAATGCTGCTAAATAGAAAAATAAATGAATGAATGTATGGGCATCCAGATTCTGCCTCCAATGAGAAGAAACCCAGCATGGCTCCTGAGTGCTGAGTCCCTGCCCAGGATCCCTCCCCTAGCACTCTGGACAGCTCAACAACAGCCTCACCACTGTGGTACCCTCCTTGCCTCTTCTCACCTCCTAGTTACCAGCCTGCTCCCCCCTTCCACTTTAGATTCTGTCTTCTTCTCTTAGACTATAAACTCCTTGAAAGGAGGGATCATCTCATTTTCTTGTAGTTGCATCACCAATGCAACCAGTATTTATTAAGCACTTAATGTCCCAGGTACAGTGCTAAGTGTTAGGGATACAAAGAGAACAAGATGGCATCTGCTCTCAAAGAGTTCACAGTCTAATGGGGGAAGACAACATGATCATAAACCAAACAATATATACATACATACAATACACATACATACACTCTGCCAGGAGGCAGAGTGAGGAGGGAGAGAATTCCAGCAAAGGTTATCACCAATTCAAATATATGGAACACACAGTAAATACTTTGTCTGTCTGTCTATCCAGCCATCTACCTACCTACTATGTAGCTATCCATCTAATTTATCACTTTTCTATCTCTATCACATAATTTATTATCTATCATCCCTGTCTAATCCATCATTTCTATTTATCATATCTATCTATATCTGTTTGTCTATATATATGTATCAAGTCCTTAAAATATTTTGATAATTATGTTTCAGTATAGTTTGGTTTCCTTCACAACCCGATATAATTCATTTTGGGCAGTTATGTGACATAGTGGATAGCATACTGGACTTGGAATCAGGAAGACTCATCTTCATGAGTTCAAATCTGGTCTCACACACTTGTAAGCTGTGTGACCCTGGGCAAGTCACTTAACCCTGTTTGCCTCAGTTTCCTCATCTATAAAATGAGTTGAGCAGTGAATGGCAAGTCACTCTAGTATCTTTGCCAAGAAAACCCCAAATAAAGTCATGAAGTCATAAACAATGGAAACGATTGAACAACAAAAACAATGCACTGAAAAACATGATTTGAAGAAGGGTTCAGGGGTTTCACCAGACTGCTACGGGGATACATTGTACAAAAAAAAAATTTCAGAAATCTTGCTTTATATGACTCACAGAACCATCCAGTCATCTAATATATATTTATTAAGCACCAACTATGTACAAGACTCTGTGCTAGGCACTGGATACAAAGACAGAAGTAAACATTAGCACCTGTCCTCAAGTACTTGGCATTCAACTGAGACATATAAGAGTTACTCAGAAAAGCAAATGCAAAAAATAATTTGAGAAGGAAGAGGGCACAAAGAAGGTAAACAGGAGAAGATTCCTCATTAGGAACTGAATGAAAGTCAAATCTTGAAAAATGTCAGACTAAGGGGTTCTAAGAGGTCTTAGAAAAAAACATTAGAATATAGAATTTTAGCCCTGGAAGGGTCTTTAAAGACTATGCCAGATCCTTAATTTTACAGAAAACAAAACTGAGGACCAGTGAGTAAAAATGCTTTATTCAAGGTCACACAGGTAGGATTAGATTTGGAACCAGAGGGAAACTTATAAATTACCTCGTTTCACCTCCTTATTTTACAGATGAAAAAGCGAAAACCCAGAAGGGTGAAATAACTGTCCAGACATCATGCAGACATGATTAGTTATGAACTTAACTATAAAAATGACTGGTGTATTATTTGTACCCCAACACACATTAAGACTATCACCATAACCATTAAGGTTATGATGCATTTACCTAACTACACCCCAATAGCTTATTCAACAAAGTGCTATTGAATAAACGCTGCCAACTCGGTGTCCTGGAGTGTCTACAGCCATGATGTGTGTCTGAGTTCAGGAAAGTACTGAATACAGAATACAAGATCTGATTTAAAAAAAAAGGAAAAAGAAAAAGTGGAAAATATAATGAGTGAACTCCAAATGGCACAGATCCATATCAATAATCAATTCTGGGACAAAGAATTTGCAGTAGCTTTCATGTTTAAACAAAGATAGAAAACCAATAAATTGGAACGCAGAACATAAGACTTTGATAATGAAAGAAAGATTTCCCTAGACAGGGCACCAGTGTATGCATTGGCACTACCAGCAAGGGCTCTGCATTCAGAGCAGGGAAGTTAAATGCAATCTAATTAGACATCAGAACATTTTCTGTATTTCCACCCTGTGTTTCTTTTCTGGCCCGTGAAACTCCTGTTCATGTACTGAAGTGTCTGCCAACTGATTAAATATCAATTCCCTATACTGAGTAATACCTCACACAGCACTCTATTCCACACTGCTCACTACTAGAAGGGAGTCACACTCCTCATCAGCACCTTTCAAAATAAATGTGTTAACTCTGTGAAACTTTGGACTTAGTCCCATAACAAAACGACACCAAGAAAATTGCTTTTATAGAAACATTATTCAAGTTGCCTCTAAATTAAGGCCATTAGGTAGAATTGTTTTCACAAAACAAAAGATCCTTTAAGACGAAAGGACTATAAATTTATAAATTAGGGCACCACCTTTCTAATAAGGCAGTATGACTAGAGGAGGAACGTTTCTCTAAGGAGAACATGTTTATTAATAAGAAATGAGAAATTCAAGAGTGTTTAAAACAAAACAAAATACCTGAGCTCCAGAGGACAAAATTAAATTGCAAGAAGGAGGAAAGGGGAAAAAAAATCTCCTAGAGAAAGCCTGATTGATAGAATGGGCTATTTGTAGCAGAACAAAATGGAAAATCAGGAAAGTTTATTCCTTTCAATTTTTGCTTCACTGTGCCCATTTTCTGTCCTTTGAGAAAATAATATGATTTTTCTTCATCGGGCATGCAGTCTACTTACTTAAGCAACAGTGCACTAGATCTTTCCATCCTTCCAGCAGTTCAGCTGGAAAAACGGCCCACTGGGGGGTAACATTTTATCAGGATGAAGCCTATCTATGAAAACCGCCATTGGCAATAAGCTGTAAATAATCAACTCCTTACACAACGACCCAGATGGATCTATTTTAGTTTGGTGCTGGGAGTTAGACTTAGAACACGACTCGGGTGTGCAGAGTTTCTGTGCCCAAAACAGAACAACGCGGAGTGGGAATGAAGGGGGAGGTGGGAAGGAGGAAGAAAAGGAAGAGAATAAGCGGAGGTCCTCAGCAAAAGGGGGAGAAAAGAAAGGAAAAAGAAGTTTCGTTCCATCTAACGAGTCAACTCTCCAGAGTGGTCCCTAGATCTTGCTTCCAGATAACCAGGCTCTAAAGAAAAAGTTCTTTGGTTAATAAGAAAAGCGAAGAGAGGGCAAATACAGGAAGCCTTATTGCAATGCGGTACATTATTATTCAGATTCAAGTAGGGTCAGAGGTCAAAATGAGGCTCTTCTCACCTGTTTGCAATAAAGTTCTTTCAAAGTACTAAGGAATCACAGGAACTCAGAATTAGGAGGGTCCTGACAAATCATCTTGTCCAACCTGCTGGGATATGCTTAGCTTACAGCAAAAATCTGTCTTTAGACCCCAAAGTTATCAGTTCAGTAGAAAGAACACTGGCTTTAAAGTTCGACAATGCAGATTAAATCTTTGAGACTGACCTTGGACAAATCATTTCATTTCTTCCAATGTTTCCACTAATGTTGTATGATAACCATATACTAATACATAGATCCTTACATTAAATGACACCAGGTCAATAAGAATTTATTAAGGGCTTACTATGTGCCAAGCATTGAGGATACAAAGAAATGTTAAAAAGAAAGAAAGAAAAAAGGTTTCCGTGCTCAAAGAGTTCACAGTCTAGTGGGAAGAGAAAATGCCAACAACTTTATACAAACAAGATAAATAGCATGTCCCAAAAGTTTTAGGGCAGTTTTAGGCTTTAATAGCTTAGCTGTACACAGGATAATTTGGAAATAATCAGATAGGGAAGGCACTAGCATTAAGAAGATTGGGAAAGACTTCTTGCGGAAGGTGGGATTTTAGCTGGGACTTGATGGAAGTCAGACACTATGTTTCTATGTCTCCTTATGTCTCTTTCTTTCTCTTTTGGTGCTGTTAGCATACCTAACTCTAGCCCCCTTCTCTGACTCTCATAATTCATGCTTCTAATTTATTGGGCTCTATGGATCAAGTATTTAGGCATTCACAGATTTCTTTATTATATGTGGGGCTCTTAGAAATCACCTCGTTCAATGCTTTCCTTCTTATAGATGAGGAAATAGGCCTAGAAAGGTGAAATGTTTTTCCCATGTTCACATCAGTTCAGTGAGAGGCAGTGTTGGTCAATGGATAGAACAAAAGATTCAGGGACAGAAAGATCAAAATAACACTTCAGATAATGCTAACTGGACAAGTAGTTTAAATTCTCTCAGCCTTGATTTCCTCATCCGTAAAATAGGGGCATTAAAAGCACCTACCTCACAGTGTTGCTGGGAAGGATCAAAAGAGAGCATGCATGTCAGACCTCAAAGTGCTACGTCACTGTCAGCTATAATTATTTTAAGGTCATTTCTAAAATAAGAGTTAACAGGCCCTGAGTGAGGAGATCTCTTATGAGTAAAGCTTTGGGAAAAGAATTTCATGACATTTGATTTATAAATTTGGAGGCATTTCACCCACACTTAGAATATATTCTTTTCTTTTAAAAATTAAAAATAATTGATGCTTCTGTTTTTCTAGAAGCTTTATTTGGGAATGTTTCCTTCCCCTTCTCCCCTCCCCAGTGAGTCATTACTTGTAAGAAAGATTTTTTAAAAGTGATACAGTCAAAGCAAGCAGTATTTCAACTCAGTCTGCAGCATATGCAATATATCTAGGTGGTATCCTTGAATCTGGTTGGTGGTCTCACTGCTTTAAGCCTCAGTTTCTGGGTTTGATCCACAAGGTGGAGAAGGAAGACCTTTGCACTGGGCATAAGGGAGACCCTCCTTCCAGTTACCATTCTGTCCCAAGCTGTGTGACCACAGACAAGCTTTACTGCTTCTCTGAAACTGGGATTCCACATCTGGGAGGGAGGAAAAAAGTTGGACTGAATGGTTTCAAAGACCCTTTATACCTTTAATACTCCATGATACTAGGATAATAATAAGGGGGAGGGGGCAGAACTACAAATGACATATTATTTTCTTCTCTGGGCTTAGCTGTTAGTGGAAAGTTAATACCAGATACACTTAAACTCATTTCCTTTTCCTCCATTCATCACTTTTAGCAAAGCGGTGAACTAACCCCCCCTGGAGAGTCTCAGCAGTCAAACCCTGGTGCTGAAACTCAGCAGGGAGCCCATGGTAAAGCTGAGCCTTTTCCCCCAGGAAGCAAAATAGAGAATTTCCCAGTTGTTTTTCTCTCAATTCTCTATGGTCTTCTTTAGGGGAGACAATGTAGGTAGCCCAGAGATCTACTTTTTTTGTTGTCTGCCCTGATGGTTGAATAGATAACAATAGAAATAAAAATAGCAATACTTAGGGAATCTTCAAATGAAAGCAACTGTGCACCCCTCCTTTAGAGTAAGGGGCTTGTACAGAAAAGGTAACTGACTTGTGGGATAGGCACATGAGTAGAGGTCAATGGGCAGAGCATCTCTAAAAGCACAGAGAATAACACTAAGCCACTAGTGATGTCCTAAGGGATCTGCCAGTCCAATGCCCTTCCCAAGACATGCATTATCTTTATGGCACTCTTGGCAAGTAGTCACCTTGAGCCCTTTGCCTGAAGGAGTACAGTGTCAGGGAACTGGCTACTTTACAAGGCTGCCTGCTTTATTTTTGGTACTTTGAATTAAGATTTTTTTTTTTGACTGCTCCACTATGATTGCCGTCCACTGATCTCTGTTGTCAAGGTGATAAACAGAACAGGCATTATTGTTCTTCCATGAGGGTCCACCAAATACTTAAGAGACACTTAATCCTATTCTCCATCACTCCATTATACTCATTTTCTTTTGTCCTGGGTCAACATGTCCCGTTTCTCTAACAAGTCTTCAAATGATTTTGAATCCCTTCCAATAACTTTCACCCCATTTAATTCTACAATATGGCACCCAGCAATAAGCCTAATGATCCAGATATATCTCATCAGCATACAGTGGAAGGATCACCTCTTTGGATCTAGAGTCTCCATTTCTATTACTCTGTTCAAAGGTCACATTAGCTTTCTGTGGCTGCTAGGTGTTACTACTGTCTCATACTGGATTCACAAATACCCCGAGGAGTCCTTTTTGTGTGAGCTGCTTTCTAGCCGCATGGACCCTGCTGTCCTTGCTGGCCATTGATTATGACCCCAAACGCAGGATTTTACGTTCATTCCTACTAAATTCTATCCTGTTCATCCATATGGATCCCTAGTTCAATCTCACATGATTCTGAGATTCTCTCTATTAGCCATCCTTCCTAACCCTGTGCTATATATTTATTCATCTAAGCCATCAATAAAAACATTGAACATGGATGGGCCAAGGATAGAACAAGGCCCTGTGGCATTCTACCAGATGCTTTTAAGAACCTGACATTGATTAGCCAACCCCCACTCACTGTTAGAGTTGATCAATTTTTTCTTAGAATCTATGTGACTATTCTATTGCCCAGTTCATATTTTCTAATCATGAGATACTTTGTCAAATGTCATGGAGAAATTGAGATTTGCTGTATCTGTGACATTTCCCTGACCTTTAGGTCTAATAATCCAGTATAAAAGAAGATGAAATTAATTTGGTATGACTGATTCTTAATAGAGTCATAGTGATTACCACAACTTTCAAAGTGCTCACAACTGACCCATGTTTTTTTAAAGTTGTATTGATGCCTTTTTATTTATCACACTGATATATCTCTCTTGCAACAAAGAAAATACACATATGAAAAATTGACCTGTAAAACAAGTGCCTATGACAGGCTAAACAAGTAAAATGGCGTACCATTTCACATCACTGACCTTCAAATACCTGAAAACATATAACAGTTTTCTCCTAAGTCCTCTTTTCTCCAGAGTAAACATTCTTACTCTCCTCAAAGGGAGGAATGTGGGTTTCATCAGCTGGTCATGGCAACTGACCTTACTTGTATTCCTTTTGTAAGACTATTTTCATTTGCATTCTTTTGAGATTTGAGATTGCTTCATACTTTGTATTTGTGACATAATATTTCTATTACATTCCTATCCCACGATTTGTTCAACAATCTCTCAATAGATGACCTTAATTTCTCGGTTTTTGGTACCACCCAAAGAAAGTGCTACAAGGTATATTTTTGTACATACCACTTTTTTTTTTTTAAATGTTGTTGATTTCCTTAAAATAGATGCCTACAGTGGAATTGTTGGGTCAAAATGAGTGAATCCTGCAATGACTTTCACCATATATCTTACTATTTTCCAGGATGACAACTCAACATCCTTTTTAAGAATGAGGAAAGCTATATAAAAATGGTGGTTTGGGGGAGCAGGGAAGGAAGAAATGTTAAATAGAGTTCAAGACAGTCTGGGATCAATAGAAGTTGCAGTGTTAAGAATCAGAATTTCAGAAATGGAAGTGACCTCGGGAAACATGGCATACAACCAGTGGATAAAAAAAGAATTCCCCTCTTGCCTCCTAGATATGTGTCAAATTTGCCTGAAGATGTCCAGTGAGGGGGAACTCACCATGAACCATTCCACTTTGGACAGCTCTAATTTTGAGCAAGCTCATCCTGACATCAAGTCAAAATTGGCTTCTTAGTAATTTCTACCCATTGCCCTGGTTCTATTCATTGAGAGAAGAACAAGTCCAGTCCCTTTTCCACATAATAATCCTCCCCAAACAAACACTTCTCTTCTCCATGGAAAACACCTTTATTTCCTTCAACCAATCTTTTTTGTACTTGCATCTCCAGCACCTAGCACAGAGCAGGCATTTCATAAATGCTTGTGGAATGATTGATAATACATGGATTGGATGCCCTTCAATAGCCCCATTGACTTCCTTGGATAACCTCCAGCTTATCAATTTCTTTCTTAAAATGTAAGGCCCAGAAATAGATCACAATAAAAACATTTAGCTGGCACTGATAAAGCATTTTTAGGTCTGCAAAGCATTTTACATATTATTTCATTTGATCCCTCCCCATAAGCAGGTGTCATTATGATCACCCCCATTTTCTAGAAGAGAAAACAAGGGCTGAGAGAGGTTAAGAGATTGGCCTGGGGCCACACTTCCAGTAAGTGACTAGTTTTCCTGATTCCAGGTCCAGTTCTCTGTCCACCTGGTAGAGAGAGATAATCCTCATGTACTCTGCTCACCAACTATTGGATTCTATTCTTGTGGGAAATATGGCGAGAGCTATGGGTAAGCGACAGTACAATTAATTGGATTTTGGAACAGTTGAAACTAAATCTGAATTAAAATGATGTTAGCACAATCTAAATCGAAATTTGTTGCTAAAATTGGTTCTGATGACCATGACTACTACAGGGACCAGGATACGTGTTATTCATTAGGTTCCAACCACCACAAACATTTAATTCAACATCAATTTACTGTTCTTGTTATTTTGTGAATTTCCCCTTTCAAAACAAGTTACCTTTTAGATGTCACACCTACATTAATTTCCAGGTGTTGTGCGGCTTCTAATCAAATATTTTATGAGCTATCTGAAGACCAATGCAGCATGCTGGGACCTCAAAATGATCAAACTTTTAAGTTTGAAGAAAACTTAAGAGATCAACCAGTCCGAGAGTGTCAGTTGGGTTTAACATCATAAATGGAATCGCATCTTGGAAGGGAGAGCAATATGATTTCATCCTGGGGACTCACTGGAATAATTTTTTCATGATGAAATCTTAGATGAGCTCCATTATTCGGCTCAGGATAAAGGTATGATTCTCTGTTCTCTCAGTCTGATTCCAGGCATCTGGCCTGAGTAAAGATTCCAAAACTAGAATTACTTCACATAAAGCCCCGTAATCTCCAAACCAATGACATTCTACAAAACCCTCATGTCTTCATCATGCACAGCTGGTTTCCAGTAATTTGTACAGCAAATGAGAATTGAGCTAAAGTTCCAAATATGTGCATATTTAGACACAATTCCAAAGTTCCAGGGTCATAAACTTTATCTCTTCAATGCTTAGGGAAGACCTAACAATTTGCAAGACATAAATTGACTCCTTGCCAGAAAGGATCATGTGTTTACTGGAAAGGGGGAATAACTGATGAGATAAATGAAGGGAGAACGCCTATAAAATTAGACTGTACTCTATATTAAAAATACAAATAGAATCATGCATTAATAATCACTTGAAAAAAATGGTCTCCCCGTTTCCCACCAGCTATATTGCTTTTGGAATTCTTTGGAGCGCTCAATCATACCTTCCTTCCCCAGGAAACTCATCAGTGGGAAATCTCATTATCCTGCAAGACTGAATCTGCCTGGTACTCACATCTCAACGGTCCCTTCTGCCCCTCAGATCAGATCCTCTGGCTGGAGGGCAGTGCCACGAGCTTTGGGGCCTCTATTTGAGAGAGTGGCCCAGCATAACAACAGCAATAATAATCAGAATAGAAATGAGATAATGTTTACTATGTGCCAGCAACTTACTATGTTGCCATTTTTCACTAGGAATATCGCTTTTGGAATTCTCCATCATGCCCTTCTACCAGGTACCCCACAGCCTTTTCTCATCTTGACCCCTGATTCTCCATTCCCTTTTGTGTTTTCTCTTCCCCCATTAGACTGTAAGCTCTTTGAGGGAAGGATTCTTTTTTTTTAAACTTGTATTTGAATCTCCAACCTTTACCACAGTGCTCCCCACATAATAGAAGTTTAATAAATTCTCTTTGTCTGACATAATGATAACAAAGAGATGCAAATGGAAACATTTGATCACCTTTCTGATAGGTCACACCTATTAGATTTGCAAGAATAATTAAAAGCAACAATACTCAATGCCAGGGGAGCAGTGGAGAAGCAGGCACACTCATTTGTTGTTGAGGTGACGGGTAGACTCTTTTTAGAAAGCTGCCTGACAGAACAACCAAAGTCACAATACCATTTAATAGAATAACTCAATTATCGGGAACATACCATGAGAGCGCTATAAAACAAAACAAACAAAAAAAGCTGATTTTTACAAATATGCTATTTGCAACTGTTAAAAAAAAAATGTAACAGCACCAAGACAATCCTTTTATTTCTCCCTGATTTTTCTTTCTCACTTTCCATTCTAAACATTCTCTTCTCAAGTCTCCCACAACCCCCCCCTTTAGCTGAGGAACTTGGCTCCAAGTTTCCAAGAAAATCGAGCTCATTCTCTATGAGCTCCACCTTACCCCTTTCTTTTCATCTCAAAATCCATCGATAAGCATTCCCCAACCTCTCCTTTCCCCTACAGTCTCTGAAAATGAGATACCTTTTCTTGTGGCCAAGAATAGTCCCCTTTTTACATGCCCCTAGTCTTCTTGCCTCCCTGATGCCAGGGTCCTCTTCAAAAATGAAGGACAAACGCAACCTGTGAGTAGACCAAGCTGCCTAAATGCAGACCGAGTTAGTTGGGTAACTCGGCTCATTTTCTCCTCTCCCTTTCCCTCTCCTCCTCTCCAAAGGAAGGTAAATTTTGATGGCCAGAAGCTGTCCACTTAACTTGGGGTTTGCTGACTAGTTTTCTTCTTTCCTTCCTTCACAAAACCTTAAACCCAGCTCATTCTGAAGCTCATAGATTGGACCACATATAGGTCCCTGCCCAAGCTCCACTTAATAGTTGTATTGTATCTGGCTTAAAGTGAATGTCAATGGTAACAGTTTCTCTTGGGAACAGCAACCCTGAGGCTCTTCCCCTCCCAGCTTGATATTTTTTTCTTTTTTTCTAATTAAAGGGGCCATCCCTTGACTCACTTCTTAAAGAGGTCTTTTCACTGAATAAGCACATGAAAAGGCCTTCCCCTAAAAGGGTCAGGGTCTCCCATTGCATCCTGGGTCATCTCCAGTGATTCTGATGACTATCTGGTCACTGGATCCAGATGGCTCTGGAGGAGAAAGTGAGGCTGGTGACCCTGCACAGCTGTCCCCTCACTCAAATCAAAATCACCTGCAAGTCATATCATCATTTCCCTGATGCCATGGTCCTCTTTGAAAACAAATGGCAAATACAACAACAACAAATCTTCTTGCCTACTGTCTTCTCCAGCAGACTGCAAATCACAGACATCCCCTGTCTCTAATCTCCAACCTCTCCATATCTGCTGGGTCCTTCCTTGCTGCCTTCAAAACTGTTCCAAGTCTTTTCCCTCCTTAAAAAGCTCCCACTGGACCTTTTCATTCCTCCCAACTATCACCATCTTACCTTTCTTAGGCAAATGCCTTGGGGGAAAAAGCTGTCTACACTTATGGTCTCTATGTCTTCTCTTACTCACTTCTTAACTTGGTGTAAGGTGTAATCTATCTGTCTTCAACTGAAACTGTTCTCTCCCAAGTCAGCACTGATCTCTAATTGGCCAAACCTGATGGTCTTCAGTCCTCATCCCAGTTAGCCTATCTGATGCATTCGATAGGACTGACCACGCTCACTTCCTGGATAACTTCTCCCTGGGTTTTTGTGATACTGCTCTCTCCAGACTCTCCTTCTGCCTCTCTGACCATTCCCTCTCAGTCTCCTTTGATGGCTCCTCATGCAACTCATTCCCCTAAATGCATATTCCTTAAAGTTCTGTCCTGGTCTTTTGTCTCTCCTCTCTCCATAATTTCCCTGTTGGCGTGCTCATCACTCCCCCCGCCCATGTATTTAATCAGGAGATTCTCCTACTCAGTCCACTCCAGTAGTCCCTTATTGCTTTTAGAATAAAATGTGAACAAATCAGTTTGTCTTTTAAAGCTCCTCACAATCGGGATTCAATTTTCCAAGCCTCATTGCTGTTCTTCTTGCCTCTATGGTCCAGCCGAACTCCTGTCTCTGTGCCTTCAAAGCTGGCCATCCTGTCTCTACTGCACAAAATTCCTCACTTTCTTTAAGCCACAGTTGAAGCACCACTTTCTATAGGAAGTAGTTCTGGATTTCCCCACAACTAATAGTGCCTCACCCTATCTAGTTTAAATTTAACCACCTTGTATATTTACTTTAGGATGTACATGTCATCTCCTCTGATTGACTGTAAACTCCCTGAGAGTAACCATACCGTTCTCTGTGTTTGTATTCCCAGTACCAAGTACATGCTTAATAAATGTTTGTTGACTGATCTATAAAATTAGGGGATTGAGCTCAAAGTTCTATTCAACCTCAAATCTATACTACTAAGAAACATCACGGGCTCCCGCCTTCTCCCCTGGAGAAGGCATATGGAACATAAGGTGTGCATAATAAGTCAAACCTATTCTATATCCTGCAGAAGGACAGACAGGTAAATAATTAAACAAAGCTTTCTCCATATAAAGCTGCTATGAGTGAGATACCCACACTGCATACAACTGAACATATTTTCTATGTAATATTGACATTATTTCATGGCACCAAACAGCGTACAGCTTTAAAATGAAGGTGGTCCTACCCCTTCTACCATGAAAGACACACAATTTAGCCTGGGCAATCCCCAAAGGATACATTCAATTTACTCTGGAATTATAAAGTAGAAGAATCTTGAAGATGTATGCAGCCCAAAGCTCACTCACTCTCATGCTCTCCCAGTTGTTCTCCACCTTTAAAAAATGATATTTAAGTTTAAGCATTTGAGGACAGAAGCTTAATATAGAACCCCCTTTTCCTAGGCAGGACCTATATTAGGAAAGCTTCACTCCCATTTTGACAATACGGCTTCAGTGCTGTTGATTTTAGATATCTTCACTGGAGACTCGTTTGCTACATGGTAGCTTATGCCAGTACTGGTTTTTCTTTGTTAGGAAAAAAAAAAACCCAACTTCTCGCATCTAATAAAATTGTGACAGTAATTAACCCAAAATCACACGGCAGAATGAGGAGAGAGATGCTTGGCTACTGTGGCTAATTCAGATGCCCTACAAACACAATGGATTTTCCAAACCAATAATGAATAAGACAAAACCTTTTTCTTAGTAGAGTTCTAAACTTTAAATATTTGGGGACAATCCTTCTTCCGGGTCAACCTCCTTCACTGTAGAACCTAGATTACCCTATGCAATTATTCTGATCTAATTCTGATAGCAGATCTGTAAACTCAGAACTGGCTTGAGCTCATCCAAATGCGTTTTTAAATGAGTTCTGCCTGATATTGGAAACAGACCCGATGAAGAAGCAGATAACTAAAATACAGGCTGAAAGCAGTTCTTGAAGAACTATCACTCACTACATTAAACATGCACACAAGTGCACACATTAAGAATGACTATTATACAGGGCAAAAGGGACGTGTTCAGTACAACATGGTAGAGGATGGCAGCAACCCCCACCAGTGAGAACTTTCACTATCATTCATGTCAGGGGATCAAATTTGGACCATAAAACAGGAATGATGAATATACTCTCCTCCAACTTGCAATTTTCATTTCCATATCTCAGCTTTGAAACTTCACACAGACAAGGAGATGGAGCTACCCATGAAATCCTAACAACACAGTCTAATCTGGGAGGAAGGGTAACGTATCCATTGATATAACCATCTCACTATGAAGAAAAATATCATTGGGGAAATCTCTACTCAAAAAGGAGGCTAGTTGGGCATGTTGAAAGAAAGACAGAACAAATACTGCAGAGGTGCCCACGGACCCTTAAAAGACCTAACAAGGGTCTACAAAGATGCTCTATGGAAGGTCAATGGGAGGAAATGGACAAGAGGTGCCCAGGACGAGAAGACACAGAAGAATTGAGATCAGCACAACCAGACTGAAGGTCAGTGTCAGTGAGGTCAATGAAGCATGGTAATAATAATGAAGAAGAGGAGGAGGAGGATGAAGTTTCAGAAACACATATACATCATCTAAAATGAGGACCACTTGTTTATCTCCTGTGGAACTGCATAAATTTGCTTCCTGCTTTAACTATGAAACAGGCACCACATGGCTGGGAGATGGTTTGCCCACTCAGATGCTGTCCCTGGTTCTGAGTGTGGTCTGTGTGCTTGGACTCTCCAGTGACAGGTGCCATAAGCACCCAGTGACAGACCCTGGGCCACCTGGCTTGAGCATACTGTATTTATTCACCACCTGTCCAAAGATAATATCAGAATAAAAAGACAAGAAACTGTTAGAAATGTCTTATTCCTTTCTGGGCATTACAGAACATATGGGGCATAAAAGTAGGAGAAATGCTGTGTTTCTCCTACTTAGGCTGGAGTCTCTAGGCTCAAGAAGGAGAAGTTACAAATACTGACAAATTAACAGAAACATGTAAGTGAGACTGCTCAGCTGTCTCACTTTTAGTCCTTTGTTGTAGAAGTCTCTGGAATGATAATACCAGCAAAGCTTCCTATAATGGTTTAAGGTTTACGAAGCACTTTCCTTACAAAACTCTGTGGGCTGGTATAATGAGGGCTGGGGTTAGAATCAGATGGGCTGGTATTAAATTCTGACTCTGCCATTTACTCTCTATGTGACCTTGGACAAATCATCTCATTGGGCCTTGGTTTCCACATGTGCAAAATGAGGACTTGGTGGCCTCTGAGGTCCTTTCCAGGTTTAAATTTAGGATCCTGTGGTTAACATTTGGGTATTTTCATCCTTATTTTACATATGAGTAAACTGAGGCCCAGAGAGGTGAAGTGCTTTGTCCAAGTCTTACAGTAAATTTCAATGTCAAACTGTAATCTAAGTCTCCTGAATCCTAAACAGGGCTTGTCATACTATGTCATTCATTCTTCACTGAAAGTAGAAACCAAGTTGGAAATGCTGTGGAAAGACAAGTTGACTGTGAACTCATTCAGTCATTTTGGAAAGCTATTTGGAATGATCACGCAATGAGTTAACAAGCATTAAGCATCTATGTTATGTGCCAGGCACTGAGCTAGCTGCTGTGGTTTAACATACAAAGAATGAACTCATCCCTACTCTCAAGGAGCTTATGCTAAGAAATTGATTGAAATGTTCATGCCCTTTGACTAAGGGGCCCAATGGCCAAATGTATGCCTCCAGTAAGGTCAAAGAGAGAAAGAAAGGGTCATCTAAATATTCACAGAACAACCTTTTAGGGTAGCAAAGGATTGGCACAACATAGACACAACCATCCATTGTGGAATGGCCAAACTAAACATGGTACATAAATGTGATGAAATATTAGTGTGTTTTAAGAAAAGGCAAAATGAAGGATCCATAAGCCTGGGAGGACACACGAACTAATGCAGAGTAAAGAAGAATTTGGAAATAAGGTGGTGTAAAAACAAGAGCTATCAATGAAAATTTAAAAGGGAAACCTGAGCACACCCATCCAACTCTTTGCAATTTTATACGAATGCATGAATTAAGCAGGGGTCTGGCAAGAATAATGGGGCAACGTGGTGTAAGACAGATGGGGGGGACTGAGGGAAGGAAAAAGTGGAGATAGAGGCAGTCAGTCTGAAGGCTACTGTAATAGCCCATGTATAAGGTAATAAGGGTTTGTAAAGTAACTAAGAATAAAGGCCTTCTATGACTTATATAATGGCAGCAAAACAGCTCAATTTAGTCACTGAAATGAAAAGCCAAACTGTTCAACCACTACAGTGCAATACACACATAACAACTGATCGTCATCATTTGTCCATTTTCAGCTTGTTGTGCAGATCCAACTACGCTGAGACACAATGGCCCAAGAAACAAAATGTGTGGCAACAATTCTCTGGAAATTATTTTAATACCAATATTCTAATGATACAATACATGACTACAAAACACGGATCTCAGAAGAATCAAAATCACAGGTACGCAGAGAGGTAAGGACTTAGGGGAAGACGTGTTGGGAGAAGGTTGCGGAAGGGAAGGAAACAAACATTTATTAAGTGCCTACAGTCACTGTAAATTACCTCCTTACCAGAGGGAGTCTTCCATGCAAAAAGTGGTACAAATCACGCTATTGAACCTACGTAGGCCTGAAAAGGAAGCTGCCTTGGTCATGTAGCAAGGGTTCGATATAAACACACAGGAAGCCCCAGGGCCTCTCTGCTAGTCACAATACAGTTCATCAAATCGTACATATTTTTATTAGCACATGCAAACTTCTCTGTCATATGCTAGGGATTTTAAGACAAGGAGAACAAGATTTCCTGCCCTCATGGAGTTTATACTTGAGTAGACCTCAAGAAAGGCTACTCATACATTGGGTAGAAATGCTCTATGGAAGGACCTGGATTAGAATCTCAGAAGTTTAGAAGACAAGTAGGTAATGTAGCCTATCAGTAGATGGCATACTTACAGCATCAACGAAATAGACCCAACAAAGACCAACAGGTTTCCCATCATCAGTATGCTGAGTTCTACCCTGATCAGCAGCTAAGGAACTTTTTTTTTTTTACTTTTTGTAGGGGAGTTGGGGTTAAGTGACTTGCCCAAGGTCACACAGCTAGTGTGTCAAGTGTCTGAGGCCAGATTTGAAATCAGGTCCTCCTGACTCCAGGGCCAGTGCTCTATTCACTGTGCCACCAAGCATCTTTTAAAAGAAGAGAATTTGGCATCTTCTATCACAGTAGAATGATGCAGTAGCAAGAGTTGGATATCGAAATCTGAGGACCAGGCTCTGAATGTCAACAATCCCCTTTACTAGTCAGTCAATAAACATCTATTATGTGCCTGCTCTGTGCTAGGCACTGTGCTAAGCATTGGTGATACAAATACTAGTAAAAAATAAAAGACAGTTCCTGCCCTCAAGGAGCTTACAATCTAATAATGGAGCTTGCTATCTAATGGATTATTTATCTTACTTCCAACATGAATTGGGCAAGTCCAGTAACCTCTCAGTTTCTCTGTCTAGAAAAGGAAGAGATTGGGTTAGAGGACCTCCAAGGTCCCTTCCAGCAATGAAATCCAACTATCCAGTGCTTAGCACACAGCCTGACACATAATAGTCACTTAAATGCCGCTGACTTTGCTATGATTGCTTCCAGTATTAAATCTATGGCTCTATGAACTTCTTTCCCTTTACCAACTTTTAGAGACCTCCGTTTCAATATGGCAGCAAATTCATCAGGTAGGGAGGTAAGCCATCTGTGGTCTTCTCTGAAAGAGCGTGGCCATGGATTAAACTGCCCATTTGTATGCATCTTAACAGAGAGAAGTCTCCATGAATCCAACTCCGATTTGCATGTAATTGCCCATGCCTTACATGCTCAAACTGGCTTTCTTTAGAACTTGGATGCTGGGTCCACTATAAAATGAGATAAAAGCATCTACATTTAAAGTTTTGTTTTTCACTTATATATCCCTGTCTATTCCTGCTCTGGTATCCAGGTTTTCCAACATGGACATAAGGGTACAGCTTCTGACTCTATATATTCAAACAAATGGAAAAAAATGTGGCTAGAGAAAAAAATTGGGTATGTGTGCACACCAGCTCACTGCCCCCTCTCACTCCCAGCTATAGTGCTGCCAAATTAATTGTAGGGTGGCCAGAGTTCCAATGTGCAAAATCTGGCTGAAATACCAAAGGAAATGTGGCAATGGGTATAGGGGCTGCTTATAAGTAATGAAGCAAACTTGGCTTCCAATGAAGACATTTTCTAGCTAAGGAGTATTGGAACTGGTTCCGCTGTTCTCTGGCATCCATCTGTGTGGTTTACCTGGATTGGAATCTGGGGCAAAAGCTAGTCATTCCAATGAATTGTAAAATCCTTCTGGACTTGGAAATAGCCTCAAAAGTCATCCAGTCCAACATGCTGCAAATGATAGCTTAAGTATAAAACATTTCCAGTGATAGTTAACTCACTACTTTATTAAACTTGTTTTATTTTGGAACAAACAAAACTCTTGTTTATATCGAATCAGCATTAGCCAGCTTGAAATTTCAACCCAGCTAGCCTTAGTTTGGTTCTCCAAAGTCAAACCAATTAAGTGTGATCCCTTCATCATGGGACAGACCTTCAAATATCTGAAGATGGAAGCAGTGTGGTGCACTGGAAAGAATTCTGGATTTGTAGTCAGAGTGCCTGGGCTAAAATTAGGGTTTTCTTACTCAGTAGATAAGAGACCATGGGCAAATCATCTCCCTGGACCTCTGTTTCTTCATCTGTAAAATGGCCTCTGAGATTCCTTCAAGCTATAAATCTAAGGTTTCATGCCACTCCAAAGTCTTTACTTCTTCTTTTATTTTTTTTAAGCAATCGGGGTTAAGTAAATTGCTCAAGGTTACATGGCTAGTTATTTCTGGGTGTGGTGCTAAGTATCTGAGCCTGGATTCAATTCCAGGTCATCTCCACTCCGGGGCTGGTGCTCTTACTCACTGAGCCACCTGGCCACCCCTAAGTAATTGGGTTTAAGTAACTTGCTCAAGGTTACATGGCCAGGTGTTTCTGGGTGGGTGCTAAGTGTCTGAGCCCAGATTTGATCCCAGGTCATCCCGACTCTGGGGCCGGTGCTCTTACTTGCTGTGCTACCTGGCCGCCCCAAAGTCTTTACTTCTACAGGATAAATATTGTCTTGAGAATCATTACCAACCTGATCCCCTCTGTGGGAGCTTGTCTGTCAATATCTCAAACTTATAGTCAGGAAGAACAGGGTTCAAATCTTGCCTTGGACAATCAATAGCTAGGTGACCTTGGGCAAATCACTGAGGCTGTGTGAGCATCAATTTCTTCATCTGTAAAATGAGCAAGTTGGACTCTGACCCCTGAGATCTTATCTAGTTCTTAATCTGATCCCTCTTAAAATGTGAACTTATGAATTTCCTGTCCTAAGAGTGATGCTGGGGAACCTTTGCTTTAGGGCATCTCAAGAACAGCCAATTGAAAAAATTGAAATCTCAAATATAGGTCTTATTTTTAGAGCAAACTATGGAAAGTAAGGGACCTGGAACATTTGTGCCTGGGGACAATGCCGGGAGAACTTCCTGGTTTAGACAGTGTGCATCAAGATCAGTTTGAAGGTTGGTGCATTCAGGTTATTTACTGTTCTTTGTTGGGAGCAGGTAACCCAAGGTCCTGAAACCTTTGCACTGGGGGGTTTGGAGACAGTTGCATCTATCTCTTTCCAGGGAGACAGCAAGGTGGCATAGTGGATACAGTGCTAGATCTGAAATCAGAAGACTCATCTTTCTGAGTTCAAATCTAGCCTCAGACACTTATTACCTGTGTGACCCTAGGCAAGTCACTTAACCCTGTTTGCCTCAGTTTCCTCATCTGTAAAAATAGCTGTAGAAGGAAATGGCAAATCACTCCAGTGTCTCTGCCAAGAAAACCCCAAATGAGGTCACAAAGAGTCGGACGTGACTGAAATGACTGAACAATAAAAGTCTCTTTCCAGAAGCAGAAGGCTGATACCTTAATGTTCAGGAATAGAATGCCATAGCACTACCATCTGCTTGGAATGAGTCAGATGTTGAGAAGGATGTTTGCCATCACCCTGTACTATTGTCCTTGGTCTAACTACCAGTATTTGAGCTACCACCAGGGATGTTTTACCAGCTGGCCCTTCCCATGAGGCCCTGGAGAGGGCATGGAGCTAGAAGCTGGGGTGGTCGGGGTATTCTCTTCACACTTCTACTCATGATTCACTTAGCCTGTTTGTGCCTTTGTAATGACAATAAAAATTATTGCCCATTAGGATCAGTGCTCCTCAGAGATCCCATTCAAGTCTGGAAAATTACGATTGTGATTATCATTCGGAGACTCTCACGGTTTATCTTAAGTGAAAATAACAACAGCACATTTAAAAATTCATTTAAAGGAATTTTTAAAAGTAAAATTACCTCATATTTGGCTGCCACTTGGTGAGATAACACTTTGCTTCCCCCTTTGTCATCCCACTTAAATTAAAAAAAAATACATAAACGATATTCTTCATATACTTACAATCTAATAGAAATGTGAAATATGTTTTTAAAGAAAATATGCTTATAAAGTATGATGATTATAAAGCAATAAACCATAATTGGGAACTGGTATTCGATACAGTAGATAGAATGTCAAGCCTGGAATCAGAAAGCCCTGAATTCAAATCCAGCCTTAGAGATTTATTAGCTGTGTGACCCTGGGCAAGTCACTGAATCTCTGTAAATCTTAGTTTCTTCCTCTATAAAATGGGGATAATAATAGTACCCATCTTCTAGGGATTCTGTGAGGGTCAAATGACATAAATAATGGTGAAGCCCTTTGCACAGTGCCTGGAGCTATATAAATGTTATCCACTATAATTATTATCATCTCAAGCTTGGATAACTGAATCTCTGAATTTCTAGTTTACTGAAGGTTAATAAAACAAACACACAGACAGACAGACAACCCTTCTTGGCTTTAAACTTATGTTCTTTTAAAGAAAAAAAGTTCCCAAAATGTATTAGTTCATATGGTAATTTTAATATAGTTTGTGCACAGGATGTATAAAGTATTTTATAAACCTTAAAGTGCTTTATAAATGCTACCTGCCTCTGGTCTCCATGCCTTTTCATTGGTTGACCCCATTCCCAGAAGATATCCTGTCCTTTACAACTACCTAGTTCTCTGCAATGGAGCTCAAGTACCATCTTCTCTAAGAAACCTTCTGGATTTCCTTAGCCTTTCTTGCTTGGTCTACCCCAAAATACATTGTATCTATCTTGTATTAACACATTGTTAACCGAACCTCGATGGAATGCAGTTTCCTCTTGTCATTGTATCCTCTGTGCTCAGAACAGAGTTTGGCATGAGTAGATACTTATTAATTATGGTTAGATTTAACAGAATTTTGAGGATAGAGTATTTTACAGGACCATTGTTTAGATAAAGGAAGAGATTGGGCTAAATCTTCCATAAAGATCGATTTTTATCTAAATTACTGACACTGGATTTTTTTTTCTTTTCACTTCTCGTTCTCCTAAATGTGAGGTTCTCCTCCTTTCTCCCTACCCTGCTTACCAATCCTGATCCTGTTAACCATGTGATTGGTGAGGTTGCAATTATTAAGATTTTACCTTAACAGTTAAATTAATATCAGGTGCTGATGTCAGATTACCTGAAAGACTTGCTTTCATTTGCTGACAGACAGCTGCAGCCCTAGCCTAATTCCAGATATTGTTTTGGGGCATGACTTTTGGTCTATAGAAGTCTACTTAGCCAGTCTCTGGCCAACCATATTACTGTTAATAAGAAACGTACCATCCTATAAATTCTGAATGAGAAGTCTAGATATTATATGTGCGAGACCTAGAAGGCACTGTGAAGTCCCTATGTTACCCAATTCTATTTCCCAAATTTAGTTTTTGTTGGTGATCTCTTTCGTGGAACTATGTGGAAACTAGACAAAGGTTACTGAGCACACCCTTCACTTAACTGAACTTTACCATTAACTATAAACTAGAGACAATAAGTAGCTTAATGGATTCTGGGAGTCAATTGCTAATGAATGTTTTTGACAATACAGTCTTGAGTCAACTTGGACCCATAATTTCAATTTTAAGATGGTTAGCTTTCTCTTTTGTGTTTTTAAGATGGGCTAGTAAAACCAATGCATGCATCAAAATAAATAAATAAATAAACCTTCAGTGCTTCAAATCAGACTCAAGCTGATACTCTCTGAAACTGTAATTTGTAAAAAGCATACAATGCTCATGGTATTAAAGGCTGCTGGGGAATATCCAACTAATTTGTTCTCTTATTTCGATAATTATAATCAGCATTCAGACTACCCATCAATCTTCCCTAAACCACACAGGGTGGGAGATAATATAACTGCTATGAGTGATGACTATAATGTTTATATATTAGACATTTAAATACTGCTTACAGAGATGCCCTAAAGGAAGTCCTATGAAGTATATTCTATGGGTTTAAAATTTTGGCCGTATGGCTACAAATGAAATTTGTTTTTTTTTTTTTTAAGGTATGGCATTTATAGCCACTAAGAAGCTATTGGTTGGGTTTAGGAAGAGGCTACCAATATCTCATACTATCAATATCAATATTGCATACGATCAATATCAATATCTCATACTATCAATATCAACATCAATATCTCAGACCATCAATATCAACATCAATATCTCATATTATCAATATCAATATCTCATACTAACTTATCAACAATAAAGTATAACAATTAGGACACCCCCAGTGCCCCAAATCAATTCAATCACAGTTTTATGGAATAAATGGAAAACAAACAAAAAAGGGGTCAGAAAATGAGCTCAGATAAATTGCTGTCATGAAACCTTTATGCAAGTTATTATTCCATCAAAGTGTATGTAGGATTTGGGGAAATACCATTGACAACCAGAGGTGTAGAAAAAAATATGTGTTTCTAGATATACTTGATATTTAGCTTGACTAAACTTACTTGTTAAAAATGAAGCCTTGTAATTAGAGAAGGCTTGAGTGCATGAGATGAAAATAAAATACAAGTAAACAAAAAATAAAAAGATATTCAGAAGGGGAAAGAATAGGGAAATTGTGTTATTCGTGAATAGGCTTAATATGCACTTACTGTGTTGTTCTTCAGTCATATCTGACTCTTTGTGACCCCATTTGGGGTTTCCTTAGCAAAGATACTAGAATGGTTTCCCATTTCCTTCTACAGAGCATTTACTATTCACCAGGCACTATTTCAAGAACTAGCTAAAGGATAAAAAGACAGTGACTGCCCTCACGTCTAATAAGGGAGACAACGTGCAAATAACTATAATTATATAAAAATTTATATATAAATATAAAAATAAATAATAACGACAAGACATATGTAAGATAAATAGTCTCAGAGGGGAAGGCCCCAGTGTTAAGAATTGGGAAAGGCTTCTAAAGAAAGGTGGGATTTTAGTTGAGACTTGAAGGAAGCCAGGGAAGACTGGAGGAAGAGATAAGGAAGCAGAGAATTCCAAACATGAAGGGACAGTCAGTGAAAATGCCCAATCCAAAGATGATGGGAAAATGCAAGAAGGCCAATGTCACTGGACTGTAGAGTATATAGGGGTACTAGAGGTAAAGAGATGCATAGAGGTATATGTAAAATGACTGAAAAGGTAGGAGGGGGAGAGCTTATTAAGGGGCCACTAAGTGGTGCAGTCGATAAAGTGTTGGGCCTGGAGTCAGGAAGACTCATCTTCATAAGTTCAAATCCAGCCTCAGACACTTACTAGCTGTATGACCCTGAGCCAGATGCTTAACCCTGTTTGCCTCAGTTTCCTGACCCGTAATATGAGCTGGAGAAGGAAATGACAAACCACTCCCATATCTTTGCCAAGAAAAGCCCAAATGAAGTCACAAAGAGTCAGATATGAGTGCAAATGACTGAATAACAACTCCTGCCCCATCTCCAGTAGAATGTAAGTTAGCTCCTCGAGGGCAGGGACTCCCTCATTTTTGTGTTTGTATTTCCAGAATTTAGCAATTCCTAGCTCACCTAGTCAGTGAATGATTAATGTTTTTGAGCTGATGGAAGGGGAAAGGAAAATTTTTAAAATGTAAAATATCTCCTTTTTGACCAAGTTCAATCAATACACGCATACCTGAGGAGTCCTGTGGAGTGAAATTGAAGCCTGGCTTATACTCAGTCACAGTAGAGTTCCTGAGAGTTACCAGGACAGACTCACCCATGGTCTTGCTCTCCTCTGCCCAGAGCCAAGCACGTGGCCTGACATTAAGCTCATGAACTGCCTGTTAGCTAATGTCTGGACAGGAAGGGTCTTTTTGCTAAGAGCCGCCTTCTCATAAACTTGATGTAAAATGACCTCTAACTGGGTCTTGGATTCAACCGTTTCCAAAATCAGCTCTGAAACTGGATCCTAATCCTTATGATCCCAGAACTTGAAAACAATATACACAATGAATACAACCATGTAAATGAAAAGATTAAGATGAAACCAAATGCTGGGGTAATCTTGGCCCTGGAGAAGAGATGAAGAAATATACCTCTCTCCTTTCACTGGAGAAGTGGAGGATTGTGGGTATGAGCAACTGTATATACTGCCTGAAATAGATGTTGCATACTTTGTTTTTGTTTAACCATTATAAGGGAAGATTCATAGGAGAGTGATAGGGATATATCTGGAGATGAGGTGATGAATAAGAGCCATCAATAAAACTTAAAAATGAAAATAAACTAAAGCTTAGATAATCTGACATAATAAAAAGCATGCTACTTTGCAGAAGGCTGGGCTGATTTCATTTTTTTTTTAAACTGAACTTTTACAAATGCTATGCAACTTTTAATCATTTATAAAGCGAGAGAGGAAAGGATCAGTATTGCCTTTGCACTGTGGAAGCTAAATATCCAGCTGGCAGAATCTCCTTCTTCCCTGCACAGTCAGCCTGTGGATAGAAAAATTCCATCACTGTGGGTTGCAGTCATTCCAATCTAGGGTCTGGGAATACCGATAAACGCCTGTTGGCAGCCCATAGACAGACTTGGGAAGAAAGATATGCTCCCTTCCAAAGATGGTCTGCAGAAGCAGCAGCCTCAGCAGTCTTGTCAGACAGCTTTCTGGGAGGATCCTCCCCCCCCCCCCCAATTTATATGTCAAAGATTCACATCCATCGCCATCGATGTGCCAAAGCTAGTTTTCAGTACAGAGGATGGATTGCCTCAAAGGTGAAGTCAGGTTGGAGAGAGGCTGGCTCCATGCTCACTCCTCTTTGGCTGGTATAGCCCAAGCCCATGTACTCTGCCCAGGCCATGCCAGGAAAGACAGAAACTAAAGCAATGCATCAGACTCTATGGCAACAGCCCAAAAATCTGAATGCCCCAGAAGTTGTGGCTACTAGAGAGAGAAAGCCAATTAAAACATGTCCTTTGGATGAATTCAACTGAATAGCACAAAGCTTTTGCAAACTTACCCCTCATTTAAATTTCAAAGACAGTGAGTGACTCACTAGAGCGGGGACTGACTTGAAAATAAGATTCCCTTTGAAAGTCTTGCCCTAAAAGCTTCTGTGTGTGCTTGTGGAGTAGGGTCATTTATAGGTGGCCTCACTATAACCCCCAGCCTTGAAAGGACTCAGTTATATCCCACGTGACTAATAGGGGTTGCTTAAGGGGCAGTGGGATAGGCAGCAGATAAAGCCCTAGTCAGGAAGATCGCAGTTCAAATCCAATCTCAGACATTTATTGGATGTGTGACCCTGGGCAAGTCACAACCTTTGTCTGCTTCCATTTCCTCATCTGTAAAATGGGGAAAAATATTGCACCTACCTCCCAGGGTTGGTGTGAGGATAAAATGAAATGCTTGTAAAGTGCATTTCCAACCTTAAAGTGATGCATGATGATGCTCTAATATATTTCAACCTTGCCCAATCCTCTGAGCAGTGTTAGATTGCAGTAGAATTGGTTAATGGAAACATTCTTGGAAGTGTGACTTTAGACTGAAAACATGGACAGTGTTTGTCAAATTTGATGCAGTGAGTGTTTATTAAGCCCCTACGATGACCCGATAAAGGTAGTTTGGCACCAGGGCTAGAGCTGGCCTCAGAAGCAGGCAGATCTGGGCACACTTCACTCCCATAGCCATCATCCTGGTTCCCACTCTCATGACCTCACTCCTGGCTCTTCTGCTCGGTCCCTCTATCCCCATTCCAACCTCCACTCAGCTGACAAGGGAGTTTTCTAAAATGGAACTCTTCTCCAGTGGGTCCCCATTGCCTCCAAGATCAAATATAAAGTCCTCTGTTTGGCATCTTTAAAGTTCATCATAACCTGCCCCCTCCCTACCTACTAGCTGTGTGTCCCAGGAAACTCTCCACACTCACTATAAGCTACACAAGACCTAGTTGCCCATCTCCACAATGATGAAACTGTACATCCAGACCAAACCAGACCTACAGTAATATTCTAGGTGCCAGAGAAAAAAGTAAGGAAAGAGTCCCTGCCCTCAAGGAGCTTATATTCTATGGATATCTATAGATAAGTGGTATCATGAGATCAAGAAAAGGCTCCTTTCTTCTTGGAATTTCAACTACAGAATAACAATATAATTGGCTGAGGGAGTAAGCTGATGACTTTTTGAGGAAAGATATGATTTCAGGGTGTTTTCAATCAGAAACCAGCAAATGAGTTCCTTTATTCTGCCTATATCCTGCTTATGCATATATTAGTGTAGACCTAGTTAGGAGGAATGCTGTGATATAAGAGAAGGAAGGGAAAGGAACAAATGAGTAGAGATCCAAGAATTAGGAGAAGGAGGGAAGAGGGGAGAGGAAGATGGAGGAAAGTTGGGAGGCAATGTTCCATCTGGCCCATAATAGGAAATTAGAATCTGAGCCTGAAGACTGATGAAGGCTTATGTCTCCCAGAACTGCCTTCTAACTGTAATGCCAGGAATAATGAGATGACCCCGTGCCCCACCCTCAAAATTAACAACCTACATTCTTTTAAAATTCTTATTTTTTGCCTGAGGCTCATATCACAATTGACAGCACTGCTAGCTTCTCACTATCTCAAGGATCATTCCAAAGTAGGTAATTTCCATTTATAACATAGTGCTGACTCAACAAGCATTTATTAAGCACCTCTTATATGCTAAGGGACACAAAAAACAAACCAAGCAAGCCTCTGCCTTCATGGGATTTGCATCCTACTAGGGAAAAGTAGCATATAGACAAGTAAGTCTGTCTGTCTGTCTATCTCTCTATCTATCACTATATAGATATATAACACATAGATATAGCTATATATTATATAAAATACCAAATATACACCAAAATATAGAATACAAAAAGATTTTCAACATGGGGGTACTTGGAAGAATAAGAAGGGTCTATAATGGAAATAGTCCTTGAGATGAACCTCTGTAGCAGCAACTACACTGGCATACCCAGGATAGCTGCTAGCACAGGTTCTTAGATGTACTTTACCACAAAAGATAGCTGTTTAAGGGGTCAACAATCTTTTTTAATTACATCCATTAGTTCAGGGGAAAAATCAGCACCTTGAATTTCAGAGAAATCCAAACAAAGAAAATAGAGAAAATACAAGCAGAGAAATAAAGACCAACAGACAGGGCTTCTAACTGTCTGGGAAATTAGCACAGATCAATAGACAGATCCAACTGTCTGACCAAGGCATACATACATAGTTACCAGAGAGAGAGAAACACCAACATCTGGGTTTTTCAAAGCCAGGGGGCTCCTTAAAGGCTACACAGTGTCTCATCTGGTCAAATCACAAGAACGCTCTTCCAGTGAGTGAGCCCCCAAGCAAAATGCTACCTCAGAGTGTATATATATATATACATACTCTGAGGTAGCATTTTATTATATATATTATAATATATATATATAATATATACATACATATACATATACTCTTTTTAGAGCCAGAGGGCATCACAACCCTCTTGACTCAATGTCGAATTAGAAATTAACAAAAGGTATGAAAGTCTTCCTACAAGCAAGCCTACCCTAAGTAAGCTTCCCTTAATGGGCTTCCCATGAAGCCTATTAATGGGGGGGAAGATCTTAAATCCCATTAACATTACAACTTTGAAGAGAGCTAGGGACTGCAAAGGGCAGAGGGGATGCAGAAGAACATTCTAGACGAGAGGGAAAGGTCAAGTCAGAAAGCATAGAAACAAGAAATGAAACTTTTTATAAGGGAAACACCACATGGGCCAGTCTGGTGAGGACATATGTTTGGAAAGCACTTTCCTCATTACACTCTGGGATGAAGGCAATGAAAGCCTGATAACCCCCATTTTGCAGGTAAAGACTCTACTGCTCAGGGATGTTCAGTGACTTACCAGCACTCTTAAAAATAGTGGGTACTGAAAATGGCATTAGAACCTAGGTTTTGTTTTCTTTTCATTATGACAAGCTGTTTTGGACAGAAGAGAATCTGTCCAAACTTTTTCCTTGGATGCATTGAAAGGTCTCTCCAATCAGAGCTTAAGGAGTTGTGTGGGACCCATGCTGCCTAGTTTACGAACTTAGTGTCTGCCCCACTACCAAATGACTCCACAGTCTCTTCCTGCCTCTTCCTCTCTCCCCACACAGCATGGGCCTGCCATACTTTGCCCTCAGCCAGCATCTCCAATTAAGCAACTATTTATTTTTCCACTTGAGGCATGATGACTAATTACTTTAGTTTCCCTTTAAGGCCGGAAGAGAGATGTGCAGATGTTGCTTGAGGAAATTTGAATTGGGTTTCCTCCTCCTGAATTACTGAGTTAGGGCACTGTTAACAAGCACTCGGAGGCATCCATAGCGTATCTTTCTGCGGCAGCAATCAGAGTCCTGAAGCACCCTCACCCTAATGAACACAAGCTTAGGGGACAAATAGATCCCAAACGTGGAAGCTACATATTTATCCAAATGTGGACCCCTGGGGCTGGGGGAAGAATAAATGCACCTTTTGTGGAGCATTTTTTATTTCAATCTCATACACCAGGACTTCTCCCATCACAGGGCAGGAGGTTGAAGGGATGTCTTGGTTTCAACAGGGCATATCATACAGTCACAGATGTGGAGCTAAAAAGGAGACCTCGGGGGTCATTTTTTTCAACTCCACTGTTTCATCATCATCAACATCATCAATAAACATTTAATAAGCGAATATTATGTGCCAAGAATTATGTTAAGAGGTGAAAGTACATGGGGAGGCTAGGTGGCTCAGTGAATAGAGCACCGGCCCTGGAGTCAGGAGGACCTGGGTTCGTATCTGGCCTCAGACACTTAACACAAAAAAATAGCCATGTGACCTTGGGCAAGTCACTTAACCCCAACTGCCCTCCCAAAAGCGCAAAAAAGAAAAAAGAGATGAAGCTACAAAAAAGTAAAAAAAAAAAAAAAAAACATGTTTCTTGTCCTCAAGGAGCTTACATTCTAATGGAGGTGATAACATGTAAATAGTTATGAATATAAAAGATGGGCAGTGTAAACCAGAGGCAGGCTCAGAGTGGGGGCATGAACAGAGGGGATGGGGAAGGAAATGTTGCAGAAGGTGGGATTTAAGATGGGGAAGCCAGGAATACGAGTTGAGGAGGGAGAACATTCCAGGCCTGGGGGATAAACGGTGACTATGTAGGCACTGAGTTGGGAAATGGAATCTTGTGTGAGGAATGGCAAAATGGTCAGTGTCACTAGATAAAAGAGGACACAGAAGGGAAGAAAGTATAAGGAGACTGGAAAGGTCGGAGGGGGGTAGGTTGTGGACAGCTTTAAAAGCCAAAGAGAGGATTTTATAGCGGATCCTGGAAAAAGTGGAGACGCTGAGGTTTACTGAGTTGTGGGTTGATATATCCAGACTTGTACTTCAGAAAGATCACTTTGGCAGCTCATGGGTGAGCTTAAGTGACTTGCCTTGGGTCACATATGGTATCAGAGATTTAGAGATGGCAGTCCACAGAGGCCAGCCAATACAACTCCTTCCTTTTACAGCTGAGGAAACTGAGGCTGACAAAAGTCACACACACACACCCAGAGCCTGCTGCTTCTATTGTGTCTCTGCCTCCTCTTTGGGGAAGATGACGCTATCCTGGGGCCTTGGAGGGTGAAGGTAGTAAATAATTCGCCTTCCCTCAATGCTTGATGGTTTTGCAAAATGCTTTCCAGACAGTAACCCACTGGATCACTTTCTACCTGTAAAATAGAGAATATGGAGAGATTTGGGGCCCTAGATGCAATGCCTGAAAAAGAGAGCATTCCAGACCCCACGAGTACTGATGTGACCTCATGCACCTCCTTCCTTTCACAAAAACCGTTTAAGGATCACCTCTGAGGGAACAGTGTGCAGTCTGAAGCATCTGGCTTGAAAACCCTATAATCAGTTCAGGGAGAAAAAAAAAAAAACTGGAGCCTGCCAACCACCTTTAGAGGGTGGCTAAAATTAGAACGCTTTTACTGAAACCTCATTATAATGTTGCTCAAGGGGCCGAGCCAGTTTGAATGTTCTATTCTTGAAAACACTGTATGGGAAAAAAATACAGTCGCTTCTCACTAATTCGGGCCATGTTGGGTGGGAAGGCACTATGTGAATTAGTAGAAGGTCTTAGTCGTGTAAAAGGGTGCAAAGGCTTTTACAACTGGGATTTTAGAAAGATCTTTGAGGTCATCTAATCCAATGCCCTCATTTTATAGATGAGGAAACTGAGGCCCACAGAAGTAAAAGTCCATATTGGTAGTAATCAATCAAACCGTAAGCATTCACTAAGCACCTGCTGAGTGCAGGGAATGGGGACACAGGGGCAAAGACTTCCTGTCCTCAAGGAGCTTACACTCTGTTACATGTATTAAGAGCCAGCACCTGAGCCCTGGTTATGAAGAAAGGCATTTTTATTACTCCATAACACATACAGTAAAATGTACCAATAACTTAAAAAAAACAATTTCATGCAGAGGTTCCAATAGATCTCTTTGAATATATCTGTCATTAAGGCTCATCAGCAATGAGCCAACTGTTGATATGAAACAGGTATCATAAAACTGGTTGAAAAATGTTTTCCCCTCTTCTCCCCTTTCCATTCTGTGATATTGTTCAAGTACTAATGTGTTCTCTGATTATAGTGCAAAGAGAAATGACCTGGTGGCACAGGGAGAGAACCCCAGATGTGGCATTAGTGGAATAGTATGCAATCCATGTTACTTTCTGTCTGTGGGATCCTGTGAAAGCAAGCTTTCTAGGTTTCTTCTCTGTCAAATGAGGGGGGAGACCAGATGACCTTTCTTGTCCCTTCCAGATCTAAATCTGTGAGTTTGAGTAAATAGAATGCAAATTAATAAAACTTTAGAATATCACTTTCAAGGTACCTGCCCAGGGGTTGACAGTCTACAAAAAGGAATGAAAAATATCCAAAAATAAATATCATTCCTGAGAATAAACACGGGGCTGAGGGATGTAGAGATCACACAAAAGACATAATCTGAGAGCAAGGGTCCATTTTAGATAGAGTGTCAAGGCCGAGAAAGAGGGGAATGAAAATGCCAGTAGTAGTCTTGATAGGATGAATTAGTAAAGAGATAAAGAGTTATAGGTAATGGTGCATTTTACTATGCCTATCTTGGAAAATTATAACCCATCAGTATATGAAAGCAAGAGTAAAGCTGTCCTGGTGGAGCATGTCTCAATGTGTGTTCTGTACGGGTGGGATATAAGATTCTTGAAGATTGGGGCTATTATTTCTTTTGTTTATTTTGTGGCTTCCCTAGCACCCAGTGTGGTGCCTGGTATACAGCTGATGCTTAATAAATTCTGTTTTTGAATTGTACTTAGTATGAGCATCACTAATAATGCTAACAACTGACATTTATACTAAGAGTGACATTTAACAAAAGTTTTCGTCCCACTTCCTTGGGGTAGGAGCTATTATTATTTCTGCTTTACAGAAGAAGAAAAGGAGGCATAGAGGGATGAAGCCCCTTACACAGGGTCATTTGGCTAGTATGAGGTATAGAACCCAGATTTCTCCACTCCAAGTCCATTGCTCTTCTAGAAAACACTGGGTTCTGTCTACAAGGAATTGCTCAGATGATCCAATGCAAAATAACTGCAGTTCTGAGCAAGAAGAATTTTAGTAGGCTTAATCAACATATTCAGGTAACTTACATATCAATCAATTACCAAGGAATTGTTCAGTCCCCTACATCATTTTGACTATTTACACTAATACTATTTATTCATATCAGTTTTTCTTTTGGAGTCTGAGGTTCTGGGGTCAAATTCTGATTCTGTGACTGTAGGCAAATCACTTAATCTCTTTGGGCCCAGGTTACCTCATTTGTAAAATGTTAAACTAAATGGCTTCTAAGTTCCAGGCTCTAAATCTTTGATTCTGTGAATCAATGCTCAAAGATCCAGGGTTTCAGAGAATAAACTGAATGCATAAAATGGTCCCTGGGAGAAGAAACTGAGAAATTTGGGTGGGCAAAATCTGACAAGAATTAACTGAGTCACTCTGCATCGTGGTCAGGCAACAGTGGAAATGTTCAATCGTGACCCACAATTCTGGCATTATGATGATACCTGAGCCAGAACAACCCTGCCAAAAGGAAAAAAAACTACAGCAATCATTTTTTGGGCAATAGCGGGTATTTACAGAGAACTCTGGGGTGGCAGGCACAGATTATCTCATTTAAGCCTCACAAACCATCCTGTGAGGTCAGTGCTATTGGCAATGGCACAAGCCTCATTTTACAGACCAGGAAACTGAAACTTCCAAAGTTGTAATGACTGGCTGGTGACATAGACGGTATGCATCAAAGGCAGGATTTGAACCAAAATTTCTGCTCACTCTGGGACCAATATTGTATCAACTGTCCCAAAAAAATGAAGACAAGACACCAAAGTACCTGGCATCCACTAACATTATTTTAACAAACATTCATATCTATGATACATTTTTGTAAATATTTATTTAAATTTTTATTTCTATGTAATATTATGGAAATAAAACATTTTGTTTATCTGTTTTTGTGTGTGTGTGTGTGTACGTGTGCACAGGAGTGTAAATACACATACACATGTGACTCTTCCCTGTCTGGACTGTAAGCTCCTGAGGACATTTTTGTCTTTATATCCCAGCACCTGACACAGGCTGGCATACAGCAAGCACTTAATAAATGCTTATTGATGGACTGATTGATAATAGAATTTCACAGCTAGAAGGGGCCTGAGAGAAAATCTGATCCAATTCCTAACTGAAGAAGAATCCTATTTTTTTTTTTAAAGCAATTGGGGTTAAGTAACTTGCTCAAGGTTACACGGCCAGGTGTTTCTGGGTGGGTGCAAAATGTCTGAGCCCGGATTCGATCCCCCAGGTCATCCTGACTCTGGGGCCACTGCTCTTACTCACTGTGCTACTTGGCCGCTCCAGAAGAATCCTTTCTATGAGATACATATGAAGGGATTGCCAAATCTTGTCTGAAGACCTTTGCTTAGGAGGGCCCTGATACCACATGTTGATGTAAATTTTCTAATCAGCACATGAAAATCAGATGGGAAGTGCATTTTAATCTGGTTTGGGCCACATCTGGGAGTGTTGTGGCCTGGCTGCAGGTTTGGCCCTTTTGCTAAAAGCACATACAATGAACTTTATCCACAAGAGACCCATGAGGTAGACAATATATATTATGATAGCCATTTTTACTGAAGAGGCTACTTACTATCTAGGTGACATTGGGTAAATCACTCTACCTCTTAAATCTCAATTTTCTCCAGAAAACTGGAATCTTTTTCCTGAACGATCCATATTAGTTGTCTACCTTAATAAAATTCCATGGATAAAATTGTTTACTCTTAGTTGGTACAGACCTCTCAGATTTACTGCTAGGATACTTAAGGAAAATGCAGGTAAATTGTATGTATGTATGTAAATTTTATCATAAACATGCTTGGAGACCAGACAAAATTAATCTACATTGTTTGTGAACTTTTAAAACCTGTCTGTACTACATGCTGAAAGACATAGGGACTAGAAGGTGATAAATGGTACCCCTGTACAAGGATTGTCATATTACAATGATGCTACTGCTACACAAGATAAAGTTGTTTTTTAAATTTCCCTTAGAGCCTGTGGCTCATTCTTTTGAATATCATTTATTGTTATTGTTGGACTGTCTCTGCTATCTCATCTGTGTTGAGGACTTCCAGTATGGAAACCTCCTCCAGTCCTGCAGATCTGAACCTTCTCGGCAACTTAAGAAAGACTTTAGTATTGGGAAGATAGGGATTCCGAAGGCTCACAATGCCACTACATATCATAGGCAGATCCTGAATCCCAATCTCTTGACACAGAGGAGAGCTCTTAGGTGTCAAATGACATCATCGATCTTTTCTTGGGCAGTGGCAAATTTCCATTCCCCGGGGGAAGATTTGGATGATATTCTATGCTACCCCAACCTAACTTTCCAGAAGGCAATATCAAGAAAGTTAAAACATTTTTAGCAAGAGAAGCAACACTGGATTCAATTTTCATCCCTGGATTGAGTCTCCATCACTGGAAAAAAATATGGTATTTTGAAGTTCAGCACTCATTTGAATAAATTCTAATATGGCCGTTTAATGTGGTCTTAATAATTTATAGTCAGACCATCATTTGTAAATATATGTCTTCCTGGACGGGATGGAAGCCCTTTGAAGGAGAGGATAGTTTCCATCTTTGGATTCCTGGCCTCATCTCAGGATCCGGATCATAGGAAAGGAGAATGGACACGCCAGGCATACTGTCTTTGGATACCTGCCTCATCTTCTGGAGGCACAAATAGGAAATTGGAAGGGGACCAAATATTTATTAAGTAAGTGCCTACAACATTCCAGGCATATGTGTCTTTGGATCCCTAGACTCGATACAAGTCCTAGCATAAAAAAGGGAACCGGAACAAGCATTTCTTAAGAACCTACTATGGTTCAGAAATAATGCCTTGTTAGGTACAAAGAAGAGATAAGAGAAAGCAAGCTTTCCCACTCAGTCCAACACTAAAAACAATAGGAAAAGTCCCTAGTAAGAACACAAAACTGGTTTTCACAGAACATGGCCCCTGTAGAACATGGTTCCCAATCCTGGATCAGGTGAGTCGTATGACCTTGGCTCAGTCTCTAAACCTCTCTCCAAGCATCAGTTTCTTCATCTTTAAGGTGATAATATCCTCTTCCAAATCCAAAATTCTTATCAGAAAGGATCACAAAAGAAAGTTTTCAATTCCATCATTCTTTGAAGTTCAGCTTCCCCATACTTAGCAGGTGTCCTTGAAGTGGAATGATTTCATTAGAGAGAATTTTCCTGTGGCCACATTCACAGCACAGTCCCTTAATCACGTCATACTTCACCAATAATGATATGATTCTTCCTAATGTCCACTAAGAAGGAAACCTGAATGAAAGGCCATTTGCAAATAGAAGCCTCACAGAAACACCTGGGAGGCCATAATTTCAAGACCGCACACCCACAAATCTACTGCAAATGTTGCATTAAAACAGTGAGAATGGTTCTGGCCTTCAGTTAATGGAAAATCCTATCAAATCAGTTAGCTGTTAAAAAAGGTAAGGAGGAACATATGTACTTTAATTTTCATGTGTGTATTAAAAGAAGTGTTCTTAATCAATCCAGAACATGGTGCCTTGTATTTGGGGGTAATGCGGTGAAAGAATTGAACTTTTAACTAGATAAAACCAAGGATGTGGAAAATGTGAGCTGTCTGGTAGCCAAACATGAGCTTCTGGGGAGAGGGGAGGGTGTTAAATTAGTGGGGGCTTGGGGCTATCCTCCTAAGAAGTGATCTTTTTTTTCTTACATGTACATGCACATATACATAATACACACACACACACACACACACACACACACACACACACACACACACCCCTTTCCCTGTCCCCAAAAGGAGCAATTTTTGATTTTAAGGAAATGCTGCATCCCCAAAGTTCATTTGTGAAATTCCTCAAGCATTTCCTCATCAAAATCATATTACACAGGGTACTTGGGTTGGATCCCAGGCTAGCCCACAAAAACCTGTTTAAACCATAATTATACTACAGAACAACCACCATATAGGACATAGCTTTGGTGAAAAAGTACTTTCAGAATTCCAGTGTGGGAAACCAGGAATACATCTCCTTCTGTTACCTGCCTGGCTGTCATTTCCTACCTGTGTAACCTTGAGACATGTCTGTATTCCCCTCATCTGTGAAATGAAAGGTTTCAAAACAGGGGAACCTGGCTGGCACAATGGACAGAGCCCTGGAGCTGACATCAGCAAGATCTCAGTTCAAATCCAGCCTCAGGTACTTACTAACCAGGGGCAAGTCACTTAACCTTCCTCAAGAATAAAACGGGGATAATAACGGCATCTGCCTCGTAGGGCTGGTGTGAGCATCAGCTGAGCTAACATACCTAAAATACTTTGTAAGTCTCAAGGTGCCAAATAAACACTTTGTTGTTCTTCAGTCATTTCAGTTGTGTTTGACAATTCGTGATCCCATCTGGGGTTTTCTCGGCAAAGATAATGGAGTGCTTTGCCATTTCCTTCTCCAGCTCATTTTGCAGATGAGGAAAATAAGGCAGAGTTAAGTGACTTGCCCAGGGTCACACATCTAGTAAGGGTCTGAAGCTGGCTTTGAACTCAGGTCTTCCTTACTTTAGGCCCAGCAGTCTATCCACTGTGTCACCTAGCTGCCTTATATAAATGTGAGCTGTTACATTTGTGACTTTGGGCAAATCATTTACTATTCCCAGGTCTCTAGAAAACCTATGAGGTTCCTTCCAAGTCTATGCTTATGCTCCTGAGAGCCAAAGCCTAAGACTGGTCCCGTGCTCTTTCTGGAGACTTGGCAGATGGTTCATTCATTCGTGAGGAACTTCCCTCATTGCCTCCAAATCCATTGCTGCAAGAAAGGATACCTGTAGGGCTGCTCCAGGGGACCTCTCAGGGATAGGCCTGTCTGCCAAAGCAAATACCTAGAAGGCTTAGTCTGAGCTGGCTCCCTCTTCTCTCCTTTCCTTCCTTCTGAGAACAGCCCCAAGACTTGGTGTGTCTTTCTTTCCCTTTTCCACAGTTATCATTTTTTGTTTCCAACTCAGTTCTCTATCCTTCCTAGCTTACTAAAAACCAGAAAGCAGTCTCACAGGTTCTCAACCCTGTCTTTCCATCTCTAAAGAAATCACATAGCAATTTTGTGGCTTTGGAGGGTTTTTTTAATTGCTAGACAAAACAGGGAAGGCCTGCTCGTGTTTCCCTTAAGTGAAAACTCAGATTCTCTTTCTCATTGAGGCCTCGACAAAGACAAACATGTATGGGTGATAATAGCAAGCGTTGGGGTTCTCCAAGTAGGAATGATATGATAAATGGCGGTACCTTGTTAAGATGAGATTTTGTAGTTTAAAATCATCTTTATAGACAGGTATATTTCTGAGTGACACCTAAGACCAGTACCTCTTCAGGCATTTTTGTTGTAATAGAAGTTGAAGGTGGGGCCTTTGGAGTAAGAAATAAGATGACTTAGGGGAGGAGAGATGAAGAGACCCTTTTTATCTTATTAATTTTTAGCAATTCTCCTAGGTGTGGGCATTCAGTTAAACCAAAATCATACAGACAACACTCTCTAATGATTATGCATCCTGTAACTGTGACCTGAAGTGAAAGAAAGGATTGGTAGACTGAGAGAAGGTCCATATGTTGGTTTGACTTTCAACTAGGCAATGGGAGCAGATGCAGAGAGGATGCCAATGACTTAAATATGGACAACAGTGCTGAACTAGTTAGCACATTCATATTCTGGCTACAAATAAAAATGTATGGGAGTGAAGTCTCAAAAATCTATGTTACAGCTGCACAGCAAACATGTAAATTATGAGGCAGCCAATACAGTTGTCTAAGTTAGGGTGTCAGAAAGAAATACTAAAAAAGATAACCCATAAATAAATCAAGCATACTGTGTATTTATTCTTTCAATGTTTGAAAAATATGCCTACGGCCCAGATCTCTGGGTGTACACCTTATAAAAATTGCATATCTCTGTCTGATGCAATGATTCTGAAGTAGCTGCATTTGGAACACAAGTAATACCCAGAAGAAGCAGGGGCAAGGTAGAAGGAACCCTTGGAAGGCACCGAGGTTTAAAATGCAGCTGCTTTTAAAGAATCATATATTTGTACCCCTCAAAGTTCAGAAGCAGACGGGATGTAAAAATACAATTTCAGACATGCAAATGTTAATTGTATCCTGGCTTTGAAAGATATGAACAGGAACTTCCCAAGAAATCATAAATTAAACATTAATTTTATGTTTCATGGAAATGCAAGACACCCAAAGCCATAAAATGGAAATGCCAAATGGTTGACAGGATAAAGGAATGTGAGATGAAACAACCGTCAACTGCCAACTTACAGCTACTAAGTTGTTAGATAGTTAGGAAAAAAGCTCAGTGTGGGCCTGGGCTTCTTAATACAAAATAAGTGACTAATTCAAATCTTTGCAAGATCAAATACAAGTGGTTAATAAAGTAAAACTACTAACCCAGTGAAAAGGGACTAATTCAGACCAAGTGTGAGAAACATCATTCTGAATTATAAGGGTACCCAGGCAATAAGAGGCTGAAATCAAAACTTGTGAATTAAATTTGATTGTGAATCTTTTGAAAAAAAAAAATCAATGTTATTCTTCAATTTTATCTTTCACATAAAATCCAGAATTTCCAAGTCCAGTTGAGTTTAAGTAAGGCACACATGTATGAACTGAAGGATATTGTGGAAAAAATGAAATTTTTTTTTAATCCAGGCTTGTGATATCATTGTTGTGGAGACTCTATGGTAGATCTTAGAGAACTATTTTAGCTACTAATAGCTTAAGTGATTTGCCTAAGGGTACATAGTCAGGATGTATCAAAGATTGGATGTGAACTCAGATCTTTTGGTCTCTGAAGCCAGCTCTCTAGCTAGGACTGACACCAGGGTTGTTGCCCAGTTTTATTATTTTCAAGTACACACACACACACACACACACACACACACACACACACACACACACACACACCCCTCCTATAAAAATGCATACACATATATGTGTATATATATATATGTATATGTATCTATTTCTATCATCTATCTATCTGTCTACCTACCTATATCTGTGTGTGTGTGTGTGTGTGTGTGTGTGTGTGGTCTAGCAAAAGTTCTTTACAGAACTTCCTTTTAAAAACAGATAAGAATGATTTAGAATTAGCATAACAAGATATTTTTAAAGTATCTCTAAAAGGCTTATTTTTCGGTAGAGGTTTAAATCTTACCCAAATCTCAATTTCAATTATAATTACAGGAAAAAAAAATCTTTTCCCAGGTAGGGGGACAAGGGAATTTCAGACCAGCACCCTTTTTCTTTTACACCAAAACTCCAAATGAGTGCAGTGTGAATTAGAGAGGCTTTACTACATCAAAAATTCTTTGTTAAAACATGAAAGGAAGTTCAGACACCCACATTTAAGCATTAGAGTCAACAGGCTCAGATTTCACAGATCGCCAAATGAGGGATTGCAAGATTCTATCCTAATGGAATAACAATCATGCTTTTTCTTTACTTACCACACACTATACAATAAATGAAAAAGCTTTTTATTAAAAACTTAACTATGTTTCTGATACCTTGCCTAAGCACTGGGGATTCAATTTCAAAAGGCAAGATGGTCTTTCTCCTCAAGGAATTTACATTTTACTGGGGGAAGATGATATGGATATGGAATGGTGACCAGGTTAGGGTATCTTGGTTTGAGTAGTCACAAGTCTGGTGAAGAGAAAATTAGAGCAATTGATTGATCTCATTTCAAGAAATGGCAATCAATGTGATTTAACTGCTGATCCCAGAGTAAGATGGGGGTGGGGGTAGAATGTGCAAGGCAGGAAAATGGTCAGAGTGGGTCATGGTGGGTCTGGAGGTGGCCAGATATGGTGAGATTTCTTCAATTACTAGAACCCCAGATTAGAACTGATGTGCTCACTTCTGTCAAACAGGGATACCTGACTCCCCTGTGAAATAGCTCAAAATGCCTAAGAGAGCATAAAGGAAACCACCCTAAATTCTATTAAAACTAGAGCAGCAGTAGCCTAGCATCTATTAAGTAGTTACTATGTGTCAGGCATTATGCCAAGTGCTGGGATGCAAAGGAAGACAAAAACAGTCCCTGCTCCCAAGGACCTTAGAGTTTAATGGGGGAAGACAAGGAACAGACAACTTTGTATAAACACAACATGGACAGGATAACTGGAGATAATCAAAAGAGGGAAGGCACCAGAATTAAGAAGGATCAGGAAAAGTTCCTATAGAAGTTGGGATTGTAACTGGGAACTGAAGGAATCCAGGGAACCTAAGAGGGAGAGAATAGTGGGAAGTGTTCCAGACATGAGTAACTGCCAATAAAAAAAAAAAAATTTAGAAGTGGGAGATGCAGTATCTGTGCAAGGAACAGAGTTCTTTATCTCTATATTCACTATTTGGTGTCAACAGGTCAGGAAATAAACTTTTCAGGATAAATATTGGCCTCAGGTTCTTAGTGTAGGAAGAGGTTCTGCCTTAGAAACTTAAGTCGGGGGTCACAACCTTGGAAGGGAATTCAGAGAGCATCTCGATGAATGAGCTGACATGGAAATTGAGAACTAGGAAGGGCAAATGACTTCCCAAAGTCACAGGAGTAGTAAGGGGTACACTTTGGATTCGAACACAAGTCCTTTAATTCTAAATCCAGGATTCCTTCCAACTGCTTCATTTTGGGGACAAAAAAAAAAAAAACCAAAAACAAATGGAATTTGGTTCCAGTCACCAGGCTTGGAATCCCCAGAGGTGGGATTGTGATTACAGTTCATTTGACTGCAAAGCCCAATATTCTACACTGCCTCCCCTCTGTTGATTTCTCAACAGAAATACTTTACTGGACCAGGAGTCAGCAGACAGAGATCAGACCTATGATTTTATTACTATTGAGAACTCCCGGGAAAGGAAACTTCCTTTATCAAGGAATGCTGGCCCCTTCTAGTCTTAGAAACTTGCCTAGAGAATTGAATGCTTAAAGTGACTTGTCCAGAGTTGGGGAGCTAGTGTACATAGAGGTGATGCTTCCAAGCCAGCATTCTATCCACTTTTCCATGTTGCCACATACCAGGTACTTAATAAAGGCAGATGGCTCAATGAATAGAGTGTAGGACTTGTAATCAAGAAGTTGCTGTTCAGTCATTTTTTTACTCATTTCTGACTCTCCATGACCACATTTGGGATTTTCTCAACAAAGATACTTCAGTGATTTGTCATTTCTCCCTGCAATTAATTTGACAGATGAGGAAACTAAGGCAGACAGAGTTAAGGGACTTGCCCAGAGTCACACAGTTAAGTGTCTGAGGTCATATCTGAACTCAGGAAGATGAGTCTTCCAGACTCCAGGTCCAGCACTCTATCCAATGAGTCACCTAGCAGCCCTGGAATCAGGGAGACCTGAGTTTAAATCTGGCCCCAGACACTTACCAGCTATGCAACCCTGGGCAAGTCATTTAAATTCTGCCTAAGTCTCTCTATTTGTAAAATCAGAATAATAAAAGCACCTACTTCCTAGTGCTGCTGTGGGGATAAAATGAGATGATATTTGTGAAGCGCTTTACAAACATTAAAGAGCTATGTACAAGCTATTACTGCTGTTTGCTTGTTGATTGATTACACTATGGTAAGAAACAGTTTCTCAGCAAATGGTCACCTGATTTGCTTTATAAAATCCCCTGTCTTATCTTGAATGTTTTTGTTTGACTGATGGGATGGAAGGAGAAAAATCATATTGAAGGCGTTTGGGATAAGTTCACTGGGTATCTTCCTCTCAGGCCTCCTTCTCTACTTCCTAGTCAAACCTAGCCTATCCACACCCCCATAACTTCATGCTTTTTAAACAGCTTATCTCATTTGATCATGATGCCACAGGGGATCACAGGATCAAAGTCATCAGAGCACAGATTTAAAGCTAGAAAGGATCCCCGAGACTATGGAGTCCAATCTCTGTATTTTACAGATGATGAAGTAGGGTGTACATCACACATGAAATCAATATAAGGGACAGGATTTGAACCCAGTGTATTTACCACTGTACCACTCTAAGAAGGAAAGGGGGAAAGGTGGGAGGAGAGGGAAGAAGAGCTGTAGAGAACATTCCTAGAACATCAAGACAACATTGCAGAAGTAGAATAAGCCATTTAAAAAAGGGGGGGGCTGTTTCTTCCTTAAATTCAAGATGACAAATTCTTGTTTTCCTTTAAGAGCTTACAGATATTGGCTTTCAATGCCTAAGTTAACAGGACATGAGAAAGATCATGAGAAAGATATGTTCTGAATCAGTTATTTCTTTGAGATTTCTTTGGCCCACCAGAAAGTAAATTCCTATTACATCTACCTTGCACAGCTGTGTCTGGCTATGTCTCAGCTCATGCATTTGGCCCATTTTGATACTCACTGGCCTTTGAAAGTCATTCTGATACACTTCTCTTCACCCACCCTCCTCTCCAAACCACAACCATTCTTCTCCTCTACATGTCGAAACCACCTTGCCTAACAATCCTTTAATTGGACTTGGCTACATGGCATGATCAGCAACCCATTCTGCGGAGTACAGCAGAGCTGTTTGGGTGCTGAACCAACACATTGGTGAAATGAACATTCATCTCAGGAAAATGCATTTTTTAAAAGGGAGTACATAAATTCACTGACGTGGAAATCTGGTCTCAATAAAAACTTAAGTTGCCATGGAAATGGAAGGGAGGGGGGAAAGAGGGTCTCTACAAAAGCGCCTGATGCTATTTACTAATCTACTTGCAAGCAAGGTCTAATTTTAAAGTCACCCCCAAGAAAACCACTTCTTACATCAACCTCTTAATATGCTAAGAGAACCTGCTTCACGGCTTTAGCCAAGAAGTAAGATGTGCTCTCCAATCTGCGTACTAGTCAGGTAGCCATAAAATCAAAATAATTCATGCCAAAATTTTTATTATGTTTCTAAACATACTTATTTATATTTTAAATCACACATCCAACAATATGAACTATCTTTCATTTGGACAGGTGTGAACAAGAAAACAGATGCATCCATTAAACACGGAACAATTCAATGTATGAAAAAAAAGTAGTTTGAGAACTCTGTGGATAAAAGTACTTCAGCTACCAGTTCACTTACTTGAAAAAATACAGCCATGGCTCCTATTATTCGATTTTCAGAAATTGCTGTCTGAAAGCTGTCAAAGTCATCAGGATTGTAAAAGTAAATCTGCATCTATTAAAAAAAAAAAAGAAAAATTAAAGAGTTAGCTCCCTGGACAGGTTGGCTCAGGTCAATTGTGTTAAGGCTGATACCCAGGATCCAAGTCAACTGACAACTCAACAAAATTTTAATAAATGTAAGACACTATGCCCTCTAGGTATGGCAGTATGGGTACAACAATATAACAGACTCAGATCTAATATTTGAAGTGTACATAACTAACTATGCTACAATGTAAAACATGGTCAATTCAAAGGGAAAAAAAAGGCACAGTGATGTGAGAAATCTCAGGAGGGAAATTCCTTTCATCAAGATGGGAATGAGAAAGTGGTGAGGGAATGAGGTAGGGAAATGGTAACCATCTTCCTTAGACCTTGAGAGAAAGGTAGGACTTTTATTGATGGAACTGAATATGCAGGATCTGAACTCATGTCTCCTGATAACAAGTCTTGTGTGCTACCCTGCTTTTCCAAAGAGGTATGCACTAGAAATGCAAAAGGTATGAAAGCAAGAAATCTCTGAAAGACACAAGGATGGGGGAGGGGGCAATAAGTATGGGAAAGAGGAAGAGCTAGGAGTCCTGTTTAGCTTTAATGATGAGAATATGAAGGGGAGGGGTGTGGAGCGGGGCTAGAAGGTGCTTGGAAGGTAGGCAGAGTTGGAGTTCTAGAGTTAGCCCCGAAGAGACCCGAAAGATTATCTCTTCTAACTCCATTTTACAAATGAGAAAACCAAAGGTTAACTGACTTGCCTAAGGTTACATGGGTAGGAGAAAGCAGAGACTGGAACCAGGATGTGGACAGCCTTGAGTACTAGGGCCAGGATTCCTATTTTCTTGGACTAGCACTAGAGTGGAATCTCCAGCTGAAATATATGATTTAATTAGAGTAGTGCATATCACGTGACCCAGCTTCTGAACCTCTCAGGGCCTGTTTCCTCTTCTCTAAAATGGGGGTCAGGATGAAGTTAGGTGGCTCAATGGATAGAGAGTTGGGTCTAGTCAGGAAGACCTGACTCAGACACTCCTGTTTGCCTTAATCCACTGGAGAATAAAATGGAAAACCATTCCAATGTCTTTGTCAAGAAAACCCCACGGATGAGATCATGAAAAGTTGGACATGACCGGGTGATTGAACAACAACAACAACAAAAAAAAAAACTGGAGAAGGGGAAAGATAAATTAGTTCTAATGTCCCTTTTAGCTTCAAAGTCCCATGATTTTGCAATGGAAATGAGTTACTGAATAATCTTTCTAAAGTCTGGAGACAAGATGCCTGAGAAGGCAAAGTCATGCAGGAGACAGGAGAGGATGCAGTGGGAGAGTGGAGGGAAAAGAGATTCTCTTGACAAGTAGGGAGGATCCTCTTTCCTTCTGTGACTGGGTGGGGAGGAAAAGATAGCAAGAACTTTGGGAGGCTTAGAGCACGTTTGAGAAAGTCTTCATTAATCCTGTCTGAAGTCAGGTCACCTACAAAGAACCAGTGGGTGAAGTGGTACTGGGGACTGGAGGGGAAAAGAGAAGGACTGGAACAGCAGTGAGGGTCCAGTTTGGGGTTAGAGAGCATAAAAATGCAGTGGACTCAAGGCAGTATCAGCCTTGCCTTTGGCAGTTCTGGAATTGGATGAGAACGTGGTGGTAGTTACCCACGGGTGAAGAGTAGGGGAGCTTTCACAGTGAGGGTCAAGGAATCAGGCATTCAAGAACAAAAGAGGGCACATTATGGCTGATCATAGAGACAAGATGGGTTAGAGAAGAAAGTAAGGCCAGACAGAAAGAAGAGGTGAGAAAATACACCGTCATTCTTTTCTGTGCAGAGGTGAAGGATGACAGGTGTGGAATATGGTAGATACTGTTGAACATGGTTGGCATGTTGGTCAGTTTTGGAGAATTGCTTTTCCCCCTTCCTCTCACTTTTATTCTTTGTTACAAGAGATGGTTTGCTGAGAAGGCAAAGGCAAATGAAGGAAGGTGGTGGATAAGTAAAAGTTATCAATGAAAATTTAAAATTTAAAAAGAGAAGTCTAGAACAGGGATGATAGACTTAAAGAATAAGGCAGAATCAAAGGAAGAGAGGGCATGAGGGGCAAAAAGAGACATAATAGCAAAGGAGAGGTGGAAGCCTAGGAGATTGCAGGCAGAGAGGGCAACAGCAAACGGCAGAGTCTGAGAAGTGGAACAATCTGAGTGATTGTCATCTAGCTAACCTGGCATTGGTTGATAAGGGTAAAGATAGAGTCTTAGCAATTGAGGAATTTCAGGAAACGAGCGTAGTGTGTTAGATGGATTATCTGGGTGAATAACAAATCTTTGGGGGGAATTTGAAAAGAATGTGGATTACTTATATGTTTTTAATTATTTATTTTTATTTTTCAGCATTTATTTTTATAAGGCTGTGAGTTCTAAATTTTCCCCCTCTCTACAATGGCATGCAATCTGATAAAGGCTATACATGTACAATCATATTTCCACACTGCTTATATATTTGATACGTGTCTATTTGTATTTATATGTATGTGTGTAGGGCTGACACTTGAGGAAGGGCTTATAATGTTTACAGATACTTGGATAATTATACAATTATAAGAGACATTCTCAATGACATACATTTTGATAACTAAATTAGAATCCTAACAAGGGCAAGACAAACAGGACTTAATCTCAGGTTAACAAAATTTAGAGGCATTGATATCATGTTGCAATATGAACTGTGGTCCTGCTGGCCATAAATTCTAGTGATCTCAGTACATGTTGAGGCTATATGTTGTCCCCCACAGTAGCTGAGCTGTTGAAACCCTTCACTATGCCTAGCCCTCCCATCTCTCCTACTTGATCAAAAGTATGTAAACTTTCAACAGGAAAGAAACCTTTCTGTATTGTGAGATGAACTCAAACCCCTTAGAAGCCATATCCCTGGTGAGCTCTCTACCCACACTTTCCCGCTAGTTGTAGCTCTTTTAATCAAGAGTTCAAATAGAATCATCTGCAAATATTACATAGATGTGAACTGAGGTCTGTCATTAAACACTGGTATTTTATATTCTCTTTCCTAATTAGTCCTTATTTAACATAAGCAGTAAATACACCAATTTAGCTTTATAGTCTGTTTTGGCAAACATCACCATCACAAGTTGTTTGCACTCAGATCAATTCAGGAAACAAACAAAAAAATTGGATCATGGACTTCTTCTGTACCCCCAATACTGAGAAGAACCCTTGACTTCTATCTTACAAGTTCCAATAAAGATCCGGAGAACTGGATTTTTCAGAGCTCTTCTGGACTTGAGAGAAAACCACTGACATTGGCCATTTCTCTGGCTTTCACTTCTCAGAACGACACTTTCCAATTTCCTTCATAGAGTCCTCAGTCTCAAGATTGAGTCAGTTACTTGAAATTAAATAAAGGTTTCCCTCTTCCCAGTTCTCTCTTTACACACAGATCTAAGCTATGTTTACTGGCTGGAGCAGTTCATTAGACCACACTGATTAGAAGGTCGCAGGTCAAAAGACAGTGACAGATATTGAATACTAGGAACAGAAGTTAAGACTAGGAGGTATTCTTGTTTTGAAAAGTATTGCCAGGAGGCAAATTTCCTAGAAAGGAAGGATGGGTAGGATGAGAGCTGAAGTTTAGGAAATATTATTATAGAGTTTTTTGTAATCTATACAAGTAAACATGTATACCTCTTCCCTCTTCTCTCTACTTATCACTCCTGCCCCTGTCCCTCAGGTCCTTAATTTCCACTGGTTCTGTCAGTTTCTTACAAATGTGGTGCCTCCAGGTTTGGACAGCTCTAGCCTTCATGAATTTGCACTAAGAAAAATCCATTCATTGAAGTTCAAATTAAAACCGTTCAATACTAGGTGAATTGCTTTGGGTTCAACTAAGCCAGGGAGAAACTCTTTAGTTTTCAGTAAATTCGGAAAATTACATTTCACTTCCTTGTTAAAATGGAGGTTCTCCAATTTGACCTGCTTGCAGAATGCAACCCTAGAGTGAAAACAGGGAGAGAAACAGTATTGTTTAATATATGTCTTATGAAGCAGGGAATGGAAAGTATTTTAAGTTTTGTTTTCAAGGGCACTTTCATTTACAACTTTGGTTTGTTTTTTTTTTAAAGGAAGGGATTTTGAGAATTTTTTTTTGGATGATGTGGATTAGGAAGGATTTTATCAGAACACCCTACTGGGGGCTAAGATGATTATTTTTTTTCCAGACACAGGTCTCCCACAAAGTGAACTGTTGAATTATGTTAGCTTGGGATAGAAAAGAGGCAATGTAAGGTAAGGTAAGGAGATGGCTGAGAGGTGGGGAGGGGAGATAGGGAAGAAGGAGAGAAGAGGAAAGGGAGTGGTGGGTGAGTGAAGACAGGCATTTTTTTATTTTCTGAAATGGCTTGACAGACTCTTTGGCACTGACCAGTTTCTAAGGTAGGCAGGAAGGGAGGAGGAATTATTAATTCAGCACCATTCAACCCTCACATTGTTCACCAGGGCTGTGCTACGTTCAGCTGGCCTCCCTCCTTATCTCCCTTTGTCTTATTCTTATGAAGTCATAACCCATTTAACTCAGCTTAAAAAAAATCCCACCTACTGTGAACCGAACAGTCATCAACCAACATAAATATTTCAACATACAAAGAAAGCAGCAAGGTGGCACAGTGGATAGAGTCTTGGGCCTGGAGTCAGGAAGAACTGGGTCCAAATATGTTCTCTGACACTAAAAAGCTGTATGACCCTGGGCAAGTAATTTAACCCTGTCTACCTCAGTTTCCTTATCTGTAAAATGGGCTGGAGAAGGAAATGGCAAATCACTCCAGTATACATGCCAAGAAAAACACAAAGGGGTCAGGAAGAGTCAGACAAAACTGAAATGACTGAACAACAAAACAAAGAAGAAAAAGAAAAGGATTGTATAAATAAGCAGCCGTCTTTCAAAGGTTTACCCCTTCGGTTACTCATCAAGTCCCAGTTATTCAAGTGATGGTGTGACCTTGGGGAAATGTGTCTCCCTGAACATCTGTTTCCTCATCTGTAAAATGAAGAGGTTGGAGTCACTAGTTGCTGAAGTCCCTCTCCAGATCTGAGATCCCATGATCCTCTAGGAACCCAAGGAAGAAGCCTATTCATTATGAAGACAACCATGTGACAAATCTGTTCATGATAACTAATATTGATATGGTGCTTTCAGGGTGGAAATCCCATCTCGTCTCAACCTCCCAACACCCCTGGGAGGGGAGTAATATGCAGACAGTTAGTTACATTCCAGGCATTTAGGAAGGAAGGGGGATAGGCTGGGGAAACATGTATTAAGTGCTTAGAATTCTGTTTTATGACAGAATCAGGGGCGTGCTGTTAAATGTTTAGCAATCAGCGACTGGAGGAGGCTATTAACATTTTCTCCATAACTTTCTTAAGTCTAGACAATCAACAAAACAATAAAGTCCTGATTTGGTGGCATTTGCTGCTTTCCCAAGCATAAATGTCTACAATGAAAATTTGACAACTAGCTCTCTCCAGCTGGTTTGAGCTGGCCCCAGCATCCTTGGATAATACACATGGATATGTCACTGGGTCTCACTGAGTCTTCCTGAGTGACTCCATCTGACTGGCTCTTCTCTCTCTCCCTACCCTCCTCTCCTCTCCCAGCTATCCATGGTACTTATATCCCACAAAGGGGAGATTCAACATGATTATCACCTGATGTTATCATGACATTACAGAACCAGACTTGGCAAGGTAGGGAACAGGCTGGATCACAAAAGCCCTAATTATTGACAATGCAGGAGCTAAACTATAGATATAGACAATGTATGGTAAAGGCTTAATGAAGCTGTGACTATGTAACATTTATTATGTTACTTATGGAGCCTAATAATGGGCCTTCTAAGTATACAGTTCCCAGCAGTCAATGCTACAACAATGTCCTTCAACTTCTTAAGAGTTTGTTTCTACTTCTTCTCTTAATATAGGCCTTAAACAGTAAGTGTAATGCTAGAAATGTCATAAGAAAATAAACTGTTTAATGGTCAACTAGACAGGAAGGAAAAGTAATAGAGGATTCTCCCAAAGGCAGCATAGTATAGTAGGAAGGGGCTGGACTGGAGTCAAAGGATCTGGGTTCAAATCCCAGATTTGTCACTTGCTACTGGTCAGATCAAATCACTGAACTTCTCTGGGCCTCGGTGTCTTCATCTGTCAAATGAGGGGGTTGAAATAGATGGACTCAAAGGTCCCCTCCAGCTCATGAAACAGAATCCTGTGATAGATTAATATTGTTGTTCTTTAGTACTATAGTTGGGTCTTAAAGTCAACCGTCAATATGTGCTAACGGAGGGTAAAATTCAATTAATCAGTCAACAAGCATTTATTAAGCACCTAAAATTTACCTTCTACATGAAACTTTGCCCATGCTTTCCCACCCTCTCTACCTATCTTCATATTTAACTTTTATTTATTTGAAGTGACCTTGCTATTTCTCTTCTCCAAATGGTGGTTAATTGTGAGTAAGGATTATTTCATCCATCATCTTCGTAACACATATAATGTTCCCTTGCTTTGCTTCCCTTAATCATTCTTTCACCTCTGTGACCAACTAGTTTCTTTCCTGGCACTCTCCATTTCCCATGCAGGAATGGCTTGGGTTTAGAACTATATCATTTTAATATATCCATTCATGCTTGCATGGGAGGGTGCTGGGACCCAGAGACACACTGGGTCTCAGCACTAGATTTACCACTTAGGGACAGCCTCCTCCCTAGCCATATACCTTTTCTCTCTCTTTCTCAAAATTTATTAATTTTAAAAATTTTATGCAATAAAACGAGCATTTCCATAACATAATACAATAAAAAAGATGATAGAACATGATACCACCAATCTACTACGTACAACCTGCTATTGCTTTTAAATACACAACAAAGATATGTAAATTTCCTCCGCCTTCACCCCAGTGATGGCTCCATTAGACACACATCCCCAGCCTCATCTCTCTAGACTCCATCACTAACCACAGAACTAAACTATCATACATGCTCTATTCTCTGCATGTGCCTTCATGCCTCTCTTTACACATGACCACAAATGCACGGAGGCTGAATCTCACATGGTCATGCCAAAAGGGACCAGCAACAGGAGAAAGATCTGAAACTTTCTGCTTTGATAGCCTGGGGAAAATGAATAATTATAGGCAGCTAACCCTTCTGCTTCCTTTTCACTGTTATCTTCCTTTCAAGTCAATCATCTAAAAGTCTAATCATGGGTTTCTTCTAAGACCATTCAAATTCCTCCTCTCTTGCTTCATTGCAATGCCAATAAGCATCTATTACTTATGGCTCCAGCAAGACAAGTGTGAGGAACCCACACCTGGAATATGGGGTGTCTCAAAAATCTCAGTGTGGTTTTAAGCTATTAAAGTTTTAAAATGCACTCAGACTTTTGGTACACCCTGGATCATGCAAGATATTGATGATTCACACTAAGTCAGAAATGCAGTTGACCATAACTCCCTTTTCCTTATAGCAAAAATGGCCAGGGAGAGGAAAGTAAAAAGTGAAATATTCAAAAGGGCTAGCCAATTTCTTAAAGCTTTTGCCAGGTAGTTGATGCAAAGTCTTACTAGTGATGGTATCTTAGAACTCAAGTAGGGAGAATATTTTTAGATGAATACAGCTCCAAACAGTAGCAGATACACAGTGCTTTTTTTTTTTTTATAGATTCGGTAGCATTAAAATAAACATTCTGAAATATTTGCTTTATATAATATTGTTAATTCTTGAACATGCTAATCCTTAATTATCCCCCCCCCACCTACAGCCCTATAACATGGAAACTGCTCTCAACTACCTTACTGTTGAAAAAAGAAGACACAATACCGCCCCCCCCCAATACAAAACCAAAATAAAAACCAGTAACAAAATGCAGTGATGTTCTTTGACTTAAAACACAACCAACGTGCAGGGATGAGGAAGGGGCATGTCGGTAGAACTCTATCCTTTCTCTACTCCCTACCCCCAATGCTTACATGGAATTGGTTATTCCATTTTAATTTAATATGCCCCCTGATTTTTAAGGAATTTCATCTTTAGTGATATAGCTTATAAATCAAACAAATACTTAATTTTAGCACCTTTCTCTAGGTGTGGAGCACTCTTAGTTATGAATACATATCTATGGCAAGTGTCCTGCTATGTTCTTACTGATTTTTACTAGGGTGTGCTTCGTTGTAAATTTCTTTCAGAGCCAAACAACTAAAGGCAAAAATAAGATATTTTGAGCAGCTGGCCTACCTGAGCCCAGAGCTGCAGGATTTGAGAGCTGGAAGGGACCTCAGAGAGCATTTATTTTATTTTAGGAGGGCAATTGGGGTTGTGACTTGCCCAAGGTCACACGGCTGGTTTTTGTGTTAAGTGTCTGAGGCTGGATTTGAACTCAGTTCCTCCTGACTCCAGGGCCAGTGCTCTACTCACTGCACCACCTAGCCACCCCAGAGAAAATTTATTTTTAATGATGGAGAAAATGAAGTGCAGAGAGGCTTAAGGGATTGACTTGGGGGATGGGGTGAGTGGTGCCTAATAGTTGTCTTCAAGTATCTGAAGGATGTAGAAGAGGGTGTAGAGTAGTTCTGCTTGGCCTCAGAGGCAGAAGCTGGAGCAATTGGGGGGTGGGGGTGGGAGGAGGGAGGAGCAAGGGAGAGAGTCAGATTCTGGACAATAAGAACTGTCTCAAGGTAGAATGGGCTGCCTCAGGAAGTCTTGGGTTCTCTCCCCCTTAAGGTCCTTCAGCAAAGCCTGGATGAGCACTTGTCCAGTATGGAGTAGATGGGGTCCTTTTTCAGGAGCCATTAGAGATCTTTTCTAGCTCTGACATTTGGTGATTCTGTGAACGTTCCTTTGGCTGCCCTATGGAATGGCAATTTTGGCCACTCTGCTTCTATTTCATGAATGTAGGCAACTCACCTGATGGTGAGACAGTATAAGTGCTACCCTTTGGCAATCAGGGCAAGGTGAAGCCTAGAATCAACATCTAGTAATAGGGGCTGTGGTGTCTGGGATATGTGGCATTTGAGCTCTGTGACTGAGCCCTGGCCCAGCAGTGTGGGTCACAATGGAAAGTTACAGAGACTGGTCCTTAGTCTACAGGGAAAGCCTTTCTCCTTAGCTGACATATGAAAGAGCATCTATCCCACCTCCTGCTAGAGAGCAGTATAGATACTGTATTGGGTTTAGAGACTTGAGTTCAAATCCTTCCTCAGTCACTTATAAGCTGGGCAACCCTGACCATATCACTTAACCTCTTTTTCTGCTTCAGTTTCCTCATCTATAAAATGAAGACAATAATCATATCTTTACCACAGGATTATTGTGAGGATTAAATTTTACATATATATACACACACATATCTAAATTGATCAATCTATCACATAACAAACAATAAAGCATTATATAAATGTTGGGGCAGCCAGATGATGAAGTGTAGAGAGTGCTGGGCCTGGAGTCAGAAAGACTCATCTTTCTGAATTAAAGTCTCACCTCAGATACTTTGTGACCCTGGTTAAGTCATTTAACTCTGTTTGTCTCAGTTCTCTTATCTGTAAAACGAGTTGGAGAAGGAAACAGCAAACTATTCCAATACCTCTGCCAAGAAAAACCCAAATGGGGTCATGGAGAGTCAGACACAACTGAAAACAACGGAACTAAACTAAACTGATAAATATTAGTTATTATTATCTATTGGGGGGGGGCAGAGCTCTTATTAAGGGATATAAGGGATGGGGATAAGTATGTTTTCCCTATGAACAAATACCTACCAGAAAAATTTCCTCTGCATTTTGGCAATTCTATGGCTTTTACTGACATTCTTTCTGATACAAAAAAACCCCTTAGTCTCCAGTGGATATCTGTCACACGTATGGAAGCTGCTAGGATGCATGATGGATAGACCAGTGGACCTAGAGTCAAGAGGACGTGAGATCAAATCCAGTCTTTAATCTAATTAAGTCACTTAATCTCTCTCTACTTCATTTTCTTCACCTGTAAAACAGGGAGAATCATAACACTTTTCACCCAAGGTTGTAGTGAGGATAAAATGAGGTACTTATAAAGCAAGAACTACATGAGAGCTATTATTATTGTTATTATTATTATTTAAGTGGTTATGTCATAAGGCCAAGCTTAACATCCTGGGAACATTGAGGGGAGGAGAAGCGGGAATTGTGTCTCCAGCTATATCTTAAACTCATTTGTAGTTCACGAATAGGAAAATAGCCTCTCTGGTGTTTATGCTCCTTATAATATGAAACTTTTTAGAAATTGCTTTGTACTTGGAGTAACTGCCACATGATTCACCATGAAATGAAGTCTGGAAAATCGTTTTGGATAAATGGAACTATAAATTCAATAGAATTTCCATGACAACATAGATTGCAATACTCCACCACAAATAAAAGGTTATAAATCATTCAAAATCCAACTAGGAATTGGCAATATGTCTTCTGTTTTGAAATACAAGAAATCTTTGAAATATGGTTCGTTGGTTCCCTATTCACCAAAGTTCTTCTTATCTGCACTTTTGCTCTAATTCTGATATTTCATTTAGTATTTCACTGAAGGTATTTTGGAGGGAAAACAATAGTGCCATGAATTTATAAATAAAATAATTTTTAAAAAAAATTACAAGTATAATAAGTTGATTATACCAGATCTCAGAGTTTAAGTACCTCTCTGTAGAATGTGAAAAAAGACTAATTATACCTGGGTTACTTAGAAAACTAAATTTCCCCAAGAAGTCAAATGCCAGAAGGCTCAGGTATCCATAAGAAAAAGATTAGTACAGAGCAAATACAATGTGGAAATCTACTGGCAGGGATTGCCAATGCTTTAATTTACATAAATCAAGGAAATCTTTGGGATAGCTATGGGTAACATTTCCTAGGGAGGCTCCATGTAGCCATATGGTTCTCTGAATAGGGGCACCACCGAATCAATTGGCACATCAACTCTTTAAATAGTTCTTCTCATCTGAATTGACTGTTTCTTCTTCTTCTTCTTTTTTTTTTTTGGCAATTGGATTGAACCTCATTACAAGCTGTCCTAGGTACACAATGATATGTTTGAAATACACTATGAGAAAAGCATTCCCATCCAGCTGTTTTCATCTAGGAGTGACAAGTTATTTCAGTGGTTGGGTCCACATCTGTTCATAGAGACTCCCTTAGAACCTCTAGCCTTAGTAAGAGAACAGGATGAGGTTAGTAATGATAACGAATGGTCAGGTCCCAGGGGAGAGCTAGCTGGCACAGATGTGGCCCACACTTCAAATCAAGGTTCTCTTCTATATGGTATCAAATTAAATAAAAAAGATACACATATAACTTTGGACAAATTGGAAAGGGAAGGGGAGGGACAGTACCTACTATGTGAAAGACACTGTGTTAAGAAGTTTACAAATCTCACCAAAACCCTGTGAAGTAGACGGTTTATTATCCCTGTTTTACAGTTGAGAAAACTGAGGTAAACAAAAGTTAATGACCTGCTCAGAATTGTACAGCCATTAAGTATATGAGGCCTGATTTGAATGTAGGTCTTCCTGACTCCAGGCCTAGCACTCTATTTACTGTGTTATGTAGATGCCTGGGTCTGAACTTTCCTCAAATGAAAATGCGGGGTTTGGACTAAGTAATGTCCTTTGAGCATCTCTCTCTCTCTCTGTGTCTCTCTTTCTCCAACACACACACACACACACACACACACACACACTGCTCTTTCAATGAAATTCCTCTTCCATTCTAGCATTGAGGTGAACATGAAAAGCCTCACCTATTTTGTCCAAAATATGTGATTACCTCCATAGAAACTCCTAGATAAAAATGAGATTTATTCAGCTTAGTGGTCTCTTACAGAACCACAAAATGGCAGCACATGAATGTTCAGTAAATATTGGCTACTACAGAAAAGAAGAAAGCTAAACAAAAGTTCTGACAGTAAAATAAAACCTCAGCTTAGTTGGAATCCAAGATGAAAAGTGAAAATGGGTTACATGGCAAGGACTTTTTAGGAAGTTGTTTAATGTCTCCATGGTAAGGATAATGGACTTTTGCCAGTGTAATTGTTTTGATCAGAGTCCAGAAAACTGTTGGAGGAAAGATCTGCATCCCTGTGAATTTCCCAGAGTATGACCTTGGATGTCGTAATTATGAGATTATGAAATCTTGAATTTTGTAATCTTATAAGCAGAGGGGCGATATAATTAGTGGAAAGCACACTGGACAAGAAGTCCCAGTTCTGCCACATCCTGGTTATGTGACCTTGTACAAATCACTTTTATCCATCTGGGCTCTGGTCTTCTCGTGGGTAAAATGGGACAGCCCTGTCTAAGTCATGGCATGGTGTCAGTGACTAAATTAGTTAATATATGTGAAAGCATTGTTGAAACTGTGAAGTGCTCTCCCGAGGTGTTATTTTGCAATACTCCTTACATAAAAGAGGAAGGTTCTATGGGCAAACCAGTGTTTAGTGCTTCCTTTATGCCCTAGAAAAGGAAGGTAGAGACACATCTCACACTAGGAACCAGTTTTGAAATTAGTCTTGGAAGTACTTAAAATTTTAGGACAACTTCAGGAAATCTGATGCTGCAAAGAGGTTAACAACTTTCACTGACTAAGTCAAATAGTCAAAATAAGACATAGTACATAGACAGGAAGGCCTGGGGAAAAATTCCGCACCAGTTGTATGAAATTGGCCAAGTCAACTTTATATATCCCACCCACATCTCTAAGACTTTAAGTTACTGGTGGGTTACAGATTTACTTGGGTGGAGGGAGTTTCAACATTGAGAACTGGCCAAATGAATGAAAGAGGTCCAGCCCCCCACCCACCCCAAAGCAAAGCATCTTAGAGCTTTGTTAGGTAAACATAAGTAATCTACCGGTAGCAACTTACATTTCTTCAAAAACAATATATTTAGGTCACAGATATTATTTTCTCATCTGGCTGTCAAAAGACAATGTCTAGTTTATTGTAGAAACTGTAAACCCATCCTAAATTTTCAGAGCTATGTTCCATTGGATGAATTGGATTTCAATGATGAAAATCCAATAATTAGCTTATTTCTTTCTTAAATCTGTTGTTTGAATAAAACGTATAGACAGAAGTTTAGAAGATGCCAGTGTGATATCCCATTTAGCCAATGGGTAGACAACCAATGAACCATATGTCTAACCAAATTTAAGCTTCTCTGTTAGGTCTGGCTCTAGCCTATCTTTCTAGACTTATTTCACATGACTTTCCTTCAGGCACTGTATATTCCAGTCAACCCGAATGATTTGCTATTTCATAAACCTGACATGCCATCTCATAGCTTCACATCTTCTCAAAGGCTGTCTCCCATGCCTGGAATTCACTGCATCCTCACCTCCACCCCTTAAATCCCTCAATTCCTTCAAAGCTCAATGTGGACATCACCTTAGAAGGCAAGAAATCTTATCCTTTTAGGGATCATGGTTTCCTTTGGTCATCTGGTGAAGCCTATGGACACCTCAGAATGATGTTTTAAAGTGCATAAAATTAAATACATAGAATCACAAAGAAATCAACTACATTGAAATATAATTAAATATTACTGAATATTATTAACAAGTTCACGGACTTCAGCATAAGAAAGCCTGGTCCTAAGGGAAGACTTTCTTGACACCCCCCTTCCTCCGCCACCCCCGTATATTGCATTTACTTTTTGTATCACGTTGCTTAATATAGGAACTGGCACATAGTAGGCAACTATTAAATTTCAATGACTTAATTTGACCAGTACAGAATAAATGCCTTGAAGGCAAGGATCATTTTCCATTGTTGTCTTTGTAGACCCACAGCGTTGAACATAACAGTTGTTTAATAAATGATTATAAATTTACGTCAAACAAGCCAAGACCACATTCTCGGGTTGCCTACAGAATTCTTACTAGGTAAGCAGGTTCCTAGAACAGGTTTGGGAGGATGGATGTAACGTTAAATATGTATCAGGTACACATATAATATGTGCATTTCCTAGCCTGAAAGAAGTGACTCCATGGGGCAAAGGAGGAAGGGGCATCACCCAAGTACATCCAAACATTGTTCTCCTTCTTATATTCCTGACCCAAGGTTTATAGGAACCCAATGCTCCCACCCGGAGGGTGGAGGAGAGGGCTGGAGAACCATGCTCATTATTTCTTATTACTCCTACGCTTTAGGTATTTTTAACATACTGGCTCAATAATTCCTGCCCACAGATTCCTCTCTATCTATGATTGTGTCTTTTTGTTCCATAGAGATAGACTATCTTGGCTTTGCTTCATTCTTATCAGGGGAAGAGGACGGCAGTGCATATAACCATGGGGGCAAATGTGCCCTCCTGTGTTTGGACAATCTCCGAATGGACTCCAGGAGAGGTTCAGAGTCACTGGTACCCCCTGGAATCTTATCCATGCAACAGATGGATTTTGCTTTCTAAAATGGTCCACCGGGCTTAGGGGCCGTCAGCTATTCCTGAACTTAGAGATGTGAGTTCCCTTGCCCAGGTTATAAACTGGCAGAGTTCTCTTTGTTCACTGGCATTCCCTCCAATAAAGCTTTGACTTCATTTTTCAGTTTTCTGAGCTGCGACCAGTATACACAACCATGTTACAGCTGGTGCCAAGATAATACTGACTTATTCTGAGAACCAATGTTGCTGTCCAAGGTCCTGAGTGCCTTCTCTTTTTTTCTCCCACTAAGCAGTCTCTTCCTTTGATAGGAACCAAGCAGCGAAGAAAGTGGCATTTGGCAAAGAAATTGAAGGGTTGCTTCTCTCTCATCATAGAGCAAAGAAAGGCAGCTGAAACTGCAGCATAAAGGCTATGGACATAGTGGATAGAGACAGCCTCAGAGCCAGGAAGACTTGGGTTCAAGTTTCATCTCTGAATGTCCATTGCAGTGGTGACCCTGAGGCTGTGACTGTTCAGATGGATTAATAACCAAGATGGATTTACAAAAAAGCAATTCTTTTAATAGAATTATCTATCAAGACATGGAGTCATTTAGTATGAGAGACCTGGCCTTAAAGTAAGTTAGACCCGGGTTCAAGTTATACCCCCACACTTATACTTGCTATGAGACCTTAGGGAAGTCACCTACCCAAATCAATTTGCTTGAGGCAAATTTCTAAGACTCTAAGCTGCTGAGAAGGCACAGATAGGCACTGGTAGAAGGAATGTACTTGCTGAGAATTTCTTGTACTAATGAAATCATAGGTCTTATCTAATCTATCTACTAGATATGTATATATAAAGATGTGTATGTATATATAAATAAATCGGCATTTATTAAGTGACTCCTGTGCCAGGCATTGGATTAAATGGTGGGGATGCAATAAAGGGTAGAAATAGTCCCTCCCCTAAAGGAACTCATAATTTCTATTTTGTTGTTGTTGAGCCATTTTTCAGTCATATCTGACTCTCTGTGACTCCATTTGGGGTTTTCTTGGCAGAGAAATTGAAGTGGTTTGCCATTTCCTTCTGCAGTTATTTAACAGATGAGGAGCTGAGGCAGAGTTAAGTGATTTACCCAAAGTCACAAAGCTAGGAAGTGTCTGAGGCCATATTTGAACTCAGGAAGGAGAGTCTTCTTCAGTGTACCACCTAGCTAATCTTATAATTCCTATACATGCATACATACACACATGGCTAGATACATGTTTATGTGTGTATGCGTGTGTATTAGAGTTGCTAAATCTTAAAAAGCATTCCTGAGGGCAGACTGTGGAATCTCCCTGGATTTTAAACATCAAGACACAGATTTAACCATTCCCTCTCCCAAAATAAGTGTAACCAGTCAGAGGATATTTAGTCCAGCCACAAATACCCAATACAAAACTAAAAATATTCCATAAGCAAAACAGCAAACTCCCTGCCTGGTCATCTGCCTTTTGTGTCTATCAAAAGCACAGCTGAAGAAAATCTAGCTGTTTTGATGTAAAGGCTTCTTTTTTCAGTCTACTGTTGTCTGTAAAACCAGTTAATAATTTTGATAACATGGAAATCTAGAGGGGAGGAAGTCCATTGAACATTCTCTCTCCCTACCTCCATACACTAAACTGTCTCTTCTGTCCAGGTCACTTCCACCCCCACCTCTTCCCCCTACCTTACTCCAATTATGTGAAACCTTGAGTTTTAAAGCTACTAAAGTTTTCTACTGGAGCGTAGAGCCTGTAAGAGCTAGTTATGCCCTGACCATATGGGGTTCTTAGCCTCCGCATATTCTTGTGATGATAATGTAATGATGTTAGACGAAGACGGCACAAAATACTGATAGGACTATTAACCCCTGAACCTAAACACTGCTTCAAGCTAAGGATGGTTGTTTACCAGAGGCACTAAGATGGACTAAGATGACGGGGACTGAATAATGATCCCCCATCAAAACATTCTACCAATGATACTCGTTTAATCAGGTCTTTTTCAAGGTGCACACACTTACAATATTGATGGCCACTGCTGCATCCATTAAACAGTTAATTGAATAACAAATTTACAGACCCTGAAGTGAACTGAATTTTTATATAGGGAAAGAAAGTACAAAGCCCAACTCCTTGCTCACCCATTACCAGATCTGCACTAGGGTATGACTTGCTGAGCAGGAAATGGTTTCTATTAGTATCCACATAAATTGCACACCCCATATGGTCACTCACTCACCATTCTTATGATATCTAACCTTCGCTGCATCTCCATGGCAGTGGAGCAAGGCTTCTATACTATTTACATTGATTTCTTGTCACAGGTGGCCCCGAAAGCTTTTTGTAGTGGAAGGAGGAGGAGGATTATTCAAGAAGACCCAGCTCTATCTCTGCTTCTTTCTGTCTGGCTTCCAAACCTACCTCTTTCTGAAGCTTACCAAATATATGAATTTGGCAAGTCCCTGAACCTCAGTTTCCTCATCTGAAAAATGAAGAGGTTACAGTGGACAATCTCAAAGGTCCCTCCGAGCTCTGCATTTGTGAGTCTATAGAAATGTTTTGTTTGGATATGTTTAATCCTATCTATCTATGTATCTGAGATATATACATATATATATATACTATTATATATATATGTATTAATATGTAATGGTGACAATACTCATATGTACATACAAGTTCTTTCTTCTCAGAATTTCTCATCCCTTTGTGTAATAATTTTAGCAGAACAATCACCTAATGGAGAGGCAAGGTGGTACAGTGGTTCAGAGGGCTGTTCTTGGCATTAGAAAGACTTAGGTTGAAGCTATGTCCCTGGCAAACACCAGTTGTGTACCCAATCAATCAACAAGCATTTATACTGCACCGAATGTAAGCCAGGCATTGGACTAGATAGGTGCTGGCGAGCCCAGGACTCTTCTATGTCCTCCATTTTCCAAATTTCTAAGACAGTAACTAACTGGAAACTTGATATTCTGGATCTTCTCTCTGTTGGAGGACAAAGTTTCCATACTAGGGATTCCCTACACTGATAAATTCAAAGAGTCAGAAAACAAAAAGAAATCACTTAATACTATTATAACTTCTATTCCCCCTACCCACCCACCCAAGAGCACAGATCAGAAATTTCAAGTTGTTAAGGTCTTCAGAGTAGGGGCTCTCAGTCTTGAGTATGTGTCATAGAGCCCTTTGAAAATCTAGCAAAACATATGGATGGACACCTCAAAATGGTGTTTTTAAACACATGACAAAGTACACAGAATTAGAAAGGAAAACAATTAAATTGAAATGCAGCTATCAAAATTACAAAATAAAAAAAAATTATAGACTTGTATTAAGAAGCCCAGCATTAAAGAGAGCCTGGATTTGCAGTTAGGAAAACTTGGGTTCTAGTTCTTCCTTAAATAATAGTTTGACTCTGGACAAGTAATTTAATGAATGAATCAAACAACATTTACCATATGCCATATCCTGCTCTAAACTCTGGGGGTCAAATACAAAAGCAAGACAGTCTCTAATCTCAAATTTAGAATTCACATGCTAAATAGGGATAACACTCATACAACAGAATTTTGGTGCAGGTCTGATGGCTGGCAGCATTTGGTGCCCTAGAGGTGTCAGGGCGTGTGGTAAAGTCCACTGGTTCACCATTCAAATAAAATGATTGAACCAGGTGACTTACTGTACTCCCAAGCATTTTTTCAAATGACTATATATTTGAGAAATGAGGCCTTTATCAGAGAAACTTGCTGTAAAGTGGTTTTTTTTTTTTTTGAGGGGGGAAGGCAAGGCAATTGAGGTTAAGTGACTTGCCCAAAGTCACACAGCTAGTAAGTGTGTGAAGTGTCTGAGGCTGGATTTGAACTCAGGTCCTTCTGATTCCAGGGCTCTATTTACTAGTAAAGTGTTTTTTGATGTTGCTTCATTGTCTATGGTGCCTTTTAGAAAAGACATGATTTTTCTTATTATCTCTTTTAAGAAGCTTCATTTGTGCTTTTGCTTTGTGTGAGGTAATGACTGCTACACCTGCCTTTTTTTTTTTAACTTCAGCTAAAGCATAATAGATTGTACTCTAGTCCTTTATTTTAACTGTCTTTCTGTTTCAAATATGTCTCTTGTATACAACATATTGTTGGATTCTTGTTTCTAATTCATTCTGCTGCTTCTGTTCTATGGGTGAGCTCAAGCCATTCATAGTTATGATTACTAACTATACTTCCCTCCATTCCATTTTCTTCTGTTTATCCTTCTTTCTCTTTCTTTATCCTGTCCCTCCTCACAAGTCTGTTTTGCTTCTAATGACTGCTTCCCTTAATCTGCCCTCCCTTTTATCAAATTTCCCCTCTTCCACACATCTTAGCTCTTTCCTCTTCAATTTACCTATTGGGTAACATAGATTTCTTTACCCAACTTGTGTATGTGTGTGTTCTTCCCTTTCTGAGCCACTTCTAATGAGAGTGAGGTTCAAGCATTGCCTTCCACCTCTCACCCCTCCACTATAAAAGCTTTTCCTTGTGCATCTCTTATGTGAGAAAAATTTCCCCTTCTCCCAGTGCACCCCTCTTTCTCACCCCTACATTATTATTATTTTTCTTTTGGAGATCAACCCAACTCATTTCATGCCCTGTGTCTTTGTAGACTCCTTAAAGTTCTTAGGAGTTGCATGTATCCTTTTTCCAATACAGGAATGTAAAGTTTAACTTTACTGAGTATCTTATGATTACCCTATCATGTTACCTTTTTTAATGCTTTTCAAACCTTGTGTTTGAATGTCAAATTTTCTATTCTGCTCTATTTTTCTATTCAAGTAGCAAAAATGCTTGAAGTCTTCTTTTTCATTAAATAACCATTTCCCCCCTGAAGGATTATGCTCAGTTTTACTGGGTAGGTTATTCTTGGTTGTCATCCTAGCTCCTTTGCCTTCCAGAATATCGTACTTCAAGCCTCCTTTCCTTTAGCATGGAAGCTGCTAAATCTTTTGTGACCCTGATTGTGGCTTCATGATATTTGAATTGTTTCTTTCTGGCTACTTTGCCATATCTTCTCCTTGACTGAAAGGTTCTGGAATTTGGCTATAATATTTCTGCAAGTTTTCATTTTGGAATCTCTTTCAGGAGGTAATTAGTGGATTTTTTCAATTTCTATTTTACCCTCTGGATCTAAGATTTTGGTGATGTCTAGGGTACTTTTTTTTTTTTTTTGGTTTTTTGGCTTTCATTTATTCCAATAATTTTTAAATTATTTTGCCTCAATTTATTTTCCAGATCTTTCCTTTTTTCCAAGGAAATATTTTAATTTTTTTTCATTTTTTTATTGTGTTATTTTTTTGTTTTTTTAATTTTTTTTTTTTCCTTTTGGTTTTAAGATTTTTTTATGATCTAGGTTATTTTTTTTTTTTTTTTGGTATTATGGCATTCAGTTAGTCCAATAATTCTTAAATTATCTTGCCTCAATTTATTTTCCAGATCATTGCTTTTTTCCAAGGAAATACTTTAAATTTTCTTCTATTTTTTCCATTCTTTTGATTTTGTTTTATTGTTTCTTGAAGTCTCCTGGACTCATTAGCTTTGACTTGCCCAATTCTAATTAAGAAATGTTTGGATTTGTTTCCTTCAATGAGCTTTTGTGCCTTTTCTTCCATTTGGCCAATTTTGCTTTTCAAGGAGATTGCTGCTTCGGTGAATTTTTATGTCTCTTTTGACATTTGGTCAATTCTGTTTGTTAGGGTGTTATTTTCTTTGTTTTTGGTGCCTCTTTGACTAAGCTGCTAATTCTCTTTTCATCATTTCCTTGTACCACTCTCATTTCTTTCCCCAACTTTTCCTTCACTACTCTTATTTCTTTAACTCTTCCAGGAATTCTTTCTGGCCTTGGGTTCCATTAACATTTTTCTTTGAGGCTTTGTTTGCAGCTATCTTCACACTGTTGTCTTCTTTTAAGTTTATATCTTAGTCTTCCCTGCCATTATAGTAGCTTTTTGTTGCTGTTGTTTGTTCATTTTCACAGCCTATTTCTTTACCATGAACTTTATGTATAAGTTGGGCTCTGCTCACCTAGGGGTGAAGAGTCACTGTGTCAAGCCTCAGACTGGTTCATGTTTCAATATTCAGAGCTAGTTCTGGGGGTCTGCATGTTTTCAGTGCTTTCCAGGTGGTGTTATCCTGGGAGAGGGATGGTCACTGTTCTTCTTATCAGCACTCAGGTCTTAATCTTTGTTTGTCCTGGACCCCTTTGGCACTCTGGTAAAGTCTATGGACTGAACCCTTTCTGTGAAGAATGCTTTTAAATGCATAAAATATAAAGGAGCACAAAGGAAGCCAACTGAATTGAAACATAATTATTAAAGGTATATATATATATATGTATAGATAATATAAAATAAAATGTAAATGTGCATGTGTGTGCATGTGTATAAAAATTTAAAGTCCTAAGTTAAGAATCATTGAATTAGGCTGATTATTTTTTCCAATTAGCTCTTGTTGATTGGCTGATTGCTTCCATGCTGAGTAGCTTTATCTATTCCAAGATAATTCTAGGAGAAAGTGTTTAAGCACATAAGCTATGCCTTTAGTAACTCCAACCTCCTAACCTTATATGGCAGTTTTAAACCATAAGAAACAGCTAGTAGTAGCAGTGTAGTAGTAGATAAGAGTGCTGGGCCCAGAGTCATGAAGATGAGTTCAAATTTGGCCTGGGACACTTACTCTATGACCAATGGGTAAATCACTTAACCTGTCTGCCTCAGTTTCCTCACACTGTAAAATAGGAATATTAGCACCTATCTCCCAGGGTTGTTATGAGAATCAAATGAGTTAAAGTGCTTAGCACTGGTTCAGGCCTACTATAGGCAATTAATAAAACTATCCTGTCTTCCTCTTTCTTTCCTTTTCTTCTTTCCCTCCCTTGTTCCTTCCTTCCTTCTTTCTTTCCTTCCCTCACTCCCTTCCTTCCATCCTAAAAGTTCTTCTTTGAATCATCTAAAAACTTTAAGGCCCCTCCCCCTACTCCTGTTCCCTCTTCTCCCTCAGCTGCACCCCAAATGGAATTACCCCCCATCTAGGCTAGAGGTCTTTCCCAAGGTCTCAGACTTGGAACATTCCAGGGCCAATTCAGTTCCCAAACACTTTACCATTTCTAAGTGTCATTCCCTCAGGGCTCCATTCTCCACTTGGTAACAGCAAAACTAATCTGATAAATGAATCCACGCTAATGAGTTAGAAGGTGTTAATAGCTTATCAGGTTCACTCCTCCCAGGTAATACATTTGCATTTTAATGGAGGGCATCAGGAGAGAGACAGCCAAAGGAATAGCTCCAGGTGGGAATTGTGGCCAAGGCTTTTGGCCAGGGAGAGGAGTCTCCACTTGGGTTTCTTTCTTGAATTTCCTGGACTTTTAACCACACTCCACCTGCTCAGGAATTATCCCGATAATATTCCAAAATCTGCCTTGACTCAAGAATCCCTTTAAAGTCAGGGATACATAAACATCTGGTTCCTTTGACAGAGTTAGAAAATCAGTCTGCCTGACTACTTCTCTTAGCAGGCCCTTAAAGGGGCCCTTTATGGGCCCTAAGAAGCCTCTGGGGTCACGCTCGCAAAAAATCCACATCCACACACATCTCCACACCACTTATTATTTTAGACAAGTCAAAAACCTCAGGATAAAGGGTCTGAAAAGACCAACTCCAGGCTAAAGTGTAGAGGGAGCTGAATAAAACATCGACCAGCTAAGCTCTCTTATCCCAAACACCACAGGTGTGAACCAGATGTCACGCTTTGCTTCTCCTGAGATTACAGCAAACAAATTTCATGCTTTTGGAATATTAAGTAGGTCCCAGATCAAGAAGTTTGAAATATATTAAAAGCATGCTACTGAAGTTCAAAATACAGATAATAGCTTACAAATTACTGATTTCCTTTGGAGAGCAATTACATTTATAAATATGAATATAGTCTATATTAAACCATGAAAAATGACACTCAAAATCTGTGAAGAGTTTGATGTACCTTTAGAAAAAATGCTCAAAGCCCAGAATGCACTCTCACTCATCCCTTTGTCAAAAGGGCTGAAACTCATAAAGAAAGATGGATGCAGGAGACACAGGAGTCTAAAGAATAACTTAAGACAATGTCTGGCGTTAGCTGGGCTTCCTTCTTTCCTCCCTTCTATGGTTTCAAGGTGAGTGAGCATTCCCTCCTCTCATTTCTATCAGCAAAATCGAATGCAAATGAAACCAGCAAGGTGGAACTAAGGAAGAAATTTCGAGATTTTCTTAACATGTAAATATAGATGGAAGTATTTCTTTCATGGCTCAAATGTTTTACTAAATATTTTTTTCTTCCCATCCCTCAATCTCCTATTTTTAAAGTGAAACAAATGCCTACTATGTTCAGATACTGTAGGAAACTCTGGGTGTAAATAAGGGTGAAAGTCTCTGCCTTCAAAGAGCTCGAAGGAGCGTGGAGGCCAGGTGGACCAGAAAAGTCTTCTCACAGAGGTGGGGTTTTACTTGGAGGAAGCCAGGAGGAAGAGCATTCCTGGTATCAGAAACAGTCAGGGAATATGCACAAAATCAGGAGAAGGAGGGACCTGTGGGAGGAGAGGCAAGGAGGCCAGTGGCACTGGACCATGGGGTAAGTGGAGGGAAGTAAAGTCTAAGAAGACTGGAAAGGGAAAAAGGGGCTTTAAAAGCCAGAGCATTTTCTATTTGGTTCTGGAAGTAATAGGGAGCTGCTGTAGTTTAGTGAACCAGGGGGAGGAGGGAGTGATAGGGCCAGACCTGAGCTTTAGGAACATCACTGGGGTAGGTAAGTGGGGACTGGACCAGAGTAGGGAAAGACCAGGCAAGGAGACCAACTAGAAGACTGCTGTGTGATGTCCAGGTGTAGCGTAATGAGGGCTGGCACTAGAGAAAGGGGGTATATCCCAGAAATGTTGGGGGCTGACATCAGAATGGAGTAAACAAAACTGCAAAGGAGAAGCAGTCTGGTAGACACAGTATGGTAGAGAAAGAAGGACTTCCCGAGGGCATCCATTCCTCACTGGACATAGTAATAAATGCTAACCCAATGCTGCATTTAGTAGTATTTTATAGCAATTAGATACCTCTTTGCACCCCTTCCAACCCCAAAGGCCAAGGGAACGCCATTCCAATACAGCTGGAAATCATTTCAGCAGTGGGAACTCCACTGCTCTAGGACAAATGCCTATTGGACTGCCCTGCACACAGGGTCTGCTCGCAACTCTGATTTCCCTCTAATAGTGGAAGGATTCGCCTGGTTGCAGCCTGATTTATTCTAATTTTATCCCATTGCTTGGTTTTGGCATCTCTCAGACAGGTTTGCTTCTCATCATCATATTATTATCACTTAATGAGTCCACTGAGCCAACGGAAAGGTGAAAATCAGAAGAGTCCCAGCTTGAGTTAACCAACAGTGCCATGTTTTTAAGGGAACCTTACTTTGGTAAAACCAGTGGCATAAGAGCTATTTTCCCTTGAGTCTGTTTCCTCCTTGGTTCCTTTGCTTTGATTATTTGCAACTTTGATGCTCTAAGAAGAAGCATGGGCAAGGTACCAAGGATTTCCTCTTCTCCTAAATAGCTGCCCTCCATTATGGAAGGAAGGCCCAACTCTCTTATTATTAGCAGGGACTTGAGTACCTTGGTGATGAAAGTACTCTAGAGGCATGATGGAAAGTCACAGCCCAGGAAATTCTCCATTTAGCTATTTTCCCCCCTCTTTCTTTGAAATCCTTGGAGTTTTCTCTTTGTCATATCCTATGTGGGGCCACTCGTAAGCAATGTTTGTAGCATTTGGAACCTTGCATATTGAAAAATAAATTAATCTGTAAGTATTTTTGGCCATTTATCAGGACATGGCCAAAGATACTTACAGATTATGTAATGCCACCATCCCACACAATGAAATCCTCTACAACTTACTGGGGGGTAGCGGTGTGGGGTCAGGGAATAGGGAGTGAAAATATATATTATTACTATAAAATACAAAACATCCTTAAATGAAGCAATAGACAAATATTTATTACTAGGCTCAGTGGCATTAAAATATTTCAAACGGAGGAAACATTTATATAAGACTTGAACTTCCAAGTTTGAATTAATTAAATTTCCCCTTGATGAGGCACCAATGGCTAATGGAGGGGGCTAATGGAGGCCTGGCTGGCTTATTAACATATGGGCCTTTCAGGAAATAGATAATTAAAAACCAAAAAAATTTTTTTATGAAAGAAAAAAGAGAAAGACTTCTCTCTGAAGAAACTACCATGAAACCCCAGGCAGTTATTTGCTAATCACAGGATCACAAACTTAGAAAAGCCTTAGAACCCACTGGATCTAACCCCCTCATTGCACAGATAAGGGAATGAAAGCTCAGAAAAGGTATGTGAGGTGCCCAGGACCACACAGCTAGTAAATTTCTGAAACAGGACTTGAACCCTGGTGTTCCTGAAGCCAAGTATCATGCCATACCCATCACACTGAACATTCTCAATCCTGTGTCCTCTGTACAGAGGGATGGAGCTCTCAGATGGATGGGGCAGATTTGTGATGATGAGGCAGAAGACAAAGCGAATGAAAAAGAGGAAACATAAAACCAGTTTCTGTTTCAAGACAAGGCTTTTCTTTAGGATGGTTCCTTGCCCTCCCCTTCCCACTATCCTTTCTTGAAGGTGACCAGCTCCACCTCTTGGGCAATCATTCGGTTTTCCTTTTGCAGTAACATGCTGTGTCCCATACTTCTTTGCAGAAGTCAGCCAGGCAACACGCATTTATTGAGTGGTTACTATGCAACCTGGCAAGCTGTGGAGACAAAGAAAGGCAAAAAATGGTGCAAAACCACTCCCTGTCTTCAAGAAGCTTACAGAGCACCGAGGCAGACAACCTGGAAACGACCAGATACAGTAGTGATAATAAATAACAGTAATACATATATAATAATATAATACATATTATATAATAATATATTATAGGCATATATTATATAACACACATGTTATATGCATATATTATGTATAATAAATGATAATATAATAATATATTATATATAACATATAATAACATAATGCACAGCACTATGTATCAGGCACAAATATTATCTCATCTGATCCTCACAACTCTGGGAGGGAGGTGCTATTATTATCCCTGCTGTACAAGTGAATAAGTGACTGGCCCAGGGTCACAGAGCTAATAAGTCTGAGGCTGGATTTGAACTTGGGTCTTCTTGACTCCAGGTCCAGAGACCAGTCTACTGTACTACCAAGCTGCCTCTGTGTGTGTGTGTGTGTGTGTAACTACATACAAGATTTTGTGTATACACACATATGATACATACAAAGCAGATGGGAGCCAATCTCAGAGGAGAAGCACTGGTGGTCAGGGAGAAGGTGAATAAGACCCAGATATGGTGCCCCATGCAAGAAACAGAAAGTAGGTCAGTTATGGCAAGGTAGAGTGCATGGAAAGAAGTAAAGTAATCTTCTGAAGATTAGGACAGTAATGTTGGGTGGACTGGAAAACCCTTTCTTCAGAGATGTCTTGAACTTTCTTTATTATCTCTTGAATAATAAAAAGTCATGTACAAGATAGTCATTTGATTAGTGAATTATACATTCCCTGGTAGTATTTCTTTTATAAGAGGAAAATAATTTGTTCTTATAAAGGAATAATCACAGATCTGGAGGTGAAGGGGACCTCCAAGACCATGACCAATTCCTGCATTTTACAGATAAGGACACTTAAGGTATAGGGACATTGACTGAACTACCCAAGATCACACAAAGAATAAGTATTAAAGGCCAAGTTTCTGCCTTTGGAGCCACCGTTCTTTCTCCTATCCCTGGCTGCCTTCTCTTATTGATTAGATATTAAGAGAGGCCATTTCTTGGGAGAGTTGAGGGAGGAAACATATTCCTGAAGGTCTCCCTTGTTCCCCTGGCTGCTAGTGCCCTCTCCTCTAAGATTCCCATAGTAAATGCTTAATCAACGATTACCGATTGATTCACTGATTGATTGGCACCAGAAGGCAGAACAAGGAACAATGGCTCTTCCATTCTGGGTAACACAAATTTAGGTCTGAGGGAAAGAAAAGCTTCCTACCCAAGTACAGCTTCCTCTAAGTGCAATGGGCTGCCTCGAGAGACAGTGAATTACCCCCCACCAGAATCACTCAAAGAAAGGCTGTCTGACCACATGACAGGGATGTGGTAGATAGAAGAGATTCTCTAATTCAGGAAGGGACATACTGGACTAGAACGCCCTTTGTGGTTGAGGATAGATCCTGCCATTTTGGTGACTATAAATCAAATGTTTGAAAAGTACTGAAATGCCTAAGAAGCCAACTGCATGATCTCTTTACCACTGAAATAGATTATTTTTTTTGGTTAATATTTATTTTCTGTTCACGTAGACACTGCCTCAACGAGAGGCACATTTTGATAAATCCTGGTAAACGGGAACATTTGTTGCTTATCTTCCTCTTTTTAGTTAGTCCCTTGTTATGAAGATCCAATTTACCTCTCTGCTCCATAAAATACCATTATTATGTTAACATGTTTTATTAAATATGAAAGATTTTGAACTGCCTTGTGGAGGTAATTGTCTCATTTTCAGCAGGATTCTTACAGCGAGCTGGTTTAGCTTCCAGAAATGAAATATAGTAATTAATGGACTGTCAAGCAACTAATGCACATTTTAAAAAAATATGAGTGAAATTAGCTATGCATCCCACTGTTTTCACTGCAGACTAGGGCTAAATGACTGTTTGAGTCTTTTTACATTCATGTAAATTTAACCCTAAAATTAAAAAATAATAATAAGGTGATTGCATCCCTGTACTAAAACATCTCTGTAAGAATGACATATACCTGGATATTCCTGGATCTGGGAATTAGCAAGGCGCAAAGCACATAGTAGGCATTTCTCTTTGCAAATTCAATTGCATGGAAAAGTGGCCTATGTTAGGTATCTGTGGAATTTGATGCTGCAAACTAGTCAGTAATTCTGTGGGCAGAAAGTAGCAATGGTGAGATGAACAAAGCCTCTCCTAGAACTAGAAGTTGCATTCTCAAAGTAGAATTTTTATGCAAATAATCTGTATACATATTTCGGGCATGTTTAATAAATATATGAAATGGAGTAGAACAAACTAGATAAGTAAGGCCTAGAAGCACAAGTGAATACAGCCTACCAGCATTCACTAAACTCAAAAACACAAATCATTGGACAAGGGTCTCCCTATTGAACAAGAACTGCTAGGAAGATTGGAAAGTAATTTGACGGAAAGTAGGTTTGGCTCAGCAGCTCACAACATACACCACATTAAACTCCAAATGAATGATATAAAAATATAAAAGGTCTTAGGGTTTAAAAAAAAAGAAATACATGGAGGCACCTTTTACAACAATGGTTAGAGGGAAAATTATTAACCAAAGAAGGGATACATATGAACATAAAAAATAAAATAAAATACGTTACTTTGATTACATAGTATTAAAAAGCATTTGCAAAAACAAAATCAATGCATCTAGAATATGAAGGAAAACAGAACAATTACTGGATCTGGTACAATGCAGATAGACAAAATATATAGGTAACTGGCAAACATATAATGGAAGGATATAAGCCATTTTCTAAGTAAGAATCTCAGACTGTCAATAACCCAGGGAAAGGTTTCTCCAAATTATTAACAGCAGAGAAATGAAAATGAAAACAATGCTGAGGTTTCTTCTCACGTTCAAAGTGGCAAAAAATGATAAAATATTGAAATGGTCAACAATGAAGAAGCATGAGAAGGAAGGTGCATTAATAACAGTATCGCTAGCACTATGAATTGCTCCAATGGTTCTGAGGAACAATTTAGAATTATGTGAACATTTACTAAACCATTTTGACCCTTTCACCTGAAGATCCTACGGCTTAGTACATACCTAAGTGACTGATATCACAAAGAGAAGAACCTCACATAAACTAAGACATTAGCAGCAGTCTTTCCTTCAACTACACCAACACCCACCTCCCCCAAACCAAACCAAACCAAACCACAAAAGCAAAGACAAAAGCCTGGAACATGAAGATGCTCACTCACCACCTAGGGAATGGCAGAACAGACTGAGGTACTGGAATGTGACATAGAATCCTCATGCCATGAAGAAATTAAGAATATGAAGAATTCAAAGAAAAATGGAAAGATATATAAACTGATGTTAAGCAAAGCAAACAAGTGGAGAACAACAGCTATAATAACTACAAGTGTGGAAATGAAAACGTTACCAGAAGACAATCCAACTCTGGTGAATTTTACAGACACAGACATGTCCCCTAAGAAATAAAATGCAATTCTCCTCCCTGTCATAAAGAAGGGAGTGGACTATGGAGGCTTGATGTCACATATGTTCTTATGTGTAATCATTCTAACAGGAGCCTTGTTTGATTTTTTTTCCCATATACAAGGAAAGTATTCAATGGTTAAAAGGAAATGATTCTGGTAACAATAAAACTTTTTAAAAAGGAGAAGGGAATAGGCCTATATTCTTGGGTGATTTTTTATAGAATGTACATCACTGACATAAAGGTACAGACAGTACAAGGTCCCATGGCATTTGTCATTTGTTAATGCTAAAAATGTTTTTGACTCAGTAAAGCAAAACACAATCTAAAAGGCTTCCCTCCAACAAAGTATCTTCCATAGACGAATGAATGAAGGCATTCATGAATGAAAAAACTTTTATTAAGTGCTTTTTTATAGGCACAAAGCATGTTAACTTTATATGAGATTCCCTGATAGAAACAACCACAAGGATAAACTTTAAAACATTATAGTTATGATGTATTATCATCACTATTATTTATTCATCCTTTGATTGTCAATACCAAGTGAAGCCAAAGGAAAAACATTTTAAAGGTGGCGCGTGCTTGCCAAAGCTGGGCATTGTAGGATGTCCTGTGCAGCATTCAGATGGAAGAGTTTCTGCAGACAGTGAGGTCCTTTAGAAGCTTGTTTCTAGATCACATATCACTATCTCTACCAAGTCCTAGAGTACCACTGATTCTCACAATCATCTGTGAGAACCAAAGCCAATTAAAGGGGATCAGCCTAAAAGACTCTGAGAATCGGAGCATGGGAAAATCGAATGACTGAAGTCTGAGTACATGCAGACTACAATACGCAGTTAGACTGAAAATTCATTGTTTGTTCATTAGTATGGATCTCAACAATGAATGAGCAGGATCCAGAAGTGAATAGGTGTGTCTATCTGTCTATCTATCTACCTACCTGTCCATCCGTCCATCCATCTATCCGTCCATCCATCCGTCCGTCCGTCC
>NW_027185761.1:52960369-52963397 GCF_028583685.1 Petaurus breviceps papuanus
TCCATCCATCCATCCATCCATCCATCCATCCATCCATCCATCCATCCATCCATCTATCTGGGAGTAAATATTTATTAAGCACCTAATATATGTTAAGCACTATGCTAAGTACTTCAAAATATGGTCTCATTTGATCTTCATAATAACCTACTACCCTGTAACCAGGTAATATATTTCCAGGCTAAGTCACTTAGTCACTGGTAATATTGCAGGGTTAGACTAGATGGCCTCAGAGACCCACTTCCAGGTTTAGCTCCATGATACCAGTTACTACTAAGTATCTGAGGAAAAATCTGAAATCGGTATTTCTGATTCCTAACTATAGGTACTATTGATGCCCAGTTAATGAACTGAAGCTATTCCCTGACACCAGTACCACTAATCAACCTATAATGATGAGTAGCTATGAATTATGAAAGACTGTTACCTCAGAAGAATCAGCATTGTGGGTTACATGAAGGAAAGCCAAGAGATATGTGTATAAGTAGGCTGCTGTCTATTTCCACCAATTACTAATGAAGAAGAAACATCATTTGAAATATTATCTAACAAGGTCATTCTAGGAAAGGGAGGTGAGTGTATCATCTCCCAAGAGCCCCTCACTACATTACATTACATCATAGGCTTTATACTGGTAGTTACAAAAGGGTGACAGGCATGCACACTGGGTAAAAATGAAGAGCTTGTAGGAGTGAGTGGATGAGAACAGTATGTGATGGGATGTTCTATATCAACTGAGTGAATATCATATCAATTAGCTCCCAATCCAATGAAGTATTAGGGAGAAAAAAGTTCTCTCTCTAAATCAGCACTTAATATCATGGGTTGTCTTCATCTTCAATTGATGGCCACTCTTTAACCCTTCCACTAGAGAGAAATGATTATTAAAAATATTACAAATTACTGGGAAGATCCAGGGTTTTTTCCTTTCTTCATTCTCTACTGGGTCAAGTAAGGATCTGAAGGACACTATTGATCATGAGACTGAACTAACTTTCTCCTCATCTGGTTCAGACCCCACCCAAGAGGAGGAGCCCATTGTGTTCTTTTTCTAGATTGCCTGAGATGGGGGGCTGGAGGGGATCTATGAGGAAGTGATCAATCACTCATTAGAATAGATCCACTTTTCATTATAATATCAATTGTTCTCATTAATTATTAACCAATCAAAGTTAACTGTCATCCTCAGGAACACCCATTCTTCTAAGGGCATATAAGTGTTGAGTGGGTTCCATGACAGGTCTTTGGCATTAGAGAGTGTCACTGACTCCTTTTATTAATTATCTCCTAGCAATAATTAACAAAATGATTAATTACCCAGAAACAATATCTCTCAAACTTTTTATATGTCACACACTGCAGAATTCACAACTCTCTTCAGAGGCTTTTTTTTTTTACCCATCACTGAATCTCAGGGCATCAACACTATCATCTAAAGATCTGCAGTGTACAAAGGGAACTTTTTAGTGGGACAATTTAAAGAATGTACAAAGAAGGCCTTTTCAGTTTCAATTAGTATCACTTTAAAATTGCATATATTGGTAGGGAGTTTTCTTATTTAGGAGTTTCCCATATGAATAAAATCATGTATCTAGTCACTTTCACTATGAATATAGTAAATAGATTATTTCTCAAAATGCTTCATAAGCATATAAAGTACAGTTGTCAAGAGTACTAATCATGTAGGCCTCTAGAGATACAGCTGTTTGCCCAATCCTTCAAATTCCACATTCCATTATGGCTCAGTATATATCCACCCTCACTTTTCTACATGGTCTGATAGTGGGAATGAATCTTATCTGAACTTCATCTGAAGAATGATTGTTTACTTTGCATAATATACATGTTGTTCCTTTGAAAACTTCATATCTTAATTCAATCTTTCATTTATAGTTTTCTTGGGGGAAATTTTTAATGTGACAATTTTAAAAATCCAAACAAGGCTTTTTGGGGGGGTTTCATTCCAATAAGTCTCAATTTAGCATCATTTTATAAATTACATGTGTATAGCAAAATCTTTTTCAAAATGCTTCGCTGGAGTATTAAGTGTTACTTTCAAGAAAGCTTTTCAAGTCAGTTATGGAAAATATAAATCCTTATTGTATAAAATGTGTAAGAGCAGATGATCAAATTTTTTTTTCTTTCTTTTTTTTTTTTGGTGGGGAATTGCTACATCTGGGGTAGAAAGGTTTAACAGCGACATGGCTTTTTGATTCCCTGCTGTTGTCTTCATGAGCAGAAGTTTCTGGAGTCGGAGTGACACCAGTGGGAAGCCACTGTCTTCAATGTGCTAGGTCATAGTTCCTAAGCTTGCTATTTTCAGCAAGACTCCTAAATCATTGTAACCTGTATCTGTCTGCCTGCACTTTTCCCCATCCCACTATTGATCATTTCTGCGGCTCTGGAATAAACATCATGAAATTCTTATGTGGTTTTAACAGTTGGGTAAGGATTGTTGATCAGTAAGGAACAGGACTGGGGCAGAAAGTCAGAAGGAGGGGGAGGTTTGATGGGACTATGCAACTCTGATCATGGACAAAGCTATTAAAACCCAAAACAGAGAAAAGAAAGGGTCTCATAAACTTTTGGCTATGGAGAAGGGGTCGAGGACCTTAATAGAAAAATTGATTCAGAAAGACTGCCCGCATATGAAATTCAGGAAACTGACACTGCTTGGGCAGCTGAAATTGATCTGCATTTGGGTTTGTTTTTCATTTCTGTCTTTGCTGCATTCCCACATGTAAGATTTGGGGTGCTAACCTTTGTTGAAATCTACCCCCCTACCCTCCAAAGCTAGGGAAATAAAAGGAATTGTTTGAAATGGGCTCCTCATTGAAAATCATATATCGACATATGCCCATTTAATTCCCATTAGTTACTACACTTAAAGTCCCACTCAAGATTAAAATGCCATCTCATTTACTCATGCAGCAAATATTTATTAAACATCTATTATATGCTAGGCACAATACTGGATGATGGGGATAGAAAACCCCAAAAGGACATTTCAAGCATATTTCCAGCCCCA
>NW_027185761.1:52963407-53034567 GCF_028583685.1 Petaurus breviceps papuanus
AATAACAAGTGCCAGGGCCACATCTCTAATAACTGTTGGGGCTGGAATTCTATTTAAACACACTATTCACAGGCCACCTCAATACCTACTTTTTTTTTTTAAGCAATTGGGGTTAAGTAACTTGCTCAAGGTTACACGGCCAGTTATTTCTGGGTGTGGTGCTGAGTATCTGAGCCCGGATTTGATCCCCAGGTCATCCCGACACTGGAGCCGGTGCTCTTACTCGCTGAGCCACCTGGCCACCCCTAAGCAATTGGGGTTAAGTAACTTGCTCAAGGTTACATGGCCAGGCTGGGTGGGTGCTAAATGTCTGAGCCCGGGATTCGATCTCCAGGTCATCCCTACACTGGGGCCGGTGCTCTTACTCGCTGTGCTACCTGGCCGCCCCATGCTCAATACCTACTGACCTTGGGCAAGTAACTTCACTTTTCTGGATCTCCTTTTCCTCATCTTATTTTAAGTTACACTCTAGTGTGTTTCATTTTGGAATGGAGGGAAACCATTGTTGAAGGCAATGCCAACACAAGGTCAAACTCTGGTAGGTTGTATGAAGCTACAGAGATTTCAGGCATGCCCCTGAGAATTGGGGGATTTGTTATCCAAAGTCTAGTCCAATTAAATGCATATATAGATGATCATCAGGCAATAATTTTATTTTTTCATTAAAAAGCCTCCTAAAATGTGCGGGCGTTGCTATCTGCACCAGAGGGGGCAGTAGCCACACTGCTAAAATGGAACATAATGGGATCTTGTACTTAGCAGATCTTTTTAATACATATTTGCTGAATCAAATTACATTTTGTTGTAAGTATCAGCTAATGGAAATTAGAGCTCAGTGACTGTTAAACTGTACAAAGGAAGAGTGTTATTATTAATAAGCACACTTGTTATGACATGGAGAATTCTAGTGTTGAGGTAAGGCAGCATATTCATCTACTACGAACTTTTTGACCTGAAACAATTAAAAATCCCCAAATCAGACTCTATGGCCCTTCAATTACTCTTCACCTCTTTCTTGGCTTTCTCCAAGAGCTTCATGATAAGCCTCATTGCTTCCCACCTTCCTCCCTCTCCAATTCATCCTTCCCAAGTTGATATTCCTAAAATATGGATCTGACCATGACACCCCCCTACTATAAGATATTCTTTGGCTCCCTATCCTCTCTAGGACAAGGGCTCTTAATCTAGTGGGTACATGGGGCTCATGAATAGATTTCATGGGGTCTGTGAATTTGAATAGGAAAAAGAAGGTATTGATTTTGATGTAACTATTTTCCTTTGTAATCATCTATTATTTTAAGCATTTAAAAACATTCTAAGAAGGATCCACCAGAAAATTAGAGGGTCCACCACATAAAAAAGGTTAAGAACCCCTGCTTTAAAATAAAAGACAGAATCCTAAATTTGGCATTTAATGTTCGCTCCAATAAAGCTCTTGCCTACTTTTCCCATCATATTTCATATCATTTTCCTTTAAGTAATATTCATTCCAGTTAAATTAGTATGTTAGCAGTTTTGGTTTTTGCACATTACCTTCATTCTCTAATCTCTGTTCCTTTGTATTGGAAGCCCTTCCATGTCTGGAAGGCAGTCCCTCCTCATTTGTTCAATCATGTCCCAATCTTTGTGACTTCATTTGGGGTTTTCTTGGCAAAAACACAGGAACAGTTTGCCATTTCTTTCCCCAGCTCATCTTCAGATGAGGAAACGGAGGCAGTCAAGGTTAAGTGACTTTCCCAGGGTCACACAGCTAGTAAGTGTCTAAAGCCAGATTTGAACTCAGGAAGATCAATCTTTCTGACTCCCAGCCCTTGCATTCCACCCATTGTGGTGCTATCTCTCTGCCCAAGAAACTCCTTTCTCACCGCCTTCTCTTAGAATTCTAAGCTTCCTTCAAAGCATAGTCCAGGTGCCACCTTCTCCAAAATTGCCCAATGGGTCATACTCACCCCCTGTAGAAATGGCTTGGTAAATATTTTATATTTACTTAATTGTGTACATATTATACCTCTCCTTCCAGCAGAATGTGAACTCTGGGGGAAAGAGCAGCTTTGGCTTTTTTTTTCATCTTTCTATCTCCAGCATTTAGCATGGAACATTTAGTATGTAGCATTTAGTAAACAACTGGTGCTCAAAAAATATTTGCTGAATTAAAAAATGAAAGGACCAACATAAACCTATAAGATTCACAGAATTACTGAACCTCAGATTTGGAAAAGGACCCATGAGGTCCTCAGGGCCAACCAGAACCAAACAAGGCTGTGGGACAAGGCCAACAACTGGTGAGCTTGCCTTTGTTTGCAAACTTCTAGGGAGTGGAGGCCCACTCCTTCCCAAGGCATTGCATGGCACTCCAGTGAATGGTCATGAAGAGAGATGAGCCTAATGAGGCAAGAGTGAGGAGAGGAGGGAGAAGAAAGAGAGACAGAGGCACAGACAGAAACAGAGGAGAGACAGACAGACAGACAAACGGGGGGGGGGGGGGGGGGGGGAGGAACAAGCTTAATCCTTTTCCTTCATCTTTATTGGCTGATGGCTGTATAGCAGACTGAACATTGGTTTTAGAGCATTTAGGTAGGAATATTTTAATTTCCTTCAGATAAAAAATTTCCCAAATGATAAAATGCTATTTTTAATGAAACAAAATAGCCCTAATTGGCTGTGATGGGAGATAAACTCAGAGATAAACATTGCATAAATAATTTAAGTCATTCCATCTGGGGAACCATCTTCCTGAATCACAGAACCAGTTCCCAAACTAAGATTGGGGATGCATTATTTTTAAAAAATGTTTATTGCGATCTTCTGGTTTTGCATCACCTTCATTTCTGAAGACACCTCTCTACCCTCCCCCCTACCCAGAATCCTACTCTTTATCGCAAAGAATAAATAAGATACTTCTTTAAAAAGAAGCCATTCAATCAAACTAACAGCACCAGAATCTGGCATTGTGTGCAACTTTCCAATAGTCTCCCATCTCAGAAGACAAAGGATGAAGACATCAGGTAATTTTTTTTTCAAAGCCATGACATACATTTAAGGTTATGTTTGACCTGGAGAAAAGACATCATATCACAGAAAGGATGGTTTAGGTCAAATGAAATGCCAGGTAGATTCTCACCTTTTGTGATGAACAGCACAAATTTAGACATTCTTGAACTTTCTCGCTCCCCTCACCAATTGCACAATTCCCTTTCAATATTGTTCTCCTTACATCAGTAACAATGGCATACTGAGTCCCTTCCTTACTTGTCAACAATGAAATTCCGCAAGATCACCATTAGGAGACATTGATGATTAATGTACATAATGGTCAAAGAATATAAAGGCAGTTTTCAGAAGAAGAAATCAAAGTCATCAATAGTCACTGAAAAAAATGCACTGAATTACTAATAACTAAGGAAATGCAAGTGAAAATAACCCTGAAATACCACCTCATATCCATCAGATTGGTTAACATGACAGGAAAAAAAATAATACATGTTGGTGGGGATGTGGAAAAGCAGGGACACTTTGGAGTTGTAAAAAAGCCCAATCATTCTGGAGTACAATTTGGAATGATCCCAAAGGGCTATAAAACTTTAACCCAGCAATATCACGACTAAGTCTGTATCCCAAAGGGATCAAAAGAAAAAGAAAAGAATCCATGTTCAAAAATATTTATAGGAGTTTATTCTGTAGGGGTTGGCCACAGACACCAGATTATGCTGCATCTTCCCATCCCATTCAGGTATTCAGGCATCCTTTAATGACATATGATTATGTACTGCAACTTCCCTTTCAATTCTCTCAGAATAAACTCAATTCCCTGGTCACCTCTCCCCTAAATAAGCCGACATCCTCTATTAAAATGTAAGCTCCTGGAGGGGCAGGGTCTATTTCTTTTTTTAAAAATATTTATATCCCCAACACTCCGCAAAATGCCTGGTACATAGTAAACCTTAATTACTAATTTGTTAAATTAACTAATTAATTCTCATTCATTCATAAGGAAAGCAGCAACTTCCCTCCCAGTTCTGTGGCCAAAGCTATTTCTTATCCGTACTACACAATGAACAAAACACTTTGTATACCTATCATATGAGGAAACTGAGGCACAGAGTTTAAATGACCAAAGCCAAGAGGCTCCTGGGGGGCAGAGATTGTTCCATTTTTGTCACTGTATCCCCAGTGCCTAGCACAGTATCGAGTACACAGTAGAAGCTTAATTAATGCATATTAATTGATTACCTAAGGTCATACAGCAAATAAGGGGCAGAGCCAGGATGTGAGCCCAGACCTCTGACTCTAAATTCAATATCTCACCCCCCCCCCCATTGCCTTTATAAATTTGTTACCAATTTAAGAGTCATTTCGGAACCATCCAGGTCTATGCTGTAAGATTGTAGACTACAAAAAACAAAGGTGAACATCAGCACAATATAAGAAGAGAGAAAGATTCCTATTCACTAATTGTTTCATGTGCTGTACATATGCTTAATCTCACCCAATAAGATTATCATTTCCTATTGGGAGGGGACCTAGACCATCAGTGGTGTGCTGGTAAACATTTAACATTCGGCTCTCCAAAAATTAACAAAATATGTAGGACAAACTTTAAGTTTGTTTAGTAAGCATTATTAACATTTTCTCCATCACTTTCTTAAGTCTAGACAATCAACACAATAATGAATCAAGTCCTGATTTATAGCAAATGCTGATTTCTGAGTTGTAAATGCTCACAGTGAAAATTTAACAATCTGCTCTCTGCAACAGCTGGAGTTGGCACTAACTTGCTCCTACATAGCCCTGTGTGTAGCCTACCCATAAAGACCAGGATCACCCCCTGGCACACTGGGGAGGGAAGTTAATTGTGTACTAAGTTGATATTCATGGACAAATCTAGTTCTTTACCCTAAAATAAAATTACCTTAATATTAATTATCCTAGCATTAAGTAAAACAGCTATTTATCCCTCTCTTCCACTGATGCCTTCATTTTGTTTTTCGCATAAGTGCTTTTCGTACTATTTGTAATGTCGGAAGGGGGTAAGAGTCTATATCCCAACTGGATTCTCCCTAGGCATATTTTAAAATTCTTTAATAAAACAGGCATATTAAAATAAATCCTGAAATCGACAGAAAAGTCATTCAGTGATAATTTAATGTTGATTTTAAAAGTCTTGATGTAAATGTCTGAAAGAGGGAAAATGGAAATAAACAATATTGTCTTTTTGAGGGAAAATGTTGGGAGTTTGTCTAGATATTCTATTATACAAAATAGACACATAATAGAAAAATGTATTACACTTGCTTGCATTCATTGTCCTGATTTTTACAGGACCAAAACAAATGACAATGAAAAATAAGTTTTTGGAGTTTTGGCATGCCTTCAGATTTTCAAATGAGAACATACACAACACATATTTATGAGAGACAGACAGACAGACACAGAGAGATGATGAGGACATGACATAATCAATCCACATTAGTTGGATCCCCCCACTCTCCTGGGCAAATAACCTAACTTCTCAGTGCTCCAGGCAACTTTCTAAGACCCTAAAATGGAGAATAAGTGTCAATCTGCATGGCAGGAGCAATGACCTTCACCTTGAGTTTTCTACTCCAAAGAAATCAAAAGCTGAGTAAGCATCCATATTCCTACCCCACCCCCCACTCCATAAAGGTCCTACTCAGATGCTTCATTGTGGTGATGAAGTTCTCAAAGGATAAGTAAAGAGAAAGAAGTTTCTACCATATTTGAAATAAGTCAAATAGGGTCCCAGCAGAACTCTGTTCCACAAGGGTCAACCCAGTTAAGCAGGAAGGTCATTGTCAGTATGCTAGCTACCAGGAAATAGATTCTTTGGCCATGGTAACTCAGGAAACAAAAATAGGAAATGATCGTTTGGCTTCATGGTCTCCCCTTCCTGCAGTGATGGGGTCAGAGAATAAGAAAAAGATGTCAAGGGTGGTTAGAACTGCCATTTTTATATTCCCAATAAACAGTGACTCTGGTCACTGGTCCTCTATGCAGGAGATCCTTGTTCAATGATTACCATAGACTGAGGGAACTGAAATATGTGTGTGTGTGTATGTGTGTGTGTGTGTGTGTGTGTGTAATGAAACTAAAGATATAAGGAAGACATAAACATATGAAGATAAAAGGGAGGATGGATCATGCATTTTTTCTTTGGAAGAGAAGATCAAGAGGTTGGTAGAGCTGGTTTCCTTTCATGATCAAAACTAAGAATCATTTCCTGGGATACTTGTCAGTTTACCTGATGTTCCTAAGCAAAAAACCATACCAAACCAAGGAACCACAGCACCATGAAGGTCATTGTAACTTTTGTGCCTTGCTACTGGCAAATACTTATTGAATAGGGAAATTCTATGAAGAATTCAACAAGTTACTCCAAACCAGGTCAACATGTGCACTCATATTCTGCAATGGCAATGCAAAGGAGGGCATGGAGGTTGGCTAAAACTGTTGAAAATATGGTTCTGCTAAATCCTTAAAAATACATGTTCATTTATTGAGTGAAGAAACAAAAGAGGTCAGAGGCTAGCAAGCTATTCTGAAGTCTTCTCCTTATATGTTATAAATGTGTTCCTGTAAAATGAGCCAAAAGGCCCTGGGTATTATAAGCATCAAAGAATATCAAAAGAAATGAAACAGAATATAGCATAACAGATAGGAGAGGACAAGTGACTGATGTTGGTCATTTCTGAATAAGCTGTCTGTAAGCTGTTAGATCAGTGACTAGGTAAAGTATCCAGATCAATATAAATAGAAGGAAGGCTAAAGATGAGAGAAGGCATGAGTATTAATAATATCTACAAATTAACTTATTCAAATGAATTATTGGACCTGAAAAATAGGAAATGGATAAAAGAAAAGATGTTGATGCTGATTAATACCATTTTCTGTAGAAGTTTAAATAATGTAAAATTATTACCACAATAAAAAGTATTAGATCATATCAGAAAACGAAACAAAACAAACCCAACACTTATGCTCCTTACCAAGCAATAAGATTTACATGCCAACGGCAATCCCTATTTAGAACAGATATTTTCTGGTAAAACATGAAGGAGGAAGTTCAGGTAGCCAATAAAAACAAAAACAAACATTTGTTAACTATATGGGAAGTAATGTTCTAAGCACTGGGGATTACAAAGAAAGGCAGAAACATGCCTACTCACATTCTACTAGTCTCGGAGATAACTTGCAAGCAACATCACTTCATAAAACATCAGAGAAGTAGATGAGAAAAACTAGCTGATGCACGTTTGGCGTGAAATCCATTTTGGCCATACTATTGCAAAAGAAATTATGCCTGACACGGGGATGGGGAGATTAGACAAAAAACCCAGCTTTGCCAGTATTTTTAAGAAGACCTAATTTGGGTCAAAGAATTTAGCATCAGAAGGAAATTTCAAGATCATAATTGTCTAATTCCTTTCATTTCATAGATGAGGAAGGTGGGACCCCTGAAAGTTTTGAGCAAATCATACATGACAATAGGAACTAGCATCCCAGCAACAACGATCAGATTAGATGACTTATTTGGTTCAATTTAACAAGAATTCACTAAACTCCTACTCTTTCCCTGGGCACTGTAACAGACACTGAGGATTCAGAGAGAAAAAATCCATATTCTAAAATTGACATGTCTTCAAAATCCTCCTGTTACTGTCATTGACTATGAGTGAATCTGAATAGTACCTCCAATAATAATAATAGCTAACATTTATAAAGCACTTTAAGATTTGCAAAGTGCTTTTCATCTATTATCTCACTTGATCTCAAATCACATATCACATTATTATGCACATATGTAATATATGTAATAGATACAAATCACCTAACTTCTCTGGGCCTTCTATTCCTCATCTATAAAATAAGGTCAGAGGGGCGGCTAGTTAGCACAGAAATTAAGAGCACCGGCTCCAGTGTCAGGATGACCTGGGGATCAAATCCGGGCTTGGATACTTAGCACCACACCTAGAAATAACTGACCGTGTAACCTTGAGCAAGTTACTTAACCCCGATTGCTTTAAAAAAATAAATAAATAAAAATAAAATAAAATAAGGTCAGACCAGATGGTCTCTGTAATTGCTTCTAAATCTAAAGCTATGATTCCCATGCTTTTGTAACATTCAACTCTCTTGGTTTAACAGAGAATAACATATATTTAGGTAAAAATCTGGCAAAAATCATCTCTGATTTGAGAAACTTTGATGCCTAAAATAGGAATATACTTAGATATGAAAGTATTTCCTCTGATCATCATTAGGAACTTTTACAAATTTAGAGGAAAGCCCCAAATTGTGCTTTACGTGCAGATGCAGCAAGCAGAAAAGTCGTTTGGACTTTTTAAATATTAAAGAGTTAGAGTTGGTTGGCGGGTTGGAAAAGTAACTACCTATTAAAAAAATATTTAACTCTGAGCACCACTGGAAAAAAAAACAATTTCTTATTAAATCTATTTAATGTCACCAGCAGCTCGGTGAGTGGAATAACTTTTTAAAATATTTAACACATGTAGTCACTTGGTGGCTGAGAAAACATTTTTTGTGAAACCCACTCAATGATTAGCACTACTTCAGTGCTGAAAAGGCAAGAACCCCAGAGATAAAGGACTCCGTGTTTACAGCCATCACTTCTTAAAGAGGACGTTGAATGGGCACCTGGGCCACTCAGACGCTCACCCCAAACTTCATTTTAATCAAATTTAACACTTGCACACATTTGGTTAACGGATCATTTGTGGAATGAATTCTCAGTAACAGTAACTAAGGTAAAAGACAGAGAAGACACGAACAGTTGCTCTCTTCTCAAACACATAATCAATTATCAATTATCCCTCCAATGAGAAAAAGTATGAACACACGACTTGGGAGTCAGAAAGGAAGACATGAGTTCAAATTCTACCTTTGACACTTAACAGCCATGTGAACCCAAACAGGATATTTAACCTCTATGTTCTTTCTTTTCCTGGTCAGTAAAAAGGGGAAAATAAGGCACCTACTTCTTAAGGTTGTAAAGATAAAATGAGATTATGTATGTAAACACCTGGCAAAACTCAAAGCTCTTTATGTATTAGCTAGTATTCTTACTGATATTAGTGGAAGAACTGAAATTGGAACAAGGGCCTCCAAAATATGTATACCCATGCTCTTCTCAAATAGCACAAAGGCCAATTCAAGGGCATAGACATAGACTGCAATCAATCAATTAGTCTTTATTAAATGCCTACTACAAATCAGGAATTGTGTAAGGTGTTGGGAGTTGAAAGTCATAAGCCAAACAATCCCTGCCCTCGAGGAATTTATAATCTGCTGGGGAAAATCAATATCGCTTTACATACAAAGAAACTTTTTTTTGGGGGGGGGACAGAAAAGTCTCTGGGCTTTGAAAGAAGCCAAGAATTCTAGAAAGTTCCCACAAGAATTAAAGTCTTCTAGAGAGGAGGAATAACCTGTGCAAATAAGTGCACGGAGGGAGAAGAAGGAATGTTGGGAACTAAGAATATGACAAGTGACCTGGTTTGGCCAGAACAGAGGGTATATGATTAGTGAATAATAAGTAATCAGACTAGAAATGAAGCATGGACTTCGAAGAGCCAGTATGAGAATGAAGTGATAGACCAATCAAATAATAGAGGGTTAGGAAAAGACTGATGCCTCTGTGTTTTCAGATCTCTGCAGTTTCACAAGAGAATGCATCTTCCCTTGAAAATTCTAAAATTTTCTTTCACAAATTTCTGAAAACTGAAATTGATCCCAAAGTGTTTCTCTGTCTGCCCATGTCTCTCTCCATTTTGATTGTAACAGCTCTGATTCTAAGGGAATAGAGCATTATCATCCACTAGGTAATTATAATCATTTTCTGCGAGCTCAGTGTGCAGACCGTACCAAATTATCACCGCTTTAATTTTAGCCTGTTTTTCCACCCTTAAATATGAGCTGGCAGATTTGGCCACCTGCATTTAGGTGGTGGAGGCTTTTCATGCTGTAGGTGTTTGTATGTGTATAGGAATTACAGTAGAGTTGTAAGTATAATTTTTTATCCTAAGGTCAACAGGTACTACAGCTGTTAATTCCCCATTTTCTTTGAAGGCAGGATGAAAACAAAGCTTTTCTCTCTTTTAAGATAACAGGGTTGGAATAAGCTTGGGAAGGCTCACCAGGCCAATCCTAACTATCATGTACACACACCAAAACAATCCAAGAAAGGTGAGAAGTGTGGGAAGAAGACAAGATGATAAGTATCATTTAGGTAATGTTCAGTTCAGATCCTAGGACATCCAAACAAAGTGTCCTCTAGGAATGGAGAGTTCATGTGTGAGGAGAGGGAAATACGTAAATTGGGGGGGGAGCAATACAAAGTCACAGGGTCATACTTTAGAGTTGAAAGAGACCCTAACAATTCTCTAGGTCCAATTCCCTCCTACCATTTTACTAGTGAGGAAATTCAGTTCTAGATATGCTAATAGCTTGTCAAGGTCAAAGGGAAAAGTGACAAATTTCACTAGATTACATGACAGTAAATGATAAAAAAAAATAAACACCCTAGTTATATGTTAGAATAATAAGAGCTTATATATATATATATTCTGGTAATGTATGGGTGGGAAATGAGGTAGGTCAATTATGCAAGCAGGGTCAAACAAGTCACATTTATTATGCTACTATGTACCAGGCACAGTGTTTTTGCTGGGGCAAAGACAACCCCAGGCCTGAAACAGCTCACATTTTTTTTTAAAGCAATTGGGGTTAAGTAACTTGCTCAAGGTTACACGGCCAGTTATTTCTGGGTGTGGTGCTAAGTATCTGAACCTGGATTCGATCTCCAGGTCATCCCGACACTGGGGCCGGTTCTCTTACTCACTGTGCTACCTGGCCATCCCTAAGCAATTGGGATTAAGTAACTTGCTCAAGGTTACACAGCCAGGTGTGTAAGGAAGGAAGGAAGGAAGGAAGGGAGAAAGGAAAGGAGGAAGGAAGGATGGAAGAGAGGAAGGGAGGATGGAAGGGAGGAAGGAAGGAAGGATGGAAGGGAGGAAGAGAGGAAGGAAGGAAGGGAGGGAGGGAAGGAGGAGCCAGGTTACCCAAAATTGCAAATGCCAAACAGAGGATTTTATATTTGATTTTAGTGATAACAAGGAGCCTCTGAAGTTTAAGGGGATCTAGGGGGATTGTGTGGCCAGATCTATACTATAGGGAAACCACTTTGGCACCTGAAGTTAGGATGGGTAGGAAGAAGGAAGGGCTTCAAGCATGGAAAACAGACAATCAGGCTAAGTGCTGTGTTAGGACTCATAGAATGTTAAGCTTATTGGGTAGTGGTTATTGAATTCTTCCAGTTGTGTTTGACTCACTGTAACCCCATTTGGGGTCTTCTTGGCAGGGATACTGGAGGGGTTTGCCATTTCCTTCTCCAGCCCATTTTACAGGTGAGGAAATTGAGGCAAACAGGGTAAAGTGACTTGCCCAGGATCACACAGCTGCTAAGTGTCTGAAGTCAGATTTGAACTGAGAGGAGTATTCCTGAAGTCTATCTGCTACATCCTCTAGCTGCCCAAGCTTACTGGATAGACACACAGAGAATTTATGGGAGGACAGGGGCAAAAATGAGAGAGTCAAGTCAGCAGGCATTCATTGAGCATCTGTGATGTACCAGACCCCGCAGGGTACACAAATAAAGGCAGCAAAAAGTCCTGCTCCCCAGAAGCTCACAGTGTAATAGGTGAGACAACATATAAACATGATGTGACAAGAAATATACAAGATAACTTTGAGTAATCAACAGAAAGAAAACACAGTCACTAAGAGTGCTAAGAGACATTAGGAAATCTTCCTGTAGAAAGTAAAATTTTAGCTGGGTCTTAGAGAAAGCCAAGAGATGGGGATGAGGAGGGAGAGAACTCCAGGAGTGGGAGAGGGAAGATGAAGAACACATGAGTTCTTACAGGAGGAGGAGCTGCATCAGTGAGAGCACAGATCCTGGAAGCATTACATTGAAGTGTTGCATTTGCAAAGCATCTTTCCCACCATATCCTAGGTTAGAGAGACACATAATACAAAAGCACTTATTCCTATTTTGAAGTTTAACAGAGGGTCCAAGAGGCTCCATGACCACCTCATATATGAGGAGCTATTAAAAATCAGTGCTAGGGTTTGAACTTAGATCTTAAGACTCCAAGTCCAGCACATTTTCCTGCCAGTCCATGGCCGCCATGAAGCTCTGAACAAATTGCATTGAGTTTAAGTTTCTCTTTGTATACGGAGGAGGGTGAGTAGATGTGATTGGTTTTTACTTGTGTGCACACACTCAGATATATGCACAAATACAAGTGTGCCATTCTCTGAGTGACAACATGAATAATGGTCTTTGGCTTGCTCTGGGGACATGATGATTTGCTCACAGCCATTTAATCAGGGAATTGACTGAAAACAAAGCATTTTTCTTCTTCCTTGTTACATGCCATATTGTTTTAGCTATTGCTTTTCTTGCTGTTTACTTACAATGTTCCTTTCTGGACCAAAATCTCAGTAAAATTGCTCTGGGGAGACTTTTATCTTTTTTTTCCTAAGGTAGTTGCATGTATAAGTGAACCATTATAACCGAATCAGGTCAGTGAATCAAACCGAATGACAACCAACAAAAATGAGGTAAAAGCATGCCTGAAGCAACAAGCAGATGCCTTATTTATCAGGCTTCCTTAAATCTTCCTCTTTGCTCATTTCCATGATGGATTAGGGACTGCCATCCATTCCATGTAAATTTCCAATTCGGAATTTGCCTGTTTCCATCCAATGACCTTTCTAGCCACTGCCGGGCTGGTTTCTGTACTTCATTCACTTTATGTTCCAGCCAAACTGGCCCAATTGCTCATTTTATTTGGTATTTGTTTAGTGTGAGATGGAAAAATAAAATGGTGGGAGGGGAGGGTGGAAGTGAAGTGCTTCCTCCTATAGGAATCCTTCTCTGAACCTCCACCTTGATTCCCCCTCCCAACATATAACTACATATTTCACATCTGCTTCTCTCCTGTAAATTTAAGTTCTTTGTGAGCAAAGACAATTTTGATTTTTCTCTTTCTGTCCCAAGTCAGAGCTTGGTATATAGTATAAAAATGAGAGGGGATGGCTAGGTGGCACAGTGAATGGAGCACCGGCCCTGGAGTCAGGAGGACCTGAGTTCAAATCCAGCCTCAGACACTTAACACTTACTAGCCGTGTGACCTTGGGCAAGTCACTTAACCCCAACCCCAATTGCCCTGTCCTCTCCCCTCCAAAAAGCAAAAAAAAAAAAAAAAGAGAGAGAGAGAGACTGAGAAAACATTTGTAAAGCATTTTGGAAAGCCTTAAAGTGTTATATAGATACTAGTGATCAATTAATAAATGAATAGCCTTCTCAAAATAATGCCAATTCTGATTAAAAAACGGGAGAATAGAGATAGCTCTAGACCAAGGGCTGGGGAACATCTTTAGTTTCTAATGGCCTCGAATAATAATAATCTGCTATCCTCTAAGATTCCACCCCCCCCATCTGCCCTTCCTTTTTGGGGTGAGGGGGCAGATGGCCCAATAGTTGAGATTTCTACTGTTAACTCTTCATCCATAGATCCTCAAAGTCATGTAGTCTACCCTTTAAAATCAAGCTGTATTTTGTATGGAGTTGAGATATAATTGAACACCCCGGTGAGCATTGAGTCTTGGGGGGCAAAGGCATTTAAAATAAGGACTTTTGCATCTGTGTCTCCTGCCAACTTTCAGGCCAGAAGCTCCCGTTCCTTCCATTAGGAGAATGATAAATGTCATTGTCATAAGCAGGACTTTTCAGCACTTTTCAATGTGCTCCCTTTTATGCTGAAAGCCAAAGCATTAATAAAGCAATTGAGGTGGAGGCATCTAAGTCTATGAATGTCAGAAGCAAGGTTTCACATATGTCACTCTGCAGTAATAAAGGACTTCATATATAGTACTGGGGCTGAACAGAACATTCCTATTTTTATTTCATATATGGGGTGCTGAAGACAGGCAAGAAGGCAAATGGAAGAGAAAAATGAAGGAAAACCCAATTAGTCATCTTCCCTCATGACACTTTAATGCATTCTTGTTAACAATTATCCTAAAATGTGCTCAGAGGAGTGCCACACCTGTGCTTCCCCACTTCTCGGGCTCCATCTTTCACAGACTGAGTGTTTAACAGCAGGTTCCCTCATTGGCTTTGATCTCGGAAAGGAGTCATTCCTTTCCGGTTGGACACTGTAGCTCTTGGATTTGCTTAACTTTCACTTTTAGTCACCTCTTGCGGGGGGGAAAAGGGAGAAGGAGGACCAAAAAACAGAAAGTGGCCTTCACCCATAGAACATTACAACTCCACCATCCAACAGAGCTATTTTAAAACCCCATGATACAATGTCAAGCCCTGGCATTTCATCTGAACTTGAGATTGACTCTGGGCTTGTTCAGCTCACTAATTTAATGGACCTCACCTGCTCATGGGCTTAAGATAATAGGATCCCTGTGCCTGACACAGAGAAGCTCTGAGTGGTCTCGGGGTGCTTGCAGGTAATATTCTCATCCATTATATGGATTAATACTGAGCACTGTGGCTTCTTTCAAGGTAGCTGTCGACCAGCAGGACTAGAAGAACTTTGTTAATTTAAAAGTAATGGAGTGAGATTGTTTGCATTACTTTCCTGCAGCTGACCCCTACAGTCCTGGTGCAGCCATAATAGCTAATTCAATTTCAGCATAGCAGAGAGAAAGCACAAGAAAATGGACATCCTCATCTGGACGTCAAATCAACAGTCATTTCTTAAGTGGCTACGTGTGTGAACGTGTGCAATAGTACTCCTACGGAAAAACCCAAATATTCAAGGGGATCTGTGATTCCATTCATGTCGTCAATATTATTACTGCTGGTGATACTACAATTACTACTACTACCGGTAACCACTGCTATTACCACCCCACTACTACTGTTTCCTATGAAGTATTGCCATTGCCGCTACTACTATCATTACTGCTACTACTACTACTACTGCTGCTGCTACTACTACTACTACTACTTCCTGCTACTATTACCACCACCACTACTACTACTATTATTCATTGTTATTAATAATGAAAGGCAATATAGTGTAGTGGATGGAAAGCTATCCTTGAAATCAGGAAGACCAGGATGCAAGTCCTATCTCTGACAAATACTAGTTGGGAATTCACTTAATTTCTCAATGTTTTAGGCAAATCTCTAAAACTTTTAAGTTGTAGAGAAGGTGCCAACCTGCATTGATAAAGGGAATTTCCTCATCAGGAAGCCCCTTATATCAATTAAATCATATGGTGAGTACTTATCCCTATCCCTATCATCACCATCGCCACCACTGCCACCATCATCATCATCATCATGTTCATTCTAGCACAATGCCTGTGGCACATAGTGGGTATCCAATAAAATTCTTGTTGACTCACTGTTTGGAACCAGAGCATCATCACAGATAAAACCATTACCCATAACTGGCCAAACCTAATATTTATCCATACAAAGTTAAGAAGAAAGCCTAGAAGTGAAGCTGATGTGATGAACACTCTCTAAATTAAGAGTGAAAAAGACCTTCAACATGCAGCACCCTCACTGAAAAAATCAGAACCATATGGGAATGGTCTGAGGTACATATGTTCTCCCCATAATCCTGTCTGCTACCTGAGTGTCATGCAGATGCCTGAAGGGAGCCTCCAGAGGATGAGTTAAACATCCCAACACTTTTATTAAATGGAAAAAAAGCCATTGTCTTATCCATTTGAATATGAGTCCACAAATAATTGAGCATCAAGGAATAAGAGCGTACTGATTTGTCCTTAGAACATTTCTATTTGAATTCCATCTTAAAAGATGACAATAAAAATAGTACTGTTACTAATAAAAATAAGAGTAAGCATTTCTATAAGACTTGCAAAGTGCTTTACCTACATGAGACTCATCAAAGTCTTAGAGAGAAGGTGTTATTTTTATCCCTGTTTTACAGATGAACAAAATGAAGTTTAGGGAAGCAGAATGGTTTGTTAAGGGTCACACATCAGAGCTGGGGGCAAGTCCCTTAATGTCCCTGAGACTCAGTTTCCTCATTTCTAAAAGGAAAGAATGGAATTTGATGGCTTCCGAGTTTCCTTCTAGCCCTTCATCAATGATTCTACAGACCAAGATCCTCATAGCAAGCTCAGCCCTCTTTCCATTGCATTGCCTTTTATGTGCCCACATGTGCCCACCCCTCACAGTTTCCTTCAGCTAAGTTTCATATGTTAGCTTGTGCTTTCTAAAATGTTGTCTTCAAGATGATGAGGAAAACCTCTTTATCAAAAAAACAGCAGGGTCTTGATACTTTTATACTTTCCAATGAGAAATTGTGTCGGACTAGTCAATATCAAAATTTAGAAGCAAAGGGCAGATTTACTCATTCCCCATCCTCATTTGCATCAAGAACTCCAAATTTACATGTAAGCCTTGTTCGAGAGAACTATAAACCTGACGCAGTCTCTGACAAACAGAAAAGGTATGTGTTTTAAAGTCATTATTTTTAAACTACTGAACATATGGCTCTGAGTGATTACCAAATGAAAATGATCCATATAATCAGAATTTATGAAGGAATTACTACACAGCAAAGTGTGCTCATGTGAGCAGGAGGAAGAAAGAGAGGGTTACTGGACACATGAGAAATGTGGCTACTTGGTAGAAAAAAACATCTTCATCAAAACCTTATGTTTAAACAGTTTCCAAAAGCGCCAATGTAAACTATTCATAACCACCTGATTCAATCCGAGAAACAACCACCTGAAAAAAAAAAAAGGTCCAATAATAGCTAGCATTGGGAGAGTGTTTCTAGGTTTGAAAAGCTCTGTACATATATTATGTTATTTTGATCCTCATAGAAACCCTGTGTGGCAGGTGGTATTATTATCTCCATTTACAGATGAACACACTGAGACTTGACCAAGGTCAAGCAGAATTCAGCTGTTCCTGAATGTGAGTCTAATCTTTTCATCTGTTGCGTGTTCAAGATCACTGAGAACCAAAGAAATCTAAAACAAGGGCCTTGCTGGGTTATCAGATCTCACCATCAGACTCACAAAAATGCTAAAAGTTGGGAAATTTCATTGTTCAAAGACAAGCATGCTAATTCACTGCTGATCAAGCTACAAAACAATTTAATTGCTTTGGAAATCAACTTGAAATTATACAAGAAAAGCAATAGCCTGGTCCAAACCCTGTAACCCCCAAATCACACTACTTAAACATTTTGGACCTCGGTTTCTTTATTATTTTTTTCTTTTTGGGGTCATTTGGGATTAAGAGATTTGCCCAGGGTCATGCCATTTCCTTATTTTTGAGAGTTTTGCTTAACCATCTTGGAATTCCATTTTGTCATTTGTAAAATGAGGCATTTGTTCTAGAGACTTTTTTTTTTTTTAACTAGGAGGCCAAAGAAATTTTTTTTTTCTTTTTGGAAGGGGGAAGGCAGGGCAGTTGGGGTTAAGTGACTTGCCCAAGTTCACATGGCTAGTAAGTGTTAAGTGTCTGGGGCCGTATTTGAACCCAGGTCCTCCTGACTCCAGGGCGGGTGCTCTATTCACTGTGCCACCTAGCTGCCTCAAGAATATTTTTTAATTTGATAACTGTATTTTAATATATATATATTTTTTAAGCAATCAGGGTTAAGTAACTTGCTCAAGGTTACACAGCCAGTTATTTCTGGGTGTGGTGCTGAGTGTCTGGGCCCGGGATTCGATCTCCAGGTCGTCCCAACACTGGAGCCGGTGCTCTTACTCGCTGAGCCACCTGGCCACCCCTAATATAATTTGTTTCTTTTGTAATCCCCTTTATTGTATTTTATGCATTTAAAGCATTATACTGAGGAAGGCTTCACCAGAGTGTCCAAAGGGTCCATAATATTAAAAAAAAAAGGTTAAGAACCTCTAGTCTACATGGCTTTAGTCTATAATCTACAGTCTTTCCCCTCCCTCTTTCAGATTCATATTCTTATGCTAGGATCATCTAAGGTAGTTATAGATAGCAAGAAAAGACCCAGGTTTACATAGCAGCATTATTTGTGACAACAAAAAGCTAGAAATAAAGTCAGTGCCCAATGAATGGGGAATAGCTGAACAAATTATGGCATATGAATGCAATGGAATATTACTACCATAAAGAATGACAAATGTGCAGAACTCAGAGAAATGTGGGAAGACTTGTAGCAAGTAATGAACAATGAAGAGAAGGGAGCCAAGAGAACCACAGATACCATGACAAGTCGACACTGAGGGTCAACAAAAAGATGGTCAATTACAATGATCAATGTTAGTACCATATGACCAAATTTAAAAGGCATATTCTGTCTTTTTGTTAAAAATGGTGATCAGAAATATTTAGGGACAGGGAGAACTGCAATGGGGTTGGGTTGGGTAATATCTGTTGTGATAACAAAATAAATCAATGTTGTTGTTTTTTAATGAAATGATAGCATCAATTACTATGGGCATAATGAAGAATTTTAAAAGACCCCTGACCCAGTACATTACCTGGTACATTTAACAACCTATGTAGGAGTGTATTTGAATCAGAACTATTCAACTGTTTCACTTTCAGGAGTGAGCCACAGGGCCAGCCAGTGAAAGTTTGATGTCTGACTCGCCTCAGCTTTAATAGTTCCAGCCAACAAACCCATATGCACTGCTCTGTCTAATCCTTAAGTTTCCTACACATGAAGAGGCCTCATGATTTTTTCACTGATATGAAATTAAAATTTTCAGCCGTAAAAATATATTTAGATCCAAGGCTACATGTCATTTCTGAAATCTTGTCATTTAAATCACGTTAGGCGTTGAATGAGATATAGGTGAAATTTAACTTTCACTGCATTTTAGTCTCCATCACACCAAATTTATGGCCAATGAGTAAATCTTGCTGTCAAGACAAAATGTCTTCACTAAATCAGATATGTTGCTTCCCTTCATACTTCAACACTTTTGTAAAATTGGAACGCTCGTCAATAAAAGTCCAGTGGTTTCCCTCCTTCTGGATCACAGAAGTTCTAATGGACTCTTCAGTTCAGCAAACACAAGACCCTCTGATCTCCTGATGGTCTCCAGGCACCATGTAGGTTTGTCTAAGTCAATGGCACATTCATTTGGAAGTCTCCCATTGACAAGTACTTCAAGGAGAATCTCACATAAGAGAAAATGCTTCTGAGTCAACAGGACTGAGATAAAGCTCTAGTCCCACCTTCTCCCTGAGGCCAGCCTTATCTGAAGATGCCAATGTGTCCTTACTTAGGATGACAAGAACAGAGATCTGAAGCTAGAAGCAACCTCAGAGGCCATCCACTCTGACCTCCTCATCTTACACATGAGGAAATTGAGGGAGATGAGGTGACGCAGGATCATAGAACCATGACTTAGAGGAAAGCCTCACTTTATGGATGAAGAAACTCAGGCCCAGACAATGAAATAACTTAGAGTCATAGGAGGATGACAATTCTTAGAGCCGAAGGGGAACTCGGGTGCCATCAAGTCCCTTTTACAGAAGAGGAAACTGAAGCCCAGCAGCTTATTCAAGGTAGTCAACATAAAAGGTGACATTTGAACACAGGTCCTTTGACCCCATATCAAATGCTCATTTTGCCAATCAGTTTCCTCCATTTACAGATAAGAAAACAGAGCAAGGGAATTAAGATAGGTTGGCCAAGGCTACACAGTGAATATAGAGGAAAGAGCAAAGATTCAAACTGAGGTCTACTGGGGTACAAGTTGTGACAGGTCCCACCATGATGGAATGGCTTCAAGGAAGGCTTTGTGACAGTCTATATCTCTTATCCAAGGACTGACTGACCTAAACTTGGAGAGACATTAACCTGGGTAGCAGCAAAGTGAGGAATTGTCAGGTATGTCAGCCATATCTAAGACTATCTATTAAATGGTAGAGGTATCACAATGTTGAATGAAATCATAGACCCCAGAAGAATATAAGTCAGCCTGTTCTCCACAATTACATAAAGTCCTGTTCTTCATCTGTCTAGAGCTAACTCAGATCTATTAAGAATTTCTATTTTTGGGGTGGCCAGGTGGCATAGTGAGTAAGAGTGCCAGCCCTGGTGTTGGGAGACCCAGGATTGGTTCCAGTCTCAGATACTTGGCACCCACACAAAAAATAACTGGCTGTGTAACCTTGAGCAAGTTACTTAATCCCAATTGCTTAAAAAAAAGAATTTATATTTTTGTAAGTGACATGTATCTATAGGCACATTTATATCTGTCTGTCTATCATTCTATCTATCTATCACTAATGTGTATGTCTTACCTTCTCAGATAATTGGAAATTCTTTCATGGGCATTTAAAAAAATTTCTATTCTACTCGAGGGTATCTATCTTGGTTCTATATGATAACAGCAATAGCTGCCATTTACAAAGGGCTTTATGATCTGCAAAAGCACTTTCCATACATTGCCTCATCTGACAATCACAATAACCTGGGAACTAGGGGGTTATAATTATCTCCATTGCACAGATGAGGTATAGAGGAGGTATATAGTAGGCATCCTGGGTCTGACCATCAGTGTCCTGTATGTGCTGTTTCCTCTGTTAGAATGTAATCTCCATGAGGGTCGATACTATCTAGCTTTTATGTAAATATCCCCAGATCTAGTGTTTGACACATAGTAGGTACTTAATAAGAGCTTTAAATTAATTTGTTCACTTTAGATCTAACAAATAGATAGAAGTGGTAAGAAGCCCCAAGTACTCTGACTCCTATAAGCTCTTTGGTGGCAGAAATTGTATTATTCTTTGAATTTACAATCTTAATGCCTAGCATGGTGCCTGGTACATAGTAGGCCCTAAATAAACACTGACTGACTCCTTTAAATGTTATTAATATGATCCTGAAGCCCTATGTGGTCCATGTCATGTTTCCATGATTCTTTATACCTGGTAACTTATGTGTGTCTGACTGTCAATAGCTGTCTTTGGGATATCAATGCTTCAAGGATTTCATTGATGGAGGTACTCCTTTGTCTGATGTACGCTGCAACAACTCACAGTTTAGGAGATGGTCTGGTGGGGGTGCTATAGCTAAAAACAAATTCATCTGGTGATGAACTCTCTGAACTAACCTTGGCTGATCCTGTAGAACAGACATCCCTAGGGCCATCTTCGCTGCTATTAACAGCTTGGAAGGTCCTGTCAGAGCTGAAGCTAGGTAGGCATGGCCTTCTAAAACACAAGGCCACATTCACACTATGATGGGATACTGGAGGAATGTTTAATCTCCTGTGGAGGTTAAACACTAAACAATTATGCTTTGTTTCACTTTGTGATAGAACTGAATATATCAGTCAGATGGTATCGGTGTGTGTGTGTGTGTGTGTGTGTGACTTTTCCAGAATAGTGGACTGGGTACTGAGCTGGCAGTCAGGCAGAATTGAGTTCAAATCCCACTGGACAAGTCATTTTACCACCAGTACCTCAAGCAGCATTCATAGACTCTCATGACTTATATCACAAATTAGACTATACAAGAGTGGAATGGGCTGCTGTAGCAGGTGGTATACTCTCTGTCACTCAAGGTCAGTCAAGGACTTTATGTAGTTTGCATGATGGGAGAGGAATGAGACATATACAGAGAGAACATGAGTTAAGCACGCTTAAAGAACGGTAACTGAAAAAGATGGAGGAATTTTAGCGGACTGCAAACTCGATTAATCGATATTGTATTAGGATAGATTAAAAAGTGATCTTGGGTGGCAGTAAGAGAAGCAGAGCTTCCAGAAATAAGGAAGTGACCGTTCGTCTGGGAAATGCCCTTGTCCAAACCCACCTGGAATACTGTGTTCAGTTCTGAGTGACCCAATTAGGAAAGAAGTTGATAAGGTAGAGAGATTCCAAGATGGCGACCAGTACAGTGAAGGAGCTTGAGTCTGTGCCACATGAGCATTGACTGAAGGAATTAAGGAGGTTGAAATCGGAACTAAGGTGAAGGGGAGATGGCATGAGCACTAAGAATCTAGAGGGCTGTCACATGACAGAGGGCCATAGAAAAAATGACCAAGAATAAGGGACGGAAGTCACAAGAGGGAAATTTAGGCTTGCTGTCAGGAAATCACTCCATCACAACTAGAAGGAGTCGTCTAGAAAGCTGAACTGTGCAATGAAGTGGTTTGAAATACATAGTGCTAAAGCATTATAATTTGAAAGCTTACATGGTATTTATAATTTGCCTTTACTATGTACTGTATAAAGTTTAAAGGTGCATAAGGGCTTTATGAAGACCTGATATATGTTGATGGATGAACATCTGCATAGATGTGAATGCTCATTTTCCTTCTTCTTCCTACAGTAAAAATGGCGACGGGTTGGCGGGAACACAAAAAGGTTCTGAAGGTCACCTATATTGCAGTCCATTTGCCTTGGGTTTTAATTTATGTGCTCTAAAAATGTGGACAGCATCCAGATGGCAAGCATTCCAATGGGCCATGTATAAATTAATAAATAAATAACTCATGCGTCCTTTCTGAGAAGCTGCTCTCTTGCCTGGTCCATAAATAATAACTGGTATTCTCGCTGTTCCAATGGGTGTGATGAGAATATGAATGGTAACCAGTGCTCCCCCCACCTACTGCCTCATCCCCTGATAATGAATCTACAGCCAAATAATGAAAGCTTTTTTCTATTCTCCATTGGTTGGAGGCAGAGAGCGAAAAGAGAAAGAGCTAATCTGAAACTTATACAGGAGAGAAGGATTTGCAAGAAGGGCACAATAAAGCAGCATCTCCAAATGGAACATCACCCATGAGACTCATGTACCTCTGGAACATTCTAGCAGAGAAAAGACCTCCTAATTTGACCTCATGATTTAGTTTTACTGTTATAACAGAGGCTTTTAGGACGGGGGAATGGGGGTGGTGTAGAGTGGGGCAGATTGAGAGAAATAGATACATATAATCATCAGCTCTGCTACCACCATGGGCACCATTACTATGGTCACTGACAACCCCATGGTCTTTCTTGGATGGAGATCTTTAACACAATATGGCCTATTGGAGGATTTGCTGAGAGGTGGGTATGCTTGTCCACACGTGCAAAAAAGCAAGGCCAGAGCTCCCCCTCAGCATCCCTGTACCTACTTCTGCTTGAACTGAACCCTTCACCCCTGGTGGAATGCATGCCAGGGCTACATGGAATGACACATCCCCTAATGGGCCTGGCCATGGGCTTCAGTTTGGTCTGGCATTGGAATCACTTCTTGCCTGGAATATGACAGATTTTGCCATTAAAAATGTAGAGGCAGTAATTAGCTTATCAATGCCAGTTCCAAGAAAAGAGAAAATGCATGAAGCCCAGTGTCACCATTGAAAAATCATTTTGAGAGGAAAAAAAAATTCTCCCACATCAGAAAGTAGACTCTGCAAAGGAAGCATTAAAAATGATTTTCCTTTCCCCAAATGGCTTCTTTTCTCCCTTTGAGAACAATCAGCCACATGGCAGCTGATTTCCCGTAAACCAATGTCACATCCTTTCAGTAATTAATGGATGCTTTGATACTAGGGAATCCTGAAGCAGATTTTTCAAACCTTAAAGGCAGCCTGGACTGATGCACACCCGGAAAAGCCCAAAGTATATGGGCAGCAGTTAATTATGGAGCTGCAACTGTCTGCCTAGGGCATTCTGTAATCTAGAGACCAAAGATATGTTTTGCATTATAGTAGTCATTGAAATAGAGAAAAGGAAACCCTTCTTTTCAGTTTCTTTACACAAATGTACACACACACACACACACACATTTCTGATTTCCATTTAATCTCAGTAGTACAAAGAAACTTTAATTGCCTTCAATGTATTTTTCAACTAATTTAGCTACCTCTCAATTGGAGAAATGTATTCCTTTCCTAATGTTTGTACTTAATGGAGGCAGGGAGGTCATACAATGGCTAGTGTTGGACATGGACTTAGAAAGGCCTGAGGTCAAGTCCTGCCCAGACACCTACCAACTGAAAGACCCTGAACAAGTGTAATGTAATACCAAGGAAAGGCAACTTCCCAAGGTTCAGAATACCAGCATAGGTGCTCTCCATTTTATTCAGTGACAAACCAAGAACAGAGAAGGTCAAAACATGACATCATTCCAAATACAGCATTTACTAAATGTGATTAAATAATCTCCAAGGACTACCCCACCCCAGGACCTTCCAATCATTCAATCAATTACAAAGTCTCTGTTCTAAATACTTCTCCACCCCTAGGCTATACCTTAATTAAGTCCACCACAAAGCCCCTCTTCTCAAATGGAGATTAGTTTCCAAACATAAGGTCAAAAGTTCCCCACCCCTGGATCACAATTGAATCTACCCCAGAGTTACATCAAGTTTAAACACAGCACTTAATACCCAAATAGAGGTCTTTTCTTCATCTTGACAGGAGGCAAGTTCTCAGCAATCTTAGTTCCTGGGGAGACAAGGCCCAGCAAGGCCACAAGACACATTGCCAGTCCCCCCATGAATCCATCCTCTGTCTGCAGAACAGTCCCAGAACCCCTGAACACATCAGCAAAGCCCTCTCCCAGGATTTCTGTAAACACACAACAAGAAAATCCTTCTTCAGGGCCTCTGAACCAACAGAAAGGCTCCCAGACCCCTGCAACAACAGCACTGTCCCTCACCAGTGGACAGTATTCACTCTGTCTGCAGGACAGTCTCCAGACCCCTGCAACAACAGCACTGTCCTTCACCAGTGGACAGTATTCATTCTGTCTGCAGGACAGTCTCCAGACCCCTGCAACAACAGCACTGTCCTTCACCAGTGGACAGTATTCACTCTCTGTCTGCAGGACAGTCTCAGGGCTTCTTAGCGAACAGCCAGGTTCCAGGACTTCTTCAACAAAAGGACTGTCTTTCACCAGTGGACAAATCTGGCAAAATAACATCAACACAGACAGACAAAGTACCAGCAAAACAGCCATGTCTCCTCATTCCTTGGCAGCTCAGGGGGCAGGTCTCCAAAGTCCAGGGCAATTCAAAGCGGCCACCAGCAATTCTCTTAGTCTCTCTCTCTCTCCATGAGGTGCTGCTTTCAAAAAGATCTTCCGCCTCTCTCTTGTCTCTCCAAATCCATGTCACCAGCTCCTCCCAGTTCAGGACTTTCTTTTCACATCAACAAGCCCATCCCTCAGGTGGGATTAACAAGCTCTGGGTTTTAACACAATCAGTTTGAAAACCAAGCCAATACAGGGGAATCTTTAAATGCCATTACTATCACAACAAGTCACTTGACTTCTGGACCCCAGTTTTTTCACTTGCCAAATGAGGATAATAATAACACTTGCCTCTCAGCATAACTGTGAGGATCAAATGAAATCACCTGCACAGAGTACTTTGGGAACCTTAGAACTGTGATAAAAAGCTAACTAATGTACTTTGGAGGCCATAGAATCCAATTCCTTATTTTACAGAGGAAGAAACTGAGGCCCAGAAAGGAGAAGTGCCTTTCTCCTGGCAAAGCTGAAACTTTTAACAAATCCTCTGCTCCAAATTCAGAACGTTTTCCAATTCCCCTGACAATTTTATTATGATGCAGGAGTTGACGGATCATTTGTGGGATGATGTGAGTCCCTATTTCCTTCATCTCCTTTGTCCCTCTGCTAACATGCCTTTGGACCACTTTCTGCTTCCTAGAACGTTTCCAGGGAGAATGCAGACATTCTAAAAGGTAACAGTGAGTAAAGGGTTTGATGGGAAAGGAGTTAAGTAGGTAAAATTAATTTACCTTCTACTACTCCCAACACTAATTTAGGAGCACACAGGTCCTTATATAACCATCTTCCCTTACATATTGAATTCAATGAATCAATGAACATTTAATAACTGCCTACCACCGTACTAAGTGCTGGGGATATAAAAAGAGACAAAAGACAGATTTTGCCCTAAAAGAGGCCACAGTGTAATGGGAGAGAAAACAAACAAACAAATGATATATGCAAACAAGCTACGTATACAGGATACATAGAAAGTAATCACACAGGGAAGGCCGTAGAATTAAGAGGGGTCGGGGAAAGCTTCTTGTGGAAAGAAAGCCAGATGAATTCAATCCAGTATTAACAAGTACTGCCTTTCTTGTCTATATCCCTTTCTGAATTTTCTTTTAAGTATTTTTTAATATTTCATTGAAGTTCTGTCCTTGATTTTTTCCTCTTCATCTCAATGACTATTCACCAACTCCCCCCCCTTCTCACAGAGGCTCTCCATTACAAAAAGTAAAATCAAGAAAAACAAATCAACATAAAGACCGCAACTGAAAATGTGTCCCGCATTCTGCACCCATGGTTCATCGCCTCTCCTCCAAGAGATGGGAGGCATTATTTCATCATCGGTTTTCTGAAATTATAATTGATCACTGTATTGATTTGAATTACTTGCATTAGAGGTTTTCTTCACATATTGTGGTCAAGTAACCTGCTCACTTTTCCCTGGTTAAGTTTATCCAAGTTTTCAAATTTCTGTAAATCCATCCCTTTCATTCCTTCTTCATGGCAACTCATTAAGTGATTCCCCAACTGATGAGCAGGTACTTAATTTCCAGTTCCTTGCTACAATGAACAAGGTGCTTATATAAATATTTTTGTACATACAGTTCTTGTCGTTCTGTCCTGACCTCTCTGGGTAATTATGCTGTTGTTCAATTGGGTCCAACTCTTCATGATCCTGTGACCATAGCAGGCCAGTATTGTCCAAAGGCTTTTCTTGACAAAGATACTTGAGTGGGGTTTCATTTCCTTCTCTAGTGAGTTAAGGCAAACAGAGTTTAACTGACTTGCTCAGGGTCACATAGCTCATAAGTGTCTGAGGTTGTATTTGAGCTCAAGTCTTCCTATTTTCAGGTCCAGTCCTCTATCTACTAAGCAAAATATATACCTCCTTGGGTAACCATAGTCTTTCCCAAACATGAGATCCAAAAACCATTTAACTCATTTTGAGAGAACATTTGGTAAACCGTTTGGATGAAAGCCCAAGGCAGAACTCACAAATATTGGATTAATGAGGATGTATCATGAGATATCTGGGTGTGTTTTTGAAAAAAAAAAATTGTCAGAATAAAGTGAAGAACAGTGAATGAATGAATGAATGAAAAGCATTTATTCAGGTCTTACTGTGTGCAAAGCACAGTGCTAAATGCTGGGGATACAAATAGAAAAGTCAGACTGTCCTTGCTCTCATGGAGCTCACATTCTAATTAGTGGGTCAACACACATGGAAGGTTTTAGCTACAACATAGATGGCAAGATCCCACGCTCTTTAGTGTGTAGTAGCAATGCAGATGGTAATTTCTTTCTTTCTTTCTTTTTTGCTTTTTGGAGGGCAATTGGGGTTAAGTGACTTGCCCAAAGTCACACGGATAGTAAATGTGTTAAGTTTTGAATTCAGAGCCTCCTGACTCCAGGGTCGGTACTCTATTCACTGCACCACTTAGCCGCCCCAAGATGGTATTTTCTAATGATAAAATGGTATCACTGTCTGGTGCTGAATGGGTCAACAAGGGTATGGATTTTGGTGGCAAGAACTCTTTGTTCAGGATCATCAATAGCTGTGACCATAGCACTGGCAGGAACAGTTGCCAGGCTGCATATCCATACAGATTTTTTCCCAGGATGATGGCTGCAGGGCTGGAGGCAAGGCTCATGTTTTGAGGCCACTGTCACTCCCCAAACTCTTACATTCATGGTTGTGGGCTGAGATGTCTTCATTGGGGTCTGAGGGGAGATAGTGGCCAAGTTGTTTGTGATAGCTCACCCAGCCTGGTCAATGAAATGGTTCTGATCCAGTGTGAGCATGTCAAACAATGAGCAGAAAGAAAACATAAAAAGTCAGCTACATTCCCCCAAGAAACATCCAATAGAACGTCACCAAAAACTTCTTAGGAGACCTTCCTTCTTCCACTCACTGTCCAGGAGAACCAAGAAATTCTTCTTCCCAAAGGTTGAGTGTTGAGTAAATAACCTACTTTCTCCTCTAATACAAATCGACTGACAAACATTCATTAAGCACTTATCATTGTCAAACACCGTGCTAAGACGTGGGGACAAAAAGATGGGCAAAAATACTGACCTTGTCCCCAAAGAGCTCACTTTCTAATGGCAGGAGACAACACTTAAATAACCAGGTATATACCACGTGTATCTAGGGGGCATGTAAGCTAATTTCAAAGGAAAAGCATCGAATTGTGGATGGAATGTAACAACAGGAAAACACTTCTTGCAGAAGAAAACAAAATGTGATCTAAGCCTTGATGGAAGTCACAAAAACGAAGGAGGAATGGCACTCCAGGAAGAGGAAACAGCCAGTGCAAAAACATGGAGTCAGGAGACTTAGTGTGCTGTGTGTGAGAAAAAGTAAGAAAATCAAAGTCACAAGACAGTAGCAGAATTTGTGGAGGGGAGTAAAGTATAAGAAAACAGGAAAGAAGAGAGGGGGTCAGGTGATGAAGGGATTTAAATGCCAAGCAAGATTTTATATTCGATCTTGGAGGTAAAAATTGATTTTAAAAATCTACACTTTCCTTCTTCAATCTGATATAGTCATTGTATGTGATCTTATACCTAGAGAAAATAAGCCTCTTTTAGTTTAGGCTTGTCAAAGACTCCTTTTTTCAAAAATGGTGGCTTAAGGCACTGAGAAGCAAGGGAGAAGTTACAAGTTATCGATTGGTAAAAGGGCCCATGTATTACATTACATAGTGCATGTAACTGGTGCGGTGTGCCAGGGGGGCACTACACTGAGAACAGGGGGCCATCATCTCAGCTCTGCTTCTTAGTATCTCTAGGGTCCCCACTCAATTCAGCAGTTCAACTCAATTTAATTCCACAATCATTTGTTTCTTTCCTGCACTGTGCTAGGTTCTGCATGTATAGAGATGACAATAAAACAATCCTTGAGCTCAAAAGGTTTATTTTATATATTAGGAGGGAGAGGGGAACAGTAGGCAAAGGGGAAATTTAATATAAAACATATACAGTCATTTTTGGGGAGGGAGTGTAACTGGGGGATGGGAGAGAGAACAGAAGAAATATGATCACTGTAATTTCTTTGGGACAGAAACTTTTTATTTTTTTGGAGGGGGGAAGGCAAGGCAATTGGGGTTAAGTGACTTGCCCAAGGTCACAGGGCTAGCTGATGTTAAATGTCTGAGGCCACATTTGAACTCAGGTCCTCCTGACTCCAGGACTGGTGCTCCATTCACTGCATCACCTAGGTGCCCAGGGGACAGAATCTTAAGGAGAGAATAATTAAAAGAGAAAAGGAAAACATACCTCCTAACAATGAGTATTTCCTAGGGAGATCTTTAGGGAAAGTCTGGATGACCAGTCTGGGGTTTTGTAGCAAAGGAGATTCTATTTCAAGTAAAAGTTAGCGTAGAAGGCCAAAGAGGTTTCTTTCTACTTGAATATTCTACAATTCTGTGATCTGCCTCAGGATTGGCTCTGTATAGAAAGTCTACCAAAATATAGTAACTTCTTAGCATACTCATTGAATGAATGAATGCAACAACATTTATCAAGCACTGGGAACTGAAATAGAAAATGAAGAGAGGCCCAAGTCTCCAGAAGCTTCCATTTTAATGGAGGGAGATAACATATGGGTTTCAGCTCTAAGAAAGGTCTTTAGAACTGAACAACAAAGCAAAGGGTTTTGATAAATCTTCTTTAAGGTTAATTCCACTGGTAAAATTCTATCCATTTCCAAAGCTGAACCATCGGACAGAGCTAATGATGATGGTGCTGACCTGCTTTTTTGGGTCTTCAGTGTCTGTGATTGCTGAAGATATCCTCCCTACTGGTCTCAGTTGGTCAGTGGTAGGAGATGTTGGGTTAGGAGTCCATTGTAGTTTGACTCACCTGGCCCACATTGCCTCCTGTCTCTCCTTCAGGAGAAGTCAGGCTGCCTTGTCTGCCCTTTCATGCTTTGAAATTATTTCAAGGAAAATAACCTCTGATAGAAAAACAACAAAAAACTAAGGTGGACTCTTACATTGGCTTATTAAGGGCTTTCTGAGATTACTTATACAAGCCAAGGAAATAAGCTGAGAGGAATTCAGTTAGAGACTTATAAAAGGCAGTGTGGTATGGTTGGAGTGTTGAACCCGGCTAGAGACAGAAGCCCTGGGTTTGAATCCCACCTCAGATACTTGCTCTGTGTTGCTGGGCAAATCACAACCTTCCTGGGACTCATTTCTCATCTATAAAATCAAGAGGCGTACTCAATTTCCTCTAAGTTTCCTCCTACCTCTAAATTTATGATCTGCAGTCAGGACAGACACATGTAACTATTATCATCAAGGAGAACTATTCAGAAATATGGAGATGAATTTGCCCCTTAGAAAGCAAATCCAGAACTATACTAACCATTTCATCTAATTCCTCTCTAGGGGATCTTAAAAAGAGGCTCTTCACCAAGGAATAAAAATATATGCTGGACAGTAGCGGGTGGGGGGTGGGCGGAGAGAGTATATTAGAAAAGGAACTTATACATTCCAATCACACTAGCCTTCCCTATGTGATGTTCTTTCTCCTTTCTATCTTTGCCCAGACTATCTCCCATGCTCAGAATGCTCTCCCTCTCCATTTTGGAATTCCTCTCTTCAAAACAAGGTTCAAGGGTAACTCTTACACAAAGTCTATCCCAATTCCCCCAGTTGTCATTGTTCCTCCCCCGCCCCATTCCTAATTACTTTTAATTTATTTTTCATCTGCTTCATATTCACTTAATGTATATGTTATTTTTCTTCCCCTTAGAATGTAAGCTGTTTGAGGAAAGGGGCTGTTTCATTTTTGGCTATGTATGCCCATCGTCTGGATTACAGCAAGCACTCGATAAATGCATGGTGAATTAAAATGGATCGAAAAATAAAAGACAGCTCATTTCCAATCTCCCAGATCCAAATCAAGTTCCAGAAACCTCGTCAATGCTTTCCAAGCAAGGCCAAGACTAATCAAAGACAGTCGTTTCATGTATAAGTACAAAAGACCAATGTTTAATACAGTCATTATCAAGTTCTCTTCTGTGATAAAAGCTGCTTTGGTTTAAGAGATCAATTCCATTATGGATATTTATACAGTGATGCCTAGTAAATCTATTAGAAATAAAGTGGGCTTCACTTATACCATTGACTAGCCGTCGTCAAAATGGATAGCAATGTATGCCTTAATGTGTAGGTTGCAAAATCATTTTTCTCTTTAATAATGCATATTTTATCGAAAAAGAAATCATTTAGGCATCATGATAACAAAGCAATACATTTTCTATTAACCTCTTTTAAAAGAACTCAGGTTTAGAAGCATTAATAAAATATGAGAAGAGATCTAAGAAAGTTCTTGATTTCTCAAAACCAATACCTGAGGAAATAATTGGCTAAGTTTGTAATGCCTAATGCTGTTAACATCTGAGAAAGTCATAATTAAGGAACAGGCACTGACTAACCTTTAGATGTACCATGTAGTCATGGCTGACTGTATAAAAAAAATGCCTCCCTTTGGCTTAGAAATTATCAATTATATTTTAGTCATAAAGTGGCTTGACAGGAAATAACACAGTTTTAGGAAAGGTAAAGAGTTATAAAATTCCAATGGAATAGCTTGAGAGTCATTGGAGTGGGATGCAACATCTGGGTCAAGGAGACGAACCATTGAATTGTTATGAAAATAACCCTTTGACACATGGAAATTCTTGATCAGTTCTATTTTATAACTCCAAACAAAAACAACAGCTTTCCCCCTGAATAGCTAAGCTACAGTCTTTTGAGATGCAATCTACTTCATTTCTGGTGCAAGGATGTGTATGTAAAGTTAAATGAACACCAATTTTTAGTCAGACAATAATGTAGAGGAAATCATCACTTCCAACCCTCCATAATAATTAGAAAGTGTTTTTTTCTTTTGCTCCCTTAATTTTTAGAAAGTCCATTTCCATGGATCCAAAGCATATTTATGGACAAAGAAACATAAACATGCAATAAGCTCGGTTTATTCAGTGTGGGGTGAGGGGCTCATTTCTTTGCTTGGTAACTCTGTAACCTTGGCATTGTGTAACAAAGACATAAAGTACAGGGAATATATGAAGGTATATCCCCATAGTAACAACAGCTCATCTGCATTGCGTGTTCGTGTGTGTGTGTGTGTGTGAAAGAGAGAGAGCATGTATGTATATATTCTGCCCTATAATTTCTTTCCGTACTTCATGCTCTTAAACGCAAAGGTGGGTAGCGCAGAGGTGGATGGGTAGTGACAGTCGTTCTTGCTACTTACTTCACACGATAACTCTTCATGCCTCATCCCACACCACGAGATAGATTTTGCCTCCAGCATCATCTCTAGGGAGTCCAACCCCTCAACCATTACTTAATAATAATTATGATAGGAAATTTAAATGAGGTCATGAAATCTGAAAAGAGTTTTACATGCATTGTCTCATTGGATCCTCACAATAATTCTGTACTAAGGGTATAATCATCCCCATCTTCAAGATGAAGAAACTAAGTACCACTCAAGCAAGCACCATTCAGGTGCTAGGCTCTGAGGATACAAAGATAAATGGGAAACTATTGCTGCCTTTAAGGAAAATATATTCTTCCAGCAGAGACAACAGATACACAAACAAATGTTTGTATTTACAGAACAGAACAGGGTAGGGAATGGAGGTAATAGTAGTTGAGGGGAATCAGGAATATCTTTATGTAGAAGGCAGCTCCTTAGTTGAGTCCTACAGGGAGCAAAGGATTCCAAGAATCAGAGGTGGGACAGGGGTGACATCTTGGACATCCTGTGCAAAAGCTTGGAGATGGGAGATGGAGAGTTTTGTGTGAAGAACAGAAGTAAAGCCTCAGTTTGGCTGGCCTAGGTATCATGGCTGGTCAGCATTGGCAGAAGGGTTTTAAAAAACCTTGTAATTCTGAGCCTGGTACTTTTTACATATCACATTAATTCCTACCTGGTGTGTGTGTGTGTGTGTGTGTGTGTGTGTGTACGCCCTCAGCAAGAAAACTATTGTACTGATAACAAATGGGAAAACAGTTAACAGTTGATCTACAGAATGTAGCTTAGTGAACAGAATAATAACAATGACAATAATAACTAGTATGTATACAATATGAAGTGATTTACAAATATATCATTTACTTCTCTCAACAACCTTGGGAGGGAGGTGCTATTATTATCCCCTGTTTGACAAAAAAGGAAACTGAGGCAGAGGTAAAATGACTTGCCCAAGGTCAGATAGCTAGTAAACTTCTGAGGCTGAATTTGAACTCAGGTCTTCCTGAATCCAGACCCAGAGTTCTATATAACACTACCCAGCTGCCCCAGTGATGTGAAACATGAGAAAACTTAGTAAGTTTTTAAGTTGTTAAGAGTAAGCAGAAAGAGGAAAAGAATATACTATATATAATAGCTCTAAAAACATAAATGATATAAACAGTAAAATGAAATGGAATATTGTAATTATATGACCAAGCTTAGTCCTTCCTACTCATTGAAAAAGTGGGGTACAATGGGTGGGAAGTGCTGCATACTTACTTAGACACAGTTAATGTGTTTGTTGGTCAATTTGCTAGACTTTTAAAAGAAATATCTTTGTTACAAGGGAAGATTTGTTGAAGAGTGGGGGAGGGTGGGGGCACTTTCAGAAACATAAGTGATCTAGAAACAAAAGGTATCAATACAATTTTAAAAACAAGAAGAGCATTGAAGTTGGAGCCCTTGATTCAAATCTAAAATCTGCAGCTAGCTGTGATCTCAGGCAAGTCTCTGGTCTCTCAGGCCTCAGTTTCTTTCTTTGTAAAATGAGAGGGCTGAGCTCTGTGATTTCTAAGGTCCCTTCCATCTCTGGCCTCCTGACTTCTTTCTGTTGTTAATGTTCTCCCCACACCCCAAAGGGCCCTTAGTGCTTTTTCTGTACATATTTTTTTGTATATCCATGTATGTATTTATCAGTTCTTCTGTTTCTGCTAGCTCTCTAAAGAGAATGTAAGCTTGTCTCACATGTGCCTAGCACGGTGTCTGGCACATAATGGGACCTCAATGAATGCTTCTTAAATGGAACTGATTTGAATTTTATGATTCTAAGTGTATTCTAAGTCAGATGGGTCATGGGATATGGATATATTCCAGGATTTTCTCTAACTCCAAATCTTTCTTTCACCAAGGGAAAGTCAGAGAATTCTTGAATTTCTGTTATTCTCAATGATTATAAGGGGACAAATGATATTTATTCATTAACACCGTAGATACAAAGTGTTAAATAAAATATTAGCAGTACAGCCTAATAAAAATAAGCTTAATGCTGTTAATTATTCCTTTTGTTTTATTCTACCGTCAAATTAGGAAATAATGAAATATGGCAAGGAACAGGAAAAGTTTTGTAGTTGGCTTTCTTTATTAATCTTAATTCATTAGCAAAGTGTTTTCATGAATGGTAATCAGCTCAATTTGAGTATCCTAATTTTGTATTTTAAATTAATATATCATATTTTTTAATTAGAAAGGTAACAGGAATATTGTAAGATAAGCAAAGAGGAAGCTAAGGATAGGCACCAAGAGGAACAAACAGTAAGAGGCCTGAGGGAACAAAGCATCAATCACCAAAACATTACCCGTCACTATCATTCACAGAAAAATGGTACCCATCTTTTCCCTACTGAATAGGAAACAAGTACAACCACCATGCAGCTATCTAACACCATTCACAGCTCAGATGCAGAATAATGTTAAGGAGTAATGACCACAGAAATTGTTAGAATGAGCTGTTGCTAGGTGAATTTCAGCCCCCAAAGAAGGTGTATCATTCTGACTCTTAGTGAATCGATTGACTAATCCAGCAGAGTGCCTATCAATCCGACAGTCGATCTTTCCAGCTATCATCCCAAAACAGGGTCCCTTCCCCATTCATAAGGACATTAGACTTGTCAACGAAATTGAAGGACCCATTCAAATCAGAGCTTCCTGCCAGCTCTGATCTCCAAATCCATCTTTCATGCCATAATCTACTTAACCTGAACAAAGGCTGCTGAGCAAGAAGTGGGGGGGGGGCTGTCCACCCCCTTGGGAGCCTACAGAAGGTAACAAGAATCCTACCTGTCCATTAGCATGTCAAAACAAGATGCCCATCAATAGCTGGGATTGGGGAAAAAATGATCTTTATAGAAACGCTTTCAAAAATAACCACCGAACATAAAATGCCCTTCTAGGAATCAGATTTGACTAAAAGATAAACAGGCTTTCGGTAAACTAGCTCTTATAAACCCTGCTGGAGGCTCTGAATGGATTTAGACATTTAGAGCAGTGTGTGCAGTGGGGCCACTGATAGCTACTTAAAAAAAAAGTTAACCAGGAGAGTTCTGCCCATAATTTTTTTTCTAAGTAGCTGCTTCTGGGACATTCATTCCATTACATTCAATTAAAAAAATGTTTATTGGGTATCCATGATGTGCATAGTAAATGTGTTTGGTGCTGAAAATACAGGGACAACAATGAAACAGAGTCCTGGTCTTCAAAAGTCTTACATTCTACTCACATTCATCTGATAAAAACAATGACTTCATGAATAAAAATCTTGACTTTGTCTTGGTTTGTTTCCTTAATTCCACAAACTCACCCACTGCATATAGTGCACTGTCCTAGCTACAGATTTTAGACACTAAAGAAACAGAACAACAAACAGCCCCTGATCTGGAGGAATTTACGGTCTGTAGGGGGATAAGATCTCCTTTACATGAAGCCTTTCCCTCACCCCCCCTATCCTAGATGCTAGTTCTCTCCAAAACAAAACTACCCTGCAATTATTTTTTTGTTTACTTTGCGTGTGTATATAAATATCTGTGCATTTATGTGTTGTTTCCCCTGGTAGAATGTAAACCCCCTGAGGACAGGAACTATTCCATTTTTGTCTTTTGTCTCCAGTGCCCAGTACATTGCCTGGAATACAGTTGGCACTGGATTGTCAGATGGTGATAACACACAGTAATACATGGCAATGGGCATTAATGAGGTCAGAAAACAGGGGTTCAAATTCTGGCTCTTCTGCTTATTTGTTGTATGACTCTGGATAAGTCACTTAACCTCTCCCTGACTCAGTTTCCTCAATCTAAAAGAGGTGGTTGAACTACATTGTCTTTCAATGTCCTTTTCAGTTCTAAATCTGTGATCCATGATCAATACATATCAGAGGAAGGTGAGACAAGTACTGGTGCATGATTCTTTCTTAGTGAGGATAACCAAACTATTTAATGACAATGTCAACAAGAGAGGGCTTACTGTACTCTGCGGGCCTTATATCCAGACTATGAAGGCAAGCCTCTGAAGATCCTTACATCTAGTAAGTTGAAAGGTCTACCACTTTGTAGACAGTAGGATGGAGATGACTCTGGTTCACTAGAGGTATTCAAGAGAAGACTGTTGAACCACTTTGTTAGGAAGCCAGAGCCTACGAAGCTCTTTGAGGGCAGTAATAGTATCCCTGTGTAGTAGTAGTAGTAGTAATAGTAGTAGTAGTAGTAGTAGCAGCAGCAGTAGTAGTAGTAGTATACTAGCACTTATATAGCTTGAAAAATACTTTATAAACATTATCTTATTTTATCCTCTCAATGAACTTCAGGATGTCCTATTATTATTTCCATCTTACAGATGAGGAAATAAAGGCACATAGTGATTAACTGACTTGCTCAGGGTTAAACAACTAATAAAATAACTGAGGCAGAATTTGAACCTCGATCTTCCTGACTACAGGTGCAAAACTTTAGCCCTTTGTGCCACCTAGCTGCCTGTACTATGGACACATAGGTTCTCCATCAATTATTTCTTCAACAAATGAGTAAAAGGTATTTTTACCATTTATGACTGGTTTTTGTGAGGGAAGATACTTCATTGGCATGTCCCTAATGTCAAGAGAACCAGAGGAAGGTCACTTGTACATGGGGTGGATCCTCTGCTCAGGAATCAGGGAAGACATAGAGAAGAATCCCAAAGAACAAAGAGGTGGGGATGGGTTAAGCCTCACAGGGGTAGAGAGAGTTACTATATTGAGGCTGGACTAATGACCCTGAGGTCCCTTATGGCTCCAAACAGATGATCCTCTGAATAGTCTTCCATTGAAAATGACTTATAAAAACACTGGGTTTAAGTGGCATTGCCCTTCAAGAGCTTTTGTCCAACAGTGAATGCAGTGGGATATGGGTAGAGACTGGAGCTGTGATGTCATTAACATGGGCAGTTCCCAGACATGGAAACTTCTTCTCCCCAGTGCCATGGACGGGCTTCTCTTTGTAGGATGGTTTCCTTTGAACTGAATAGTTTCCTGAATGTAAATGAAATATGCCCTAACTTAATTCCTGGTAAGCCTGGATTTTAACATGTTGGTTTTATAGCTGCAGGTACAAAGAACATAGGACATGGAAGGGAACCTTAAATCATTCCATTGTTGTTTTTTTGTTTTACCAACAAGCTTTTACTAAGCATCTGTTACATCCCAGACACTGTGTTAAGTGCTAGAGATACAAGGAAAAACCAGCATCTGGGTCTCAAGGGACTCAAAGTATAATGGTCAGAGCACTGAACAACCAGGTAAAAACCATCCTTATACAGAATGGACTGGAGATAGTCATATGAGGGAGGCGGAAGGCATTAGTATTAAGGGAGATCAAGAAAGACTTCTTGCAGAATGTGGAATTTTAGCTGCATCCTAAAGGAAGACAGAGAAACCAGGAAAGGGAGACAAGGAAAGTAAAAACTCCCAGAACTGGGCAATAGAACATCTTACGGGAGGCTGGTGTCACTAGACTGCAAGTACATGAGACCAAGGCATAAGAAATCTGTAAAGGTAGGAAGGGGCCGCGTTATGAAAGGATTTGAAGGTCAAAAAGAAGATTTTACATTTGATCTTGGAGAAACAGGGAGCCAACGGACTTTCCTGAGCAGGAGAGAATGGGATAGCATGGTCAGACTGGGGCTTTAGGAAGATCTGTTTGAACAGTGAGTAGAGGATAGGAGGGAGTAAGGAAAGATTTGAGGCAGAAAGATAAACTAGCAGGACATCTGCAATGGTCCAGGTGTGAGATGATGAGGTTCTACTCCAGGGTGATGATAATGTCAGAGGACAAAGGGAGTACAAATGAGAGATGTTACAAGATTAAAGTAAGAGACCACTGGTCAAACTGGTACCAAGAAGAATGGGGCAAGGCTAAGACACAGGCTATCAGATACATGGCCATTCCCCAAGTAGGCAGTAATTGGAGTCCGTTGCAAGAACCCCAGAAGAACGGAGAACTCTGGAGAGGTCAGAGTGCAGGAGTGTGGGGAGTGGAGGTGAGTAATGGGTATCACTTAGGTCACACAGTATATAGAGGGCTGGACTTGAGTTAGGAAGTCCTGAATTTGAATCCTGCCTCAGACACTTACTACTTCAGCGATGTGGGTCAGGTCATTTAAATTCAATCTCAGTTTCATGATATGTAAGAAGGCAGATAATGACAGCAGCTACTTCAGAGTTGTGAGACAAATGAGACAAGATATCTGAGGTGCTTTGCAAATGTTAACTTTCTAAGTAAATGCCAGCTTCTATTATTATAACTGTGTGGCAAAGGGGTATTGTGTGGGAGCTCCATAGGAAAGCCAGTGTTAACTAAGTGTAGAAAGAATGAAGATTAGAGAAAGCCACAGGGAAGTAAATGGTCAGTGAGACAGGAATCTAAGGGGTAAAAATACTGTAGGGAAGAACCTGACAAGTAGTCAAGAGCCAAGGAAAATGGTCAAGGCTCAGGAGATCCCTAAAAACTCAGAGAGGAACCTCTATTGGCCATCTAGTCCAAAGCACGTTATGGTACAAAGGAGAAAGCTGATGCCCTTGAAAGTGATTTGACTCTCCCAAGGTCATGCAGGTACTAAGTATGAGAGCAGGGAGAGGGATCCAGTTCTGCTGACACCAAATGTAATATTCTTTCTACCGTTTCCCAGTGTACCCCCACCCCTCCATGCCCTATAAAGCAAACCAAAGCCAACCTAACAGATATGAACTGTCAGAATCACAAAGGCCCTTGATCTTCTGTACCTACCAGGACCTTATTGGGGAAGGATCAAAGGGCCTGTTGTCTGGGCCCTGTTGATGAAAAGCAAGCTGGGAATGCCCCACTGAAGGAACAAACCAAAGGAGGGAAGCTGCTTCAAGAAGACAGGATGTGATGGGCTCATAACAATTTCACCCTCCAAGAGCTTAATAAACTAATCATTTCTTCTAACACTGCATGTCAGATATAATTTGAGGAAGGGCTCACCTCAATATTTTCATTTAGGCTATGGGAGATGAAGAATGAAAAAAATGCCCTTAGGAGCCCTCTCTGGAGCAGGACTCTGGCCCGGCTAATTATGGCAGCTGCTCTTCCTCTGCCCCTTTTAGCCTCTTTGCTCCCTCCACCCCTCATCTCCATCGAGCTAAACTCCCAATCTTGACCTCTCGGCTTCTTCTTATGGCTGATGCTCAAGTCTTGCATGACAGGTCGAAAGCAGACGAAGTTTACTCTCGATAGAATTGCTTTGCCCTAAAGGCCAGACCTTACTGCACTAGGAGTTACTAGCTGTTGATGGTAAGGTCTGGGAAAGAAGATGGTCACAGTGGGCAACGATGTTTTCTCTTCTGCTTTCAGAAAAAAGAAACTGAATTCGCTGGGATTGTGTTTTCTTTGGATTCCATGAGAGGTGAATTATTTTGTTAAAAATCCATAAATAAGCTATACGGCATCTATGTAGGAGAGCAGCTAGGAGGCGCCATAGAGCGGAACATTGGGCTTGGAATCGGGAAGAGTCATCCTCAGGAGCTCAAAGCCAGCTTCAGACATTACATTTACTAGTGTGTGAGCCCAGGCAACTCACTTACCGGTGTTTGCCTCAGTTTTCCCATATGTAGAATAAGCTGGAGAAGGAAATGGCAAACGGCTCCATATCCTTGCCAAGAAATGACTGAACAACAATGTATGAAGGCAATGAGCTGTTATTGAGCCATAATGAATGATGAAGATGAAGAATTCTGAGAAACACAGTAAGACTTCTAGGAAGCAACATAGAGCTGAGAAAAAGCTATTGACAACGATTACTTAAAATAATAGTGAAAAGAAGTCCAAACTTGAGAGGTTAAAAAAGCTTGGGGTTCATTATAACAGACCACATTAGCAGTGTACTGTCAAAGCACAGAAAAGAGGAAAGAGGGTGAGATTTGTAGTCAGGACCTGAGTTCAATTGCTAGCTCGGCCAGACTGGCTGGGTGACCTTGGTCAAGACACGTCAGCTCTACGGACGTCTTTCCTCATCCATACGATGAGAGTTGGACCAGATGATTTCAGGTTCCCTTTCAGCTCTCAATCTATGAACCCATGATAGTCGGATGGTCCAAAATGGTGGCACAGTAGTTGAACTTGCCTTCCCCTTCAGGGCAGTCAGAGGGTAAACCACCAGCAGTTTTGAGAAGTGCCTTTTCTGTGTTCTCTTAAGAGCAAGGAAAGAAAAACAACACAGAGATCTAATCACTAGGGCCAAGTTGGAGACAGCATCATGTTCTGGAAATGCTCCTTCTCAGTGGTCCTCCTGAGCTGGAGGCCTAGACTCTTAATGTGGCTTTTGCCACTGACTCTGTGACCTTGGGTAAGTCCCTTTATCTTACCTCCCTTCCTAATTTTTAATGTGAGGAGCTGGTACTAGATGATCTCAAAGGTCTCCTTCAGCTTTAAAATTTTATGACCAAAAACAATTAAAGACTTTTCTTTATCTCATGAAAGAAATTTATAAGCTGAATCTAAGAAACCCAAGAGTGAGCCTTTTAACTACAGTACAGTAATTGCTCAGACACATATTAAAGGCTCTCAAAAACCTAGCCTTCATTGACTAATTGGAACAATCTGTCTTGATATGTGTATGTAATGGCCATTAATAGAAGAGCTACATTTTCTTTAAGAGAAAAACACACCAGAGAATGACCGTTTTTTTCTAGTCTAGGTGGGGCATATAGAGTGAGATCTGGAATGGAATCGGGGGTAATTCTCTCTCTCATCTTCAACATTCAATTATTAAATCATTTCTAGGTAGAAAGGATTGTGCTAGGACATAAAAAGACAAAAATGAAACAATCCCCATCCTCAAGAATCTTACAGGCTACTAGAGAGATACACATAAACTAAGATAAATCTAAAGCCTAAGTAAATTAATACATGATAGTTTCAAGAGGGTGAGAGTGTTTAATAAATGGGAAGATTGGGAAAGGCTTCAAAGAGGAGGGTAGTATCTGAAATGTGCTTGATGGCACCTTATCAAGAGGCAGAAGTCAGGAGGGTGGAAATTTCAGACACCATGGACCACTGCAAAGGCAGGAAGGTGGGAGATGAATGCAATACATGAGAAATAACTAGGCTAGTTTAAGATTAAACACATATGAGGGGGAACAATATATCTATCTTGAAGTTTCCTTAAGAAGTTGTTTTTAGAAGGGAATTTTGCTCAATAAAATTTCTTAGACCATAATTCTGTCATTTTCAGCCACTGATGGTGAAATACAAAAAAAATTTTTTTTTTTTTTTTTTTTTTAAAGCAATTGGGGTTAAATAACTTGCTCAAGGTTACACGGCCAGTTATTTGTGGGTGTGGTGCTGAGTATCTGAGCCCGGATTTGATCCAGGTCATCCCGACACGGGAGCCGGTGCTCTTCCTCGCTGTGCTACCTGGCTGCCCCTAAAACTCTCATTTCTAAAGCTCTCATCTGGATGGCCTCCTTATTTTATATTTTTTCCTAGGATGTCATCTTTAGAATTGAATCACTTTCTTAGTAAACAATATCAAATTTTTAGTGAGAAGACTTAATTGGCCAGTAGAGTCATTCAATGGAGTTTCATGACATTTCTGTTAAAGCAAGCACTCAGATAAAGGCATATTGCAATAATTATTAGCTACCTGATAAAGGTATTCTCCCATTTAGAGGCCTATTGTTTGTGTTAATTTCACCATTCGGGTGAATCCATCACCTGGCCATGAATATTGCCTTGAGCTCTCAGAATATGGAATTAAAAATTGGATAATTTCCATTTCTGCTTTCAACATGTGATTTCCCCAAGTCATCACTGACTGGGTTATTGGAAATACAGAGCAGGGTGTTGCATTTAGCCAGTAAAAAAAAAAGCATTCTATATAGGCCAAATCAATGAGAAAAAAAAAAACAACCTCATGAAGAAGAGAGAGAAATTCTTTAAATTAAAATATACTTTATCAACAAGGTAACAGCTAGTGACATAGTGAGTAAAAGTGGTGGCCCACAAAGTCAGGAAGACCTAACTCAAATTACTCTCCAGATATTTACTAGCTCTATGACCCATGGCAAGTCACTTAACCACAGTTTCCTCATCTGTAAAATAGGGATGAAAGCCCCTATCTCACAGGGCTGCTGTGAGGGTCCAATGAGTGAGGATTTCTGTAGCACTTCATGAGCATTAAAGCTATTATTGTTATCCTAATTATTCTTAATAGTTAAGTAGTCTGTCACCAGAAGTCAAGAATCAGCATCTTTAGTTCTCTATAGGAGGACTGTCTAAAATGAGTTGTCTTTTCTATCTCTATGCTCTGTCTTATAACTATTCTTATTGGTCTTCTTCTTCCTTTGAGGGCATTAGAACTTCATTATTAGAATTATTAGATCCAAACCTATTATCTCATCAAAGTAGGGAACTCTCCATTTGGAAACTTCTTTCATTTAGAATTTATCTATGATTTATCATTCAAGAAAGTTACCTAGGACCTAGGAGGAAACCTTGTCTATTCCCCTAACTGCTAGTGCCCTCTCTCAAGGTACCCTATATTTACCAACTTTGTATATGCTAGAATAGAGCACAATCTATTTGTATATGCATTTGTCTCCCCATTTAGAACGTAAGCTCCCTGAGGGAGGAATATTCTATTCTTTGTTGAAGGCCAGTGCCTACTGAGTACAGTCTCATAGTTCCATAGTAGGTGTTTAATAAATACTTGTTTAAATATGGTTACCCAAGCAGTATGTATCAGAGGAAGGCCAGACCCCAAGGCTGGGAATCTACCACTCAGTAAGGCTGCTTCTCATTATACAATGAGACATGTTACATTATCCATAATAAAAGATGTGATACAACATACGATATTATATGTGGGTGAGTGTGTGCAGTACAAACTTTATATAGCGCTCATTATATAAGATTTTTACTCCTTCACAAAGCAGCTCAAATGGCTTATACATAACTCATCTCCTGTCTCCCTAACTTTGCACTGATTGTCCTCACTGCCTGGGACAGCTGTCTCCTCACCAGATGCCTGGAATCACAAACTTTCTGCAAATCTCAACATCAGGACTATCTTCTATAGGCAGTCATTCTTGATTTCCTGCAGCAGCTAATGGCCTCTCACCCTAAAATTTCCCTTTTCATATATCTTGTATTCTTTTACATATGTACCTGCTATTTCTCCTTGGGGGTGCAGGAGCTGGGTTTAGTTTTTTTTTTTTGTCTCTGTATCTCCTGTAGTGACCATACTCCCCATTTTAATAAATGTTTGCTGATTGAGAGGTGCTTAATTAATAAAACCCTCACCAAATGACTGACTGGGCAAAATCAAATGAATGAATGGAAATCCAGTCAAAAATCAGAGTGTAATTTTCTGCCACTGGGTAAAAGTGATTCTAACCCCCCTTCCCAAAGTACAGCATTACAGGTAACAAGAAATGGCTCCTCACTAAGAGCTTCCTCCTTATTAGAAACACTTACTGAGCACCTCCAGTGTATAAAACACGACAGCCTCAGATGAAACATATTCTTTGACATCTTCAGCTCACAGATGATCTATTAGCAGCTCAAAGTCTACTGACAGCAGGCCAGGAAGAAGCAAGGATGGTAGGCTTATCACTATTAACCTCAATATTTGCAACAAATTAACTCGATCTTCAAAAGCACAGCCGTGAAGCTTTCCACAAACTCTGGAGGAGTGAAATGTACCTATTTTAATGACAAGGGGGTTTGGGGAGTGGGGGTGTATGTGTGAAGTTGAACTACCAGCCTCCATATGGCTCCATAGCCCTAGCTGTTTTCAGCTCAGGATTCCTCATTCCCCCAGCAGGTAGACTCCCGCAATTGCCTCATTTTTCCATTACAAGAAATACTATGCAATTCTATGGCTGGGATTGAGGGGAAGGAAAGGAAATAGACTTTCTCTCAATCCTGACTCCTTTCTATCCCTTATAAATCTTTCAGAATGGCCCCTCTGAGTGACTGTGTCACTAAGAACTTGTTAAAGGCTTGAGATTTAAGATGGCTTGAAACCTTTGTGCTATAGTTTTGACAGGACCAGGATGAGGGGACTGGGTCAGGAGTGGGGGGAAGAAGGAGCCTAGCTCTCCACCAGTAAATTTTCTAGACTTGAACATAGGATGCATCTGACACTGGGCCTCCCAGTGCCTTGACCTCAGGGCTGAAAACGTTCTCATGCCCAGTGTTATTTGAGTTGCCTGGCTCTGTGAACTGTATTTTGAAAAGAGCATTCGAGGTTTGCAGCATCAAATACTGGGCCACAGCTGAGTGGAGGATTTGAATAGAAAAAATGTCTTAAACCAATCTTCATTCACAGGAAGGAGAGGGTTTAAAAAAAATTGGCTCTTTCCATAGAAACGGACGCTACTAAGGGATTTTGTTAAACCTTTAGATCCTTTACTAAGTACAAGAAAAGAAATCTATTCTTGGCTTCTAGAACCTGTAATTGGTTAGAATTTTCATCTACTGGAAATGGAAATGGTCCCTCTAGGGTAAAACCTTCTGTTTTGTGCTGGAGGCCATGCTAAGATGCTCCTGAGTTGATTAGCAGAGCAAAGCATTTTCAATATCGTGGGTCTCTTTGCTTGCTTCTCATTGAAATTTTCCAAGGGATCAGACAATCTTTGGATATCGCTTCGCTTCTTCGCTTTTTGTTTTGTTTTGTTGGTTTAACTGGAAAGAATCAGCAGCTAGGCAATTGAGTTAAATTCTTCTGTGACGTTATTGACACTGACTTCAATCTGGAAGAATTGTGAGAAAACAAAGAGGGATCCTTGACTTGGGAGGCTGTGCACCTGAGTTTTGATATCACTTCTCCTGCTTCATAGCCATGTGCCCTCAGGCAAGTAGCTTCTTCCTAAGCATAAACTTTTTTTTTCCTTTCTGCAAAATAAGGGAGGTGGATTATGGTACTGACCCTATAGGGTCAGAGGAAATGGATTCAAATCTCATTTCTGATACTCACTATTGTGTAACCTGGGGCAAGCACCTGTGAGAATCTGGGCAAGTCACTGAAACGCTGTGCCTCAGTTTCCTTCTATTTAAAATGAGGATAATAATAGCACCTACCTCATATGGTTATTGCAAAGATCAAATGAGTTAACATACGTAAAAGTACTTTTCAAATCTTAAAAAAAAAATTTTGTTTGTTTCAGGTTCCACCTGACTCTCCATGACCCCATTTGGGGATTTTCTTGGCAAAATATTCAGTGTTTTCCCATTTCCTTCTCTAGTTCTTCTTACATCTGAGGAAGCTGAGGCAAAGAGATGTTTAAGTGATTTGGTCAAGTTCATATAGCTGGTAAGTAAGTAATTCAGGTCTTCCTGACTCCAGACCCAGGAATCTATCCACTACTGTTGCTGTTTAGTCATGTCCCAACTCTTCCTGACCCCATTTGGTATTTTCTTGGCAAAGATATTGAAGAAGTTTGCCATTTTCTCCTCCAGTCCATTTTACAGATGAGGAGACTGATGCAAACGGGGTTAAGTGACTAACTCTATGATCCTTCATATATGTTAGTTGTTATTGTTTTTTTTTTTTTTATCCTGCCTGTTTCCTCAGTTTCCTCCTTGATAAAAATGAGGAGTTTGGGCTAAATGACCTCTGAGATCCCTTGAATCTATGACTAACTCTATATCCGAAGAACCCATGAACATATTTCAAAGCCATCTTTGCCCGTCTCCAGGGCCTGAGGACCTTGGCTTCGTCTCCAGGGCCTGAGGACCTTGGCTTCGTCTCCAGGGCCTGAGGACCTTGGCTTGTTCACAACCACCACAGGGAAAGTTTCTGCATTCAGGGAATCTGTGATAATAACCTGGTTTCTTTCTTTTCTTCTTTTTTATCCTTTCCTGCAGACAGTCCTCTCTTTGACTGTAATTCTCAGTTCAGTTCAATCAGATTGCAGCATTTGACATGTCAAAGGCATACCGTCAAAAGGAGCCCTGAGCAAGTTCACATCTAAGGCTGATTATGAGAGATGAGGTCTGTCAGATATTATGAAGATTTACCACTCCTGGGACCAGGGCTACTTTTTACCCCTTGAAATCTGGTCTCGGGCTTTGTGCAACTTTGCATTAACTTCTCCACTGAGTATACTGTAAGTACCAGGGCATCCTCAAATATTCCTCTTAATTAATACAGGACATACACATAAAAGATCAGCCAGATGGAGATTAAATATTTCACTAATAAAGGATGAAACATCCTGTACTAAAGTAGAATCTTTATTTTAATAAAGTCATTAATTAAAAATTCAACCTATCCCCCTGCCACTCAATGGACAGCACAAAAGTTGCTAATATAGGGAGGTGAATCACAGTTATGCCACAAAATAGTAAAAAGCATAATAACCAAGAAACTGTTGACTAGATCAAAGTACTTCATGGAAAGTCAGCACCAGGTAAACAGACATTTCATCAATAGATCAGACTTTCAAGAATATAACTCTTCTAAGAACCTATCACAAGTCTAACAATTCTACTGCTGCTGTTGTTGATGCTAATGTTAATACTAATAATAAAATAGGGAGACAAGTGTGAAAGGAGGCTATGTTTATGTTAAGAAATAATTTCTTAAACTCCATTTTTCCCCCATCCTGAAAAAAAGGTAGCAAGGCACGATCAAAGTTGAGAGATGATAATATTCTATCAAACGATAAAATTTTCCTCCTGTTCTTCCTTCCTGTTCCTCTAGGTCTTCAAGTATGGCACTTTGATTGAATCCAAACAAATCCCCTTATTGTTCTGTGAAGTTTGGATTCAAAGGGCTGCATGTGAGGACCTAGAGGGCTACATCTGGCCTCAAAGAGGGCAGATCCCCCACCCTGGGTTTAGACACTTGGGATTCAAATCAACCAACGTGTATTAAGCACTGACAGTATGCCAGATGTTGGAGTTACAAAGACAAAAATGAAACTGTTCCTATTCTCAAGGAGTTTAGATTTCTTCCAACGGGGTCTCGACCTGGGTTCTGTGAGCTTGAATTTTTGTTTGAAAGTTCTGTTAACTGAATTTGAATATTTGAATATAATTACTTTTCTTTGTAATCCTACGTATATTATTTTCTGCATTTAAAATATTATGTACAGAAGAGGTTTGCTGACTTCCCAAGAAGTCCATTATACAATAAAGGTTAAGAATTCCTGGACCAGAGGTATACTACAAGTATTCTAGTGAATAAATGCGAAGTATATTAAAATAATTCATGACAACTGCAGGGATGGAGAGAATATTAATAACTAGGGATTAGAGGAGTTCCCAGAAAAGTCTCCTGATGGAGTAACACTCAGAAAGTTTTCTATACAAGCCTCTTTTCCTGACTAACAGGACAGATGTCTAGGAGGATGTAGATAGGTAAAGACCTATCAGGGGTGGAAACTTCGTGGAAGTTTGGATTGAGTCAAAAGATTGCACTTGAGGACCTAGGGGTCATAGGTTCCCCACTCCTATCTGAGAGATACAAAATGAACTAAGAAACCACAGTGGCTTCATCCAGTCTAACACTGGCTCTTTGAGCATGGCCCAATGAGTCACATCCTATGGAGGGTTCCATATGTTCCATTCTCTCCCTTGTTTACAAGTTATTCCATTGTCAGGACTGTGTATGGCAGAAACACATTTGGAAGTGAAAGCCCTGAGATTGAGGGAGGCTGGGAGATGAAAATGAGCTCCTAAGAAAGGCCATGAGGTCACAGAACTAGTCTTTGTCTAGGAACTTCTAGGAATGTCTTTGACCTTTCAGTTCATTTTCCAGGATCAGATGGATTCTCAGTAACCCATCTACCCTTATCTTAGATGAGTTGTCTTGTGATCAGCAGCAGAAATTGATGAAGCAGATGGCCAGGCTTAAGGGTAAATACAGGGCCTGATAGGTATGATGACCAGTAACTTATGCATTTACTAGCTTTGTGACACTGGGAAATTTACTTAAACTCTCTGAGTCTCAGTTTCCTCATCTGTAAAATGGGGATAATATTAGCACCTATTTCACAGGGTTGTTATGATATAAAGTGTTTAAAGAGAAAGTTCCGGAAAGCTTAAAGAGAAAGGGGATATTATGGGAGTCAGCTGAAAGACTTAGTGTTCAAGACAGAGACCAGATCTGACCAAACCAGAACCAAGTGAGGGACAAGGTGTCAAACTCTAAAAGGTTTAAGCGAAGATGGGTTGGTCAAAGACTGAGCAGGGAGGTGAGAAATTTGACTTTATACAATTTAATGAGCAAGGCAGTTTATAATTTGGAAACAAGGCATCAGTAACAAGAAAAATATTTCAGGGATTTAAATGACCACAAGCTCTATATGACAACAATTTAATGTAAAGGTCCCCAAAGCATTATTCAGACTGCAATAATAAAAGTGTACTGTTCAGAATAATGGAGTTTGTGAATATCCCAACATATTTTGGGGTTGGTCAGACCACTTCTATAATACCAGATTCAATTCTAGGAACCACTTTTTAATAGAGATACTGACACACAGGGCTATTCCTGTGAAGGGTAACCAAGATTTTAAAGACACTCAAAACTCTCTTACAATGACTATGAGAAGAAATAGGGATTGTTTAGCATAAAGAAGACTTCAGGGGCAGGCGGAGAGATACTTAATATTTATGTTAAATTATGATATAGGCTCATACATAGAGATACTAAGGTCCTGCCCCATCCTATCAAGGTAGGGGTAAGAGAATGGAATGAATATTTATTAAATCCCTGCTATACTTTCTATCATAACAACCCTGTGAAATAATAGGTGCTAATATTATCCCCATTTTACAGATGAGGAAACTGAGGCTCAGAGAGTTTAAGTAAATTTCTCAGTGTCACAAAGCTAGTAAGTGCACAAGTTCCCCGTCATTATACCTACCAGGCCCTTTAAACCTTTCAACCAGGCCATCTACTTCATATATGTCTGCTACTTATCACAAGATAACTTATCTAAGATGAGAGTAGATGGGTTACTGAAAATCCATCTGATCCTAGAAAATAAACTGAAAGGTCAAAGACATTCCTAGAAGTTCCTATACAAAGACCAGTTCTATGACCTCATGGCCTTTCTTAGGAGCTCACTATCAGCTCTCTCTGAACTTGGCATAAAAAATACATTATCAGGAGGTATAGGATAGTAACCACCCAGAACATTCACTCAGATTCAGCTACTGTATTTTGATAGAATCCAAGTAACTGCCAATAACTTGCATTTGGAAGGTACATGCAATCAATCTGGATCATTTAAGATTGTCAAAGATTTAAAGAGCCCATCAGTCTGTATCTACAGTTCTACAATTCATGACTGTATTACACTGCATTTTAAATATCTCAACTAATGAGCATGCAAATAATTTTGACCTCAGATGCAGTCCACTAGGTTTAACCCAGGGAGTGGCTCCTTGCAGCCTCTCTGTCTCTGACTCTCCATAGAGATTCTCTCTTTGTGTGCTACAGGAAATATGAGCCCTAAGGAGGCAAGTGAAGGAGGGAACGTGTGTGGCTGCTTTGCAGAGTAATCCACAGAGTGCAGCACCTTGAACAGGTAAACATAATCAGTCAGATAGCAGAAACCTCAGACTCGAAGGAACAGGTCTAGCTTGAGGCTGACGCCTTATCTATTGACTGTGCAGCCATCCAGGAGGTGCAGGCCCTCTCCACAATGACAGACGAGGGCAAAGAGAGATTAGATAATAGCACTGGGTAGAGAGGCCCATGGTGTGTGCTAAACCAGGAAGGGGAACAGGAAAGCCTAGGGTGGTAAAGGATTCAGATGCACTTACACAAAATGTTAAAATGTTACTGACTATGCGGACAAAGTGGGAAGGTATTAAGAGAGTTTCTCGAAAATTTTTTACTGAATTTTGGATTTTTGATACAGCTATGTAGCATTGTGGGTACAGTATCTGGAGTCAGGAAGACCTGGGGGTTTAAATATTACCTTGAAGCTGTGAGACACTTAATTTTAGTTTCCACATCTGTGAAAATCAAGTCAGTAAATATTTATCAAGTACTTAATACAAGCCAGGCACTGTGCTTAAGCACTGGGGGTTCAAAGAAAAGGCCTGCCCTCAGGAAGCTCACATTTAAATAGGGGACACATGAAAAGAACTATATACAACCAAGATACAGACAGGATAAATTAGGGATAGTCAACAGAGGGAAGGGTCTGGGCTAATGCCAAAGGAATTAGCAAAGGTCTCCTGTCAGTGGGATTTTAGAGGGAACTTGATAGAAACCAAAAAGATGGAGATGAGGAGGGAGAGAATTCCATGCATGAAGGATGGTGAGTGAAAATGCCCCGTTGGTAAACAGAATGCCATACATGAGAAACAGCAAGGCATCCAATGTCGCCAGATGATACATGAGGATGAATATAGTATGAGAAGACTTGGAAAGGGAGGAGGAGGCGAGGCTATGAAGGGTTTCAAAAGCCAAAGAGAAGACTTTCTGTTTGATCCTGACGGTAATAAGGAACAACTGAAGTTTATCAACAAACTCCCAGATTCATCGTGAAGTTCAGAAGACCAAATGAGATAAGATATAAATAGCATTTTGAAAACTTTAAACCTCTATATAAATGCTAGTGATTATTGTGATTGTTATTCTTTCCTTATCCAAAGAACCCTGGGGAACTCAGATCATGATTATGCCTCAGAAGAGAGAGAAAGGAACTCATTTTTGAATGTCTGGAGATCCATTCCAACACTACCATCCCATGCAACCAACAAAGGAGAGACACAGTCCATGCAGTTCAGTTTCAGCCATGGACAGCTCCTCTGGGCATTCTATCATCCCAAGGTCTTTGTTAATATTAGCCTACCATGGGTGGCCCACACAGTGAAGATCAAGCCAGATAAGGGATTAGTAAAGCTTTAAAAGCTGCAGGATTAAATCAACTCTAGAAACACTTCAAGGTCATGATGTTTTCCCCATGTAGAAATATAAAATACAGTGCAAAGAAGATTGGATGATGGCAAGAAATGGAAACCACTAGTTAAATAACTGAAGAAAACGTATTTTAAAAAATATGAGAAAGTGGAATCGTTCCTCAATAGAACTTTCCACATTACTTAGGACATTATATGTTTTGCCTTATGAGATGTGTTCAGTTGTGTCCAACTCTTTGTGACGCCATTTAAGATTTTCTTGGTAAAAAATAATGTAGTGGCTTATAATTTTTTTTTCCAGTTCATTTTCCAGAAGAAGAAACTGAGGCAAACAGGGTTAAGTGACTTGCCCAGGGTCACATACAGTAAGTGTCTGAGTACGGATTTGAACTCAGGTCTTCCTCACTCTAGGCCTGACACCATCCATTGCACTACCTAGGTGACCTATAAGAGATTTAGAAAGATATATAGAACAACCTGTATTCTCTTCTTCTATGAATCCCAATGAAAAGCAGCTTCCCTATCAGGTAGTTAATAGTAATAAGGACAAGCCCCAGATACCCATAACACTTAATAAATAACTAAGAGATACGTAGAAATTGCTATTCTAGCTTTTGTTTTTGGGACATAATACATGGAAATAAAAGCATCAGGCCTGTCTTTGCCATTCAAATCTTACACTAGAGATGCTCTCAGTAATGACTCGTGAAACTAAGGGGACCAATTAGAATAGTTTCAAACAAAATATTACAGACACCTTTGAGGGTTAGATGAACAATTTTGCAAATGTTATTTCAAAACTTCAAAAGGTCTATAATTTCATTATTATGGGTACTTCCCTGAACGATACTGATCACAGTCCCTCTACAACACAGTAAGAGTTGCTATGATTTAAATAATTCATCACCTCATGGTAAACTTTCTAGAGATGGTGAACTCTATATGGAGAGACGGATGGGACTTCAAAGGTCACCTTATCCAATCCTCTCATTACAATACTGGGGCCTTAGGGGGTTAAATGACTTATCCAAGATCACAAAGATAATATAAGTGTGAATGGGTGGGATTGAAACCACATCCTCTGATTCCAAAGCTACTGCTCTCTCTCTCTCTTTTTTTGTCTTTTTGGAGGAGGGGAGGCAAGGCAATTGGGGTTAAGTGACTTGCCCAAGGTCACATGGCTAGTAAGTGTTAAGTGTCTGAGGTCAAATTTGAACTCAGGTCTTCCTGACTCCATGGCCGGTACTCTATTCATTGAGCCATCTAGCTTCCCCCAAAGCTACTGCTCTTTCCATGGGTGATTAAAAACAAAACAAAACAAACACCAAACCTCTGAAAACATTTGAGTAGTTGCTGAGATTATACCTGAAATTATTTTAGTTTGGTAGCAACTTCATGAGTTTGAACTACACAGGCAAACATTTGGAGAACCCCGGGGGACTGCCAAACTAAGATATATTAGGCATATAGTAAAGTGGAATAAATTGGATTGATATTAGTTACCTTTAAACTCTGAAATTAAAGTTCATCTAAATAGAGTCACCAAAGTAATTTAACATGTAACTCAAGCATAATTTAAAAAAAAAAAAAGCAAAACTAGTCCTCTGATCCAGATGGGCTTTGATGAAAGAACCCAATTAATGTAGACAGCCTTACCATCTGAAGTTACTTACAATAATAAAAAACAAACAACTTGGTCAAACAATACGTTTGTGCCTTATATCTGGCATTTCTAATTAGCCTCTGAATTTGATGGATCTTCTTCAGTTCGAGGGAAAAAAATAGAAAACCTAATTACAAGGAGTTTGTTTTCCAGAGAAGAATGCACATCTGATGAGGAATTCTTACCCCCAGAATACAGTCCAATAAGGAAGCCGGTTTATCTCTCTGCCTCTTGGGAGAGGATTAAGAACCAACGGACTTTGTACAGTCCACTTCTGATTTTCCAATTAAGTCCACAGAACATTTACTTTCCACTACAATGGCAAGACAAGTCTGCCAAAAAAAAGATTATTAAGTACCAAAGGCAAAGTTCCTGGTTATCCAAAGCTACGCTTGAAGTCATACCTCCAATCAGTACTTGCAGAAAGGACATTGGCCCCAACTGGTATTTCATCTCCACAGGACAAGCTCCTATAAACCCTCAGCTACAAACCACAGTAACTGTACCTCGATGTGAATCTTTTTCAAAAATAAAAACAAAACAAAACAAAACAGGCGGTAGTGGCTCTAGCAAATGTCCAAGTTCACTGGAAAGTGGCTGATTGAGTCAGGATGGAATAGCTGGGTCAGGATGGAGTGGTGAAAAGAATGCTTCACTTACCATTTGAGGACCTAGGTGGAGAAATCACTTTAACCTCTGACTAATGGTCAACGATTCTGTCATGACCTGGGTTGATTATACAGTGAGGTCAATTATCAGCCAAGATCTTGGGAAGGGGCAGTACGGCTGGCCATACTCTTAATGTCATAGTTACTTGAACAGTTCGTGTAGACTACAAGACGAGCCATACATTCTGCTGGGATCCAGAAAATTACATCAATCAAACTACCTGGCACATAGACAAACTCACAATAAACAAAGGAATGGCTAAGTGAAGTAAATAGATGAATTAATGAATAGGTAAATGAGTGAATGAATAATTCCCCTTAGGTTATATTTGGTTATACTTGTCAAACTGTTGTAAAATTGACTAATCTGGATTTCCTTTTGCGTTCACTAGACATAGCCAAATATTTCTTCCATTAAATTTGCAAGTAGGCATGGCTGATAGCCCAGCAGGATTTTGAAAGACTTTAGACATCTTTCAAATGTACCTTCAAATGTGCAACAAAAAATTAAATTACTGAACATTGCAGTAGAGAAAAAAAGTGGCTCTAAAGTCAGAGGGCACAGGTTCAAACCCTACCTCTAACCCTTAATACTCGGGTGAATTTGGGAGGGTCATTTAAACCTTCTTGGGGCTCATTGCATTGTCTCTACAATGGGGAGGTCAGATTCTAGAGGTCCCTTTCAGCTCTGGATTTCTGATCCTCAACCCAGATCTTTAAAAATAAACGTGGTAGCATATATCTTACACAATGAAGCCCTTGAGCAGAACTGATAGGACAACACATTTTTAACTTCCATTTTGAATGCCAATAGATTGTTGCCTAAATAATAAAACAAAGAGGGACATATTCCTATATAAGTCCCTAGATTCCCAATTACAAAGGTAAAATCAATTTAAACCTACAAATACTTGATGCAGACATTTTATTATTATTATTTTTTTGCTTTTTTTTTTGGAGGGGGAAGATAGGGCATTTGGGGTTAATTGACTTGCCCAAGGTCACATGGCTAGTAAGTGTTAAGTGTCGGAGGCCCGATTTGAACTCAGGTCCTCCTGACTCTAGGGCTGGTGCTCTATTCACTGCGCCACCTAGCCACCCCCATGCAGTCATTTTAAAAGAAGAAGGGGGGGTGAGTGTTTAAAATATTTTGGTATAGATAAAGCTTTACTTCATGTCATTAATCTCCTTGGGCTATATATGTTCAGAAAATTGAGACCGAAGGAGGTTAAATGATTCAGGACCACCGATCTCAAAGGGACCTTAGGGGTCACAGAGTCCAACCTTCTTATCTTATGGACAAAGAAAGTGAGGCTAACAGCAGTTATATGTCTTGTTCAGGGTCACACTGCTAGCCAAGATTCAAACTTGGGTCTTCCTAACTCCAAGTCCACTACTCTACCCCGTCTACAATGGTGCTAAAGCAGGATTTCACAACACCTCCCATCCCCAAACCCGCAGTGCTCTTTCCAACAAGCCTCAAGAGATGCAGTGTCTCAGTGGAGACACTGAGGACCAACCTCTTCTCAGTGCAAGACGGTTCTGTTCTTTATCTAATAGCCCCAATGAGAAATAAATTAATATGTATATTGATCTGCATATTGGTGATAGTCAATACGATACACAGTGATTAAGTCCGCTTTCTACACAATAACCAAACTGTGGAAACTAAAACACAGATCTGACCATGGCACTCTCCAACTCAAAAGGATTTTAATCCTCTCCATTGCCCCAGTAAAAAATATAATAAAATCCTTAGTCTGACACTCACAGCCTTCCACGATCTGACTCTCACTGGTCCTTCTGTCCTCATCCCATAAATGTATCAGGTTCACATTCACAACTCTCTGCCTCCTGCCTTTAGGTCTTGAATATAATCCTTCCTCACTTCTACCTTGTAGAAGTCATATGTGTATGTGTGTGGATACACAAACATACATACACACATATATGTGTGTACATACATATGTACACACATCCATTATATATGGAATCCACATACATCTTATATATACATATACATATATACACTTGCATATACACACAATCTATATGGAGTTCATATATATATTCTCTAAATATATATGATTCTATAGAGAGAGAATCCACATTTCTTTCTTACAAACCCTGATCACTGACCACTTCTTTCTGCAGGAGACCTTTGAGGATTCTCCCCCATGAGGAGGAGGGCTAAATTCCTCTAGAAATCACTACATATAACTGGAGTTTCTTTGAATATGTGTAAACCAAGCCCTGCTTTGGACACGAAGCCTAGCCTGATCCCACAATGGCTAGTGCCCTCCCTCCCAAACTCTTCTGCATTTAATACTCTGTATGTATTTTCATAAATGGTATTCAAAGTCTTCCCCACTAAAACATAAGTTCTTAGTGAGTGAGGATTGGTTTTCTTTGTGCTTTGTTCCCCAGTGTCAGGGCACAAGTGCTAGGCTTAATAAGTGCTTACTGATCAATTAATTAATTTGCATATTCTTTGTCTTTACTCAGCTGTGTCCCTGCATTCCACCCCCAGCAGACCATAAGCTCCTCAAAAGCAGACAATATTTCACTTTTGTATTCCCTACACTTTGCACATAGTAGGTACACAAGGTAATGAAAACAAAGTGTTTTGTAAACCTTCAAGTGTTCTCTAAGTGTGAGGTATATAGCACTTAATAAGTTCTTACAGAACTGAAATGAATGAGTTATTTACCACATTGATGTTTCTCTGTTATAAAAATGTGTGGTTCAAGGAGTTCAGCTGAATACCCTGTAAACAATCCCATAGGCGGGAGTGAGCTGAAAAGGGATACTGTATTCACAGGCTGCATCCCCAAGGCCATCCAGTCACATCCTCCTCCTCCTCAAAGTGCTTTACAGTATTATTAATACACACATAATGTTGACTATAGTGGACACCAGGTACGAGTCTCTGTGTAAATTCATCACCACCACTGTCAAGGAAGAAAGGTCACAGAGTCAGAGGGTCTCAGACTCAGAATTTCTGCAAAGTTAGTATGGATTACTATTGTTCCTCTACCCATGAGAATGTATTTGTGGGAAGGCTGGTCATGGGACAGGAAACAGTGGGGAGCCACATACCAGAACAAAGCAAACCATATCACATGGGGAGTTAGGAGGAAAGTGATGACCCTGACCTCATTAGCACCAGATTATGATGCACAAAAGGGAAAATCCACACCCCCTAGATAGTGATCATTAGCATCACCTTTAGAGAAGAACAGAGTTTCTTGCTTTCTCTTAAGCCCTTTTGAAAAGTGTGAAGATGAAATTAATCTTAAGCTTTCCCAGAAGCATCAGCTCTATGAAGACCAGTTACGGAAAGGGACAGCCTAAGTGAAACCCTCAGAAGCCAAAAGCAACAGGTCATGGTTGGAGCTGACAGGATTCAAACAATAATAATCCTGAGTTTCTTTTGAACTACCTCCAAGAAAGAAATGGCTTCTCAAAGGTCAACAAAACAAATAGTCACAACAGAGACAAATACTTTGCTAATGAGATGGGTTGCAATATAGTTTGGGGCTTGGAAGACATTTTGTTGGTGAAACAATCTTGACGAAGGCATTAATAGTACATCCATCCAAAACAACAACGCCACAGTCCCACCTTCCATTTCAAATCCCACAGTATCTCTCACCTCAACAGGGAATCTTCGACCATTGATGCTGTGCTCAGAGCCGGCCGAGCCATTGCTATGGCCCCAGTGGAATTCGACTTTTTCTGCTTTGAATCTGCCTGGCAGTCCTGCGCCGCTGATGAAATAGTCATCTTTCAGAAGAATAGCCACTGGATACAAGAAAAAAGGCAAGAGAACATAAGTGTCCAAGACCACAGCTGACTTTGCTTTACAACTGCATCCTGGGTAGTATGGTGCACATGGCACCCAGGATGTCCAGACTTGGTATCAGGAAGACTTGAGTTCAAATCTTGCTTCAGACATTTACTAGGTGTGTAACAATGGCAAATCACTTCCCTTTCTTGTGCATCACTTTCATGATCTACAAAATGAAGGAGCCACACTCATGGGACCCTTCTTGTTCTATATATATGATCTTATGATAAAGTTCAGTATTTTTAAATTGTGATTTTTTTTCTTCTGGGATCTGTAAGGCACAGAACAAACAAAGTTTGAATCTGTCAATACCTTCTACACCGACCTGCTCTGGAACTGGAGGACCTCCTGTCTATAACAACCAGCAGCAGGTATGTCAGTCGGCCCCCATTAGAATGTGAACATCCTCAGAGCGAGGGCTGTCTTTCTTTTCTAAAGCAGAGTGCTTTGCACATAGCTAAGCACTCACTAAATGCTCTCCTTTCTGATTACTGATCATATGAAGAAACTGAGGAAATGACAGGAGCTAGAACTGGGATCTCAGGGCCCATCCAGTCCAATCCCCTCACTGCACTGACAAGGAAAATGAGGCTGAAGGCTATCCAGGGCACGTGGGGGAAAAAGCACCGACCGTGGGTGAGGTGAGATCCAGAGGGCCAAAGCCTTCTCCACTGTATCAGCTTGCCTCTGAGTATAAGCTAGTGAACAAAGGTGAAATATTGTGGTGTCTGTCAACAAAGGGAATGGGTGACTGTAAAGAAATTACCAAGTCCTTTTCCTATACAATGATTCTAATCCAGTGTTCTGGCACTCCAATGTACCAGTCAGGCATTTACACAGAACCTTACTAGTAAAGCTTTGTTTTTGTTTGGCAAATAAAAATATCTTACTTGATTGACTATTTACAATGTATTCCGTAGATAGCTTGTTCCTACAGGTCATTTGCATATTCTCTCTCCTATTAGACTGTGGACTCTGTACTCTGAGCCTTTTTGCTGCACCCCCGCAAAGCAGCGAAGTTCCAGGAACACAAGAGGCACCGGATAAATGTTGACTGACTGACTGACCAGAACTCTGTCCCACAGCTCTGTCTGAATCCAAACATAATTCACTTTTTTTTAAATTGTCTCTATTGTCTATTAAAACAGACTATGGCCTGGCATCTCCAACTCTGTGTATATTATATCTTGTGAGAAATCAGTCACTTGAAACGAATAAATACAAAACTTTCACTTTTCCCCTGAAAAGAGGGAAGGATCAAAAAGTAGCATTATTGACTCATTTCTTCTTCATGGAATAGCCACTCTTGGAGGTAATGGCACAGAGTAGGGGTTTGCAACCGTTTTTGTGTCACTGAACCCTTGGGCAGGCTGATGATGCCTGTGGATCCCTTCTCAGGATAATGTTTTTAAATGCATAAAAAACAACCCGTCAAGGACTACAGAGGAAAACAAGTATGTTAAAAAAAATTACTAAAATATAAGAAAAATTGTTCTCAGACCCCACGTTTAAACCCCTGTTGTAGCCTACTCTATAGTCTGAAAGAAATTAGTTTAGGGCATAGAGAACTGAAGAGGAAAGGCAGGACAAATGGTGGGAGAGAATCACAGGATCATAGATATAGAGGGGGAAGGGCTGGTGGGTATCATCTCCTCTAAACCTTTCATTTTACGGAAGAGGAAGATGAAGGCCAGAGTTGAGCTGCCCAAACTCACAGACACGGTATGGGCCAGAGCTGTGATCTCACAGAGAAGAGAACAAGCCCGGATGCAATCAGGAGAAAAAAGCCTTAATTTTTTTCCCCGTCTAAAATGGAATATTGGTATACAATTAGTGGGATTTTGGCTTCAGTTTCTTTTCTTTTTTTAAGTCTGAATAATGCCTCTTCTTTAAACCATAGTCATCTCCCAATATAGCACCCCCCACCTACTCATAGAATTCTCCTTTGTGACAAAGAAAAAATTAAGCAAGAATAACCACCTTGTTTTGGTTCCCAAAACTTCAATTATTTTACTTTATCTTTGGTCTTAGGAGACCCCAAGGCACACATGAAAGGCATACTGGATTGGCATTCACCCCTTTTTATCCCAGATATGTGAAAACCATCATGAGGGGGCTATCAATAACCTGAGGAAATTCCAGCTAGCGTGGGAACACAGGTGGAGAAGCTCCCACCAGAAGGAACAACCATAAAAGATGGGCACCTGGATATTATAATGTGATTCTGAAAAAGTTCAGTTAATTTCAGTACTCCTCAATAAAAAAAAAAGAGCATTAAAACTACAATGAAGAAGCCATGCTCATATAAATTGCTTTTTATTACATGCAAAAGATGGTTTCTCGCCACCTTCGCGGGGGCGGGGCGAGCAGGGACCCGTCCTAACAGCGAACTTTCTATCTGTGGCCAGCAAAATGAAGGTCAAAATAAAGTGATTTCCTATCTTAATTAAAAATGTCCTAGCGATAACCTATCATTATTCTGAAATACACACACTTTTGAGGACAAAATAATAAAAACTATACTAAGGCAATATACCTTTTATTGTGAGAGTCAACACAGTCAGGCAGGGCTTGGGGAGGGTTTTAAATAATGATGACGGCTCTCAGTCAGTTATAAATTCTATACATAAAATCACACATCATGATGAATATGGGAAAACAGATTTGTGTACATCTGTTACAATGCATGGAGGGAGACAGTTGCATCTTATAAATATTTGATTCTACCTAAATCATTTATGTCTCTGTCAGGGGTCATTTTACTTGTTTTATATGAATAATTAAAAGGATAATTAGGAGGCAGTACAATCCAAAATGTTCATCTAATTTTTCATTTTACAGGGCTTCTTAGTAGATGTCACAATGGGCAACGTGTCCCTCCTCATTTTAATTGAAATTCTCTTTTTGCTGACCATCAAGAGGGTCAGGGGTAGCAGTTATTTGGATGTCAGATAATATAGTGTGATATTAGGAGAGAATATTGCTTGGGTGGCCAATAGGATTGACTGAGAATGCTTCAAGTACTCTTTCGGTTCATAATTTTTGGGAGCCTTACACTCTGCCAGAGAGAAGCCGCCATGGTGTAATGGATAAAGATAAAGGCCTGCCAAGTCACAGGGACCTGAATCCGAGTCCCACACTTGACACATATTAGATGTGTGACCCTGAGAAAGTCACTTAATATTTTGGAGTCTTGGGCAAATCTCTAAGACCAGATGTATTGGATGGTATATTCCTAAAGGGAGAAAGGGTAACTCCAGGATGAATAAAAAGAAAGAACAGCCCCTGAAAATGGCTGGGGGGTTGGGGAGGGGGGAATGGACATTGAGATAAAAGGACTTTTAGAGGCTGATGAGATACTATGAGATGCTGGGCTCCAGAGTGAGGAAGAATCTATTAGGAAAAGCCTTTAGAGAAAGAAGAAGAGATAGAAGAGAAACTAGGCAGTGAAGATGTAAGGGGATGAAACCCAAGAAGTTGGTAGAGAAGAATAACTCAACTTAGACACACAACCAAGAGAAAGGCTAATCAGAGATTTCCCTTGGGCAAAGCCCTAGGAAAGAGGAACCAGGTCACTGAGGCAGGGGGCTTCCTGTACAATGATTTCCATCAAAAGACAGAAGGTGACTCCTCATGATATAAAGGAAGGGAAGGAAGATGGGATAATATGTCAAGAAAGCAAGTAAATCTGAATTCAAATTCAGAATCTGCCACTAAATATCTATGTGACAAGTGAGAGGTTGATTTGCCCAAAGTAACTTCCCCTCTCTGGTCCTCAGTTTCTTCATTTGTAAATTAAGTAGGTAGGACTAGATCAGAAGTTCTTAAACAGGGGTCCATGAATTTTACATTTTAATATAATTGATTTCCTGTGTAAGCCTAGGCATTTTATTTTATTCATTGAGAAGCATGATTCTGAGGAGGGATTCATAGACTTCACTGGATTGCCAAAAAGATTCCATGATACAATAGGTTAGGAATCTATATAGGAGGTGATTTCTAAGGTGCCATTCCAACTGACAAAGGAAAAAGAGTACTGGGTCTGGATTCTTGCGATCCAAGTTCAAATCCCCTGACACCCATTATCTGTGATTTGGGGCAACTGGCTTAATCTCCCTAGACCTCTGTTTCCCTAACTATAAAAGGAAGGGGTCAGAATAAATGATGTTTGAGATGCCCTTCAGGTCTAAAGGTGACCCTGTGACCTCTGATCCAATAATCTAGAAGGAAAAAAGTAACATTGACAAAAAAAAAAAACCACCATAAAAATTTCAAACAAACACTAATGCATACTGAAGTAAGTGCATTTGTGGGTAGGGAACAAGGGTAAATTATAACAAAACAAATCCTCAAAAGAGTTACAAAGGATAAGAGACAATGCTTTATGAGCATACATTCCAAGGATCTTCCCCTAGGAATGCCTGATCATTTAGCTAGAAGTCAATGCATGGAATGAGGTTTTTCTGTGATGAGTGCTTTATCTTTTCATTCTTGTAAAATGAAACAAAAGAAAATAACTTTGGATGAAATCAAATGAGAAGTGGCAAGAAAGACAGTTCGTGCTCCTCGGGAGAAAACTGATAGACCATATCTGTCTTGTAAATATATTTCAGGCAACTTTCCCAAAGTGTGCTAGTTACAACAACGCAAGTCTATTGATTATGCCAGTTGGAATATATAGAGCTCTCAGGGGGATAAGAAAGATATGAGCATTAAAACTGTTTTATGGGAAAGTTACTGTCTGTATGTAATAGACAGTTTTAAATATTAACTCGCTATATTCATTTTTTAATATCCAAAAGACCAAGTCTATTTTACAGATAAGTGGCTTGTAAATTTCCATTTGAAAAGAAATCCCACACACCTTTCTATTTCCTGTTCTCAAGGCTAAAATCTAGGCTTTTCTTGATAAGAAAAAAATGTCACTGGAAAAAGTAAAGGATCAGAGAGTAAGCTTCAAGTCCACAGGGTTAAAGTAAAATCAGAAAATCACAGAATTTGGGAGCTAGAAGGGCTAACTTCCCTACAGAGAAGTTTGCACAGGGGAGCTTTGGACTTTCTAGCAGTTAATAATTTGTGCAACCTTGGTGAAGTTACTTCCCTTCTCAGTCTCAGTTTGCATATCTATAAAATAGGGATGAAACCACTTAGTATCTAACTCATGAATAAGTAGTTGTAAGGTCAAAATGAAATTGTCTACACAAAGAACTCTCCCCCCAAGGGGGGAGAGAAGAGTGTAGGAGGCATTTGACCTATGACTTTATTGGTATCAGAAAGTCCCTGGGAAGAAATGGCCTCTAAAAATACAGATCAGCACCTAGGCAGCTAGGTGGTGCAATGGATAATCGGGAAGATGAGAGTTCAAATCTGGCCTCAGTCACTTACTAGCAGTGTGACCCTGGGCAAGTCACTTAACCTCTTTCAGCCTCAGTTTCCTCAACTATAAAATGGGGATCATAATAGCACCCACATCAAAGTGGGTTGTAAAGCTCTTAAAAGGTGCTTAGCACAGTATTTGGCACATAGTGGGTGCTGAATAAATTATTCCCTTCCCCCCTTCTCTGAAACTTACAGAGTCTCCTTGGACAAGAGAATGACTTGTCCATACAGCCATTACCTAGCAACAGCAGGTTTTAAATCAAATCTCCCCTTCAAAGCCTTCTTTATCTGCTATACCATATTGTCTCCCTTGGTGATTTTAAAGTGGCAAATAAGCTTTGTTATTTATTGTTATTGTTAAATTCAGTAGAGAATATTTATCTGGATAATCTAAGGATTTTTTTTTGTCAGAATTATTCAAATTTCCTGTCCACACTACCTAAAATGTCTGAAAATTCTATTTAGTTCTACAGAGCTGAACTGATTTGAAATAGATAAACAGATTAGCCACTCCCGCTAAATATATAAACACAAAAATCCCCTAGCAGTGAAAAATCTTACTACTCCAAAGAACAGAAGTCACTTAGAAAAGTGGCTAGATTGTCAGACTTGGAGTCAGAAAGACCTGTGTTCAAATCCCGCTCCTGACACTATGTGATGTAGACAAGCGATTGTTGCCTATGTGCCTCAGACAACAACACTGGTGAGTTCCCATACTTGGAATCTCCTGACACTGAGAGAATCCCAGATCCTTCCAGAATTCATTTGATATTCCCAAGGGTCTCTCATTTTACTTTTGCCATGGAGATGGAGTTAAGTTGGCCAAGTGACTTCTGATCATGAGTTTTAGTTCCATCAGTCTACCATGGAACAAATGCAAAGCAATACAGTCTTCTATCTCACTTCTTAGAAATATTCCATGACTATGTCTGAATTACTGCTGATACGCTCTCCCACTTCCTTTAAGCTTCGCTAAAATCTCACTTTCTATCAGAGGCCTTTCTTGTTCCCGTTTAATGATAGCTCCTTCTCTCTGCGGATTCCCTCCAATTTATCCTACATATATCTGTTTGTACAGCTCTGTCTGCATATTGTCTCCCCCATTAGACCATGAGATCCTTGAAGAAAGGAATTGTTTTTGTCTTTCCTTGTATCGCCAGAGCTTACCGCGATACCAGGCACCTAGTAAATGCTGTTGTCATAGCTTGATTTCTCATCATATGATATTTATTTATAAAGGACTTCTTGTACCTGTCACTATACTTAGTGCTTGGATCTTAGAACCAGTACACACATCAGACAGGATTGGGAACCGCTACAGCTCTCTAAGCCATGCATATTGGCTAAAGTCCTTGAGATGGTCTTTAAGGAGTGACTGCATTCTAAAAGCATGCACAAAGGGGCTCCTACAGATGCAACAGGTTCTGAATGACATTGAGGAGTCAGCACTGTGACAGAGATGAATCGTCGGCTTCTGCAAGACCAAGGTCATGAATCACCTTGCGGCGAGTAGACTCGCTACATGTCTACCACCTGTCATTGGTGATTTCGGAGCTGAAAGCTGTCAGTGAAACTGTTATCTTGGCAAGGTGTTGTCAAGAGAAATGAGTCAACTAGAAAACCCCATCAAGAAATCCAGTGGGTTTTCATGGCAGCCTAAGTGAACATGGCACCAGCATGACCCCAAGTTCCAACTAAGATTATGGTAAGGGAGACAAAGCTTCTTTGCATTAGGAGACCTTTTCAGATTCTTTCAGCAGCTAATGCTTCTCAGAAACTCCTAAATTACACAATATTTTCTTGGCGTGTGTATCTGCTTCTATGTACAGTATATGTGTTACTTCTGCCACTGAAGACAGGGATTGTTTCATTTTCGTTTTTGTATTCCTAGCACCCAGCAACTATCTGGAACATAGTGGGTGTTCAGTGAATACTAGCTAAGTGATGGACATTTCTCTGGGCATCACAAGGGAGTAAGACTCTAAATCTCTGAGATTATGGGACAATAATGAGCAAGAACTGTAGAGAAGACCATTTATTAAGCACATGCCTTCCTATATTTGAAAGGGACTGTGCTAAGTGCTAGAGATAAATACAAAAAGTGAGACAGTCCTTGCCTTCAAGAAGCTTATATCCTAATAAGAGAAGTCAACATGCAGCTCCACGGCACAGTGAGTAGAGTGTTTGGAATTGGACTCAGGAAGACTTGAATTCAAATCTAGACACTTGCTAGCTGAGGGACCCTGAGCTAATCAATTAACCTCTTAGCCTCAGTTTCCTCATCTGTAAAATGAGCATGACCCTCATGGTGCTGCTGTGAGACTCAACTGAGGTAATAAATGGAAAGTGTTTTACAAACGTTAAAGCTGTATAGAAAGCTGTATTATTGTTATCATTATTGTTTTTATTGGCCAAGGCTAAGTATTTTTGGTCTGGGAACTCAAAGAGATACTGAGCAGAGCCATAGGGAAAATGATTAACAATGTTCTTCCTAGGAATGGTCATGTGGATTAGATGAGAATAATAGATGGAAGTAGGGTACTTGGGGGGTATGGACTTGGCGCCTTGGCAGGGAGATATCTAGAGTGAATCACGAAAGGACTTGGGGACCCTAGATATGAGCTCTCGCTGGTAGGGTTCTACAGTGGAAGCTACTATGTTCTGCCTCCCACCTAATGGATTCAGGAGACAGAGCATAGTACCATGGCAGAAAAACGGCTGGAGAACAAGATGGCGGGCTTGGGGCTGCCTAGATATGGTGCAGTCTCACCAATCAGGAATACAGGACCCTTGGGGCGGGGAGATAAAGTACCAGGCAAGAAGTAGAGAGGAAAGTACAGTATAATACGTCAGGAAGATGGTCTAAGCTAGGTCACAGATGCTTTGGAAGGACCAGGTCTCAGTACAGGGTCCTCTTTACCCTGAGATGATAGAAAAATGAGAGCTAAGTTTCCCCAGGTTCCCTACGAAATGACCACAAAGTCATTTCCAGAAGCAGTGACCTGAAGGGCAGGCACTCAGAACACTGAATAGCAATCTGATGCCCTTGGTAGAAAAATCCTGGATAACAGAAAATCCCCAGCATGGTTGCAGCCGGCGTGTTTCCGGAGGCTCTTATTCAATGAGAAAGTAGAATCATAACAAGGTTGCTGAGCAGCTGCACTATTGGGAATAAATGTCGACCATCTGCAAATAAGGCAGGTAGGAGGAATGCTGCACTCTCTCAAAGCATAACTTAAAGGAAGGGAGCTTGACTACCCACGGGCAGCGAGCAGAGGGCACTGCCATGCTGGGCTTGCTGGTAATCATCTGAGAAGGATTTATTTTTCCTAAAAAACAGTGAATAAAGGAAGCAAGATGATGAGCAGCCATGAACAGGAGGTCTGTTATGTGGACCCCTCATGTACATTCTCTACTTTTCAGCCCAACTGGTGTGCTTCCCATTCTTGGTCCATCCCCTTCCATCACCTGACTCCAGGCTTCACACAGGCTGGCACCTGCCCATTCCTGGAACAGGGTCCCTCACGCCCTGTGCTTCAGGTTTCCTTCAGAGCTCAGCTCAGATCTAACCATTTAGAGGAAACCCATTCTGATCACCCAGTTGTGAGAGATTCTTCTGGGTGCTTACTTTATATATCTTAATAAGAATAGCTAACATTTACATAGCGCTTAGTATGAGCAAGGCACTGTGCTAAGTGCTATATAGTTATTAGCCCATTTGATCCTCACAACACCTCCAAAGGCAGGTGCTATTATTATCCTCATCTTAATTTCCTATGTACCTGGGTTTTTTTTTTCCCTATCCAATGGGATGTAAGGTCCTTTAGGGCAGAGTCTGTTTAGTTTTTGTCTTCATATTTCCTTGCTTGGAACCGAGTAGGTGTTTAATAAATGCTTGCTGAATGAGGGAATATATGAATGAATGAATGAGGAATTGGCTAGGCACTGGATCAGAAAGAAAATATGGACAGTCATTACAATAGAGTAAAAAGAATACTGGATTTAGAAGCAAGAGATTTTGGTGTGAGTACCCATAGCACCATTTGCTAGCTTTGGTGATATTTGTCAAGTCACAACCAACTCAAAATTTGGATGCTTAATCTGTAAAATGGGGATAGTATTACTTTTTCTGACCACTTTGCATGACTCTTGTTGGGATCTCTATAAAGTGGGGAGGTGGGGGAGGAGTTTGTGTGCCTGGTTCTGATTACTTCATTCTACATCAGTTCATAAATTCTTTGTATTAATTGTTGGGGTTCTCTAACGTTACATTTCGCTAATGTTCAATCATTTGTTTTGATCTATTCTAATACAGGAATTGGCAAACTTTGGGGGGCAGCGGGCCAGATTTGGCATTGGGCCATAGTTGGCTGACCCCCCCCTCCCACCTCTAATCAATGAGTGCTTCTCCTGGGCTACAGGCAGACTTTCATAAGCAGTTTTCTATGACAAATCAAATCTTTAGGGTTATACTATATATACATTCAATCACTATAAACTAAAGCAGAAGACTAAATCTTTTTAACACCATAACTCTTCTAGAGATGTCATAGTACCACAAATAAGAGAATGCCACAATCTCAGAAGAATAGAAATTATCATTTGCCCAAGGGTCAAGAGAAAAATTCATAGAGGGAGGTGGTGGGCAACAGCATATTCCCAATGATTCCTCACAAGAAAGGGTTAAAAAAAAAAGGCACCAAAGATATGTGTGATGCTTCAGATTCTTCATCTGTTAAACAGGAAGAATAGTAATATATACAACTGTGATAATGAATCCATTAATCGATAAGCATTTATTAAGTACCTACTCCTTCCCAGTGTGATGGGTACTGGGGACACAAAACCAAAGAAGCAAAGAAGCCTTACTTCGGAGGAACTCACCTTCTAATGGGAAAGTGTTATGCGATAATAGTGGAAATGATTGTGGCGATAGTGAGGAAAGGAGGTGGGCTGCTCAGGTAGAAAGACTGTCAATAGAGGGACAGCCCTGAATGGCACACTGGGACTCGGATACTTTGGTGCATTCTTCATCTCATCGGTATGAAGACTTTTACTTATGGTAGCAAAACACCCTTAGAGCCTTTTCATCCTCTGCTCTTTGTTTGCACCATCTTGTAACCCTTTCTGGAGCCCAAGAGGTCTCCCTCTAGTACTTTTACTAGAAGAATTAAGTTATTTAACTAAATGATGTTTTTACTTTTTCCAGGACTGAAGTACTTTAATACTCTAAGAATGAGAGGAAGGTTTCCAGTTTTGTAATGACTCCCTCATGGAACATTTAAGGAAAGTCAGGTATAATCTTTGCACAGGGGAAGAGGATTCATGATCTGATTATGTCGGGGGAAGATCATATATTTCAAGTTGGTAAAGACCTCAGAGGGCATCAAGGTCAGCTTTCTCATTTTAAAGATGAGGAGATTAGGACGCAGAGAGATTAGACAATTTGTCTGAGGTCATATGCGTAAGGGAGTGACAGAACTGGGAGATGAACCCAAGTTTTATTACTCCAAAATCAAGCCCTCTTTCAATGTGCTCCCCAAACTATAGTCTATGCCTATGAAATCACAACTCTTATCAAAGTATCAGTTCCTGGAAGAATGGGTCATGATGTGGGATGATCCACAAGGAATGGTTTGAGTCTCCATTTCAAAGGGCTTGGAAGGTATTCATGTACACAGAAATAATGACTTGAAATATCTAAATGCTAATGGTAAAGAGACAGTTACCAGCAGTTTACTCCTCCCTTCTGAGTTTCCCAAACTTTAGTGTTTGATCCCAGGCACCCTTGTTCGACTGAGCCAGTGACTTAAGAATTCCCATTTACCTCTCCCTCCAGTGTTCTTGACATAATGTGTTCTGTGGATGTCAAGAAACATTGTTCCAAAGACAGTGGGTTAGTCCAAGTATTCATGAGATATTCTCAAAAGGCTCAGCCAGAATAATACCTTAGAAATCAATACAAAGGTACCATTTTATACAGTTCTGAGCATCTGGGCCATTTTCTTGGCCGGCCAAGGAAAGAACATTTGAAGAAGAACCCATACCTGTTTTCCCTGTGTTTTTCATCCACGTTTTGTTGGAGGATTCATTATCAAAACCATCCAGCTGCAATTCCTGGTATTCATCCCCAACTCGCGCTTGCTGATCCACAATATCTATTGGGGACTGGTGACGGCCACCACAACTCACACTTGATGTAACCCAGTGTTCAGGACCATAGGTTCCTGTGAAAGGAAAACAACATTTTAATACTGATAGCCTTGCCATTTAGGGAACGAATATGACTCAGGAAAGCAGACACTAAATTTCCCTAGGTAATGCTAGCACAACTACGATTGCGGCAGCTGAAAAGGTTAAGGCGTTAAAAATGACGAAAGGGTCAAAAGCCATGTACCTGATACAGAGCTTGGATTATTTTTTTTCTCCCTCTAGCAGTTGGGAAGGGTATGTTACTTTAAATAGTTTGGTGTGATCATTTGCAATCAAATGCTTGCTAATTTATTTTTAATCGGCTTCGAGAATTATTACCTAGTGGAAGGATTGTCAAGGTTGTTCAAGTGTGCCCCCACCCCCATGTTTACTAAGTTTTCTAAAATGATCTTAATTTACTGATCAGAGTAGCAGCCTAATCATTTTGGTCTGTGGTGCCATTCTGGAAATAACAGCAGCGTTCTACTTAAGCCCGAGAGTCTGTACAGAAACCAAGAAAGAAATTAAACGTAGAAAAAATAACTCGAATGGAGAAAGAGGAGGAGAGGGTATTTAGAAAAAAAATCCGAATTCTAGCATAATGAATGTCAAGGAGACTAGAGAAAGGATTAGGAGGTTATGGGGCCTTAGAAATAGCAATTTTGATAGACTAAGAAAGGACTGCTGACTATAAGAGGTTGACATAAAATAGGTAATGAAGATGTATTTGTCAATGTAGGCGACTCCCAGTAGGACAACTCTCTCCAACAAAGCAAACAGCAACTCAGAATTATACGGAACACTCAGGGGCATAACTTAAATCAACCAAACAAAAAACTTTTTTCTTTTGGACTGATCTTCCAAGTTTCCTGGGCTAAAAGATCATTCTACCTGGTCTTTCCATTGACTCTGCTGCTGTCCCAGGATTTGTTCAGGGGTGCTATTTTATGGTTGTTGGGGATGAATATGGGAGAGCTATAGCAATTTACTGCTTCCTTCACCATCTTGGCTCCCAGAAGTAGCAAAAAGCAACTTAAAAATATATACTATGTGTCAGGTACTGTGCTAGGGACACAAAGTCAAAAATTAAGCCATCTCTGAACTTGAAGAGTTTATAATCTACTGGGGGGACAATATGTACACAATGGAGCATCACACAAAGCATGAAAGGTAGATACAAGGTAAAGCCTTACCCAAGGACACACAATGGGTATTGATTTAAGTCCCACCCCTTTAGCCCTCCTTGTGACCACAGGCTAGTCCCTTAACCTCGCTGGGCCTCAGTTTCTTCACCTATGAAATGAGAGGGGTTGGTTTAGATGGCCTCTGAGCTCTATACAGCACTGTATCTCTCATCTCTGATGGGTCCAAGGCAAGATTTAGCCCAGACAGTGGGTCTTCTCCTCACTATACCAGGCTATTTCTCCAACACTTCCATAAATAAGATCATTATTTTCCCTCTAAATTTTGGTGTGAGAATTTCCAAGTTTCCTGTTTAGGTCTGTCACTGGCATTCACTCAGAGGCCTATGTTAGCAGGGGGTAACCTCTGCCTTCCCTGACTCTGTTACACCATCAGTTACTGGCAACATCTCTCACATCTGTGCTTTTCTCTCAAAATGTGTTGGGGGGTGACCCTGGAAAGTTTTTTTTTTTTAATGCTTCCATTACCAGCACTGTTAGCACCAATGGGCTACAGCAGCAGCCTCCTGGCAGGCCTTTTGGATTCTCTCCTAATATATCTTCTACACAACCACCAGATTCATATTGCTTATGGATTCTTCTCTATGCTCTGTTCTTAAGTCTTTACCTGAAGGGGCACTATGATATCCCAAAGAGAAAATTCACTCTGGAATGAGAGAACCTGGGTTCAAATCTCACCTCTGACACTTTGTGACCTGGGAAGAAGCCACCATACTACCCTAGGCCTCAGTTTCCTCACCTGTAAAATTAGGGGGACTGGATTGGATGGCCTCTAAGCTCCCCTTCAGCTATGGCTCTGGGCTGCCATCATCCTCTTGATTCAAATTTAATGTCTTCTACATATTACCCAAAGGCAGGCACTAAGACCTGACATCACCCAACCGTTTCCAGGTTCACCCCCCAACACACACACACACACACACACACACACACACACACACACACACACA